>NW_027596305.1:0-420727 GCF_964194155.1 Cetorhinus maximus | reverse complement strand
GGAGTGACAGGCAGGAGGAAGGGGAGTGACAGGAGCGAGGGGAGTGACAGGCAGGAGGGAGGGGAGTGACAGGAGCGAGGGGAGTGACAGGCAGGAGGGAGGGGAGTGACAGGAGCGAGGGGAGTGACAGGCAGGAGGGAGGGGAGTGACAGGAGCGAGGGGAGTGACAGGCAGGAGGGAGGGGAGCGACAGGCAGGAGGGAGTGGAGCGACAGTCAGGAGCGAGGGGAGCGACAGGCAGGCGCGAGGGGAGCGACAGGCAGGAAGGAGGGGAGTGACAGGAGCGAGGGGAGTGACAGGCAGGAGGGAGGGGAGTGACAGGAGCGAGGGGAGTGACAGGCAGGAGGGAGGGGAGTGACAGGAGCGAGGGGAATGACAGGCAGGAGGGAGGGGAGTGACAGGCAGGAGCGAGGGGAGCGACAGGCAGGAGCGAGGGGAGTGACAGTCAGGAGCGAGGGGAGCGACAGACAGGAGGGAGGGGAGTGACAGGAGCGAGGGAGTGACAGGCAGGAGCGAGGGGAGTGACAGGCAGGAGCGAGGGGAGTGACATGCAGGAAGGAGGGGAGTCACAGGCAGGAGCGAGGGGAGCGACAGGAGCGAGGGAAGCGACAGGCAGGAGGGAGGGGAGTGACAGACAAGAGGGAGGGGAGCGACAGGAGCGAGGGGAGCGACAGGCAGGAGGGAGGGGAGTGACAGGCAGGAGGGAGGGGAGTGACAGGAGCGAGGGGTGTGACAGGCAGGAGGGAGGGGAGCGACAGGCAAGAGCGAGGGGATCGACAGACAGGAGCGAGGGGAGTGACAGGCAGGAGGGAGGGGAGTGACAGGAGCGAGGGGAGTGACAGGCAGGAGGGAGGGGAGTGACAGGAGCGAGGGGAGTGACAGGCAGGAGGGAGGGGAGTGACAGGAGCGAGGGGAGTGACAGGCAGGAGCGAGGGGAGTGACAGGCAGGAGTGAGAGGAGTGACGGGCAGGAGCGAGGGGAGCGACAGGAGCGAGGGGAGTGACAGGCAGGAGGGAGGGGAGTGACAGGCAGGAGCGAGGGGAGCGACAGGCAGGAGGGAGGGGAGTGACAGGAGCGAGGGGAGTGACAGGCAGGAGGGAGGGGAGTGACAGGAGCGAGGGGAGTGAAAGGCAGGAGCGAAGGGAGCGACAGGCAGGAGCGAGGGGAGTGACAGGCAGGAGCGAGGGGAGTGACAGGCAGGAGCGAGGGGAGTGACGGGCAGGAGCGAGGGGAGTGACAGGCAGGAGCGAGGGAGTTTCAGACCGGAGCGAGGGGAGTGACAGGCTGGAGCGAGGGGAGTGACAGGCAGGAGCGAGGGGAGTTTCAGACAGGAGCGAGGGGAGTGACAGACAGGAGCGAGGGGAGTGACAGGCAGAAGCGAGGGGAGTGAAAGACAGGAGCGAGGGGAGTGACAGGCAGAAGCGAGGGGAGTGACAGACAGGAGCGAGGGGAGTGACAGACAGGAGCGAGGGGAGTGACAGGAGCGAGGGGAGTGACAGACAGGAGCGTGGCAGCGACAGGCAGGAGGGAGGGGAGTGACAGGAGTGAGGGGAGTGACGGGCAGGAGTGAGGGGAGCGACAGGCAGGAGGGAGGGGAGTGACAGGAGCGAGGGGAGTGACAGGCAGGAGGGAGGGGAGTGACAGGCAGGAGGTAGGGGAGTGACAGGAGCGAGGGGAGTGACAGGCAGGAGGGAGGGGAGTGACAGGAGTGAGGGGAGTGACGGGCAGGAGCGAGGGGAGCGACAGGCAGGAGGGAGGGGAGTGACAGGAGCGAGGGGAGTGACAGGCAGGAGGGAGGGGTGTGACAGGAGCGAGGGGAGTGACAGGCAGGAGGAAGGGGAGTGACAGGAGCGAGGGGAGTGACAGGCAGGAGCGAGGGGAGTGACAGGCAGGAGCGAGGGGAGCGACAGGCAGGAGGGAGTGGAGTGACAGGCAGGAGCGAGGGGAGCGACAGGCAGGAGCGAGGGGAGCGACTGGCAGGAGCGAGGGGAGCGACAGGCAGGAGCGAGGGGAGCGACATTGAGGAGCGAGGGGAGTGACAGGCAGGAGCGAGGGGAGTGACAGGCAGGAACGATGGGGAGTTTCAGACAGGAGCGAGGGGAGCGACAGACAGGAGCGAGGGGAGCGACAGGCAGGAGCGAGGGGAGCGAGAGGCAGGAGCGAGGGGAGTGACAGGCAGGAGGGAGGGGAGTGACAGGAGCGAGGGGAGTGACAGGCAGGAGGGAGGGGAGTGACAGGAGCGAGGGGAGTGACAGGCAGGAGGAAGGGGAGTGACAGGAGCGAGGGGAGTGACAGGCAGGAGGGAGGGGAGTGACAGGAGCGAGGGGAGTGACAGGCAGGAGGGAGGGGAGTGACAGGAGCGAGGGGAGTGACAGGCAGGAGGGAGGGGAGTGACAGGAGCGAGGGGAGTGACAGGCAGGAGGGAGGGGAGCGACAGGCAGGAGGGAGTGGAGCGACAGTCAGGAGCGAGGGGAGCGACAGGCAGGCGCGAGGGGAGCGACAGGCAGGAAGGAGGGGAGTGACAGGAGCGAGGGGAGTGACAGGCAGGAGGGAGGGGAGTGACAGGAGCGAGGGGAGTGACAGGCAGGAGGGAGGGGAGTGACAGGAGCGAGGGGAATGACAGGCAGGAGGGAGGGGAGTGACAGGCAGGAGCGAGGGGAGCGACAGGCAGGAGCGAGGGGAGTGACAGTCAGGAGCGAGGGGAGCGACAGACAGGAGGGAGGGGAGTGACAGGAGCGAGGGGAGTGACAGGCAGGAGCGAGGGGAGTGACAGGCAGGAGCGAGGGGAGTGACATGCAGGAAGGAGGGGAGTCACAGGCAGGAGCGAGGGGAGCGACAGGAGCGAGGGAAGCGACAGGCAGGAGGGAGGGGAGTGACAGACAAGAGGGAGGGGAGCGACAGGAGCGAGGGGAGCGACAGGCAGGAGGGAGGGGAGTGACAGGCAGGAGGGAGGGGAGTGACAGGCAGGAGGGAGGGGAGCGACAGGAGCGAGGGGAGCGACAGGCAGGAGGGAGGGGAGTGACACGCAGGAGCGAGGGGAGCAACAGGAGCGAGGGGAGTGACAGGCAGGAGCGAGGGGAGTGACAGGCAGGAGCGAGGGGAGTGACAGGCAGGAGCGAGGGGAGTGACAGGCAGGAGCGAGGGGAGTGACAGGCAGGAGCGAGGGGAGCGACGGAGTGACAGACAGGAGCGAGGGGAGCGACAGGCAGGAGCGAGGGGAGTGACAGGCAGGAGGGAGGGGAGCGACAGGCAGGAGCGAGGGGAGCGACAGGCAGGAGGGAGGGGAGCGACAGGCAGGAGGGAGTGGAGCGACAGTCAGGAGCGAGGGGAGCGACAGGCAGGAGCAAGGGGAGCGACAGGCAGGAAGGAGGGGAGTGACAGGAGCGAGGGGAGTGACAGGCAGGAGGGAGGGGAGTGACAGGAGTGAGGGGAGTGACGGGCAGGAGCGAGGGGAGCGACAGGCAGGAGGGAGGGGAGTGACAGGAGCGAGGGGAGTGACAGGCAGGAGGGAGGGGAGTGACAGGAGCGAGGGGAGCGACAGGCAGGAGGGAGGGGAGTTACAGGAGCGAGGGGAGTGACAGGCAGGAGGGAGGGGAGTCACAGGAGCGAGGGGAGTGACAGGCAGGAGGGAGGGGAGTGACAGGAGCGAGGGGAGTGACAGAGGAGCGAGCGGAGTGACAGGCAGGAGTGAGAGGAGTGACGGGCAGGAGCGAGGGGAGCGACAGGAGCGAGGGGAGTGACAGGCAGGAGGGAGGGGAGTGACAGGAGCGAGGGGAGTGACAGGCAGGAGGGAGGGGAGTGACAGGAGCGAGGGGAGCGACAGGCAGGAGGGAGGGGAGTTACAGGAGCGAGGGGAGTGACAGGCAGGAGGGAGGGGAGTCACAGGAGCGAGGGGAGTGACAGGCAGGAGGGAGGGGAGTGACAGGAGCGAGGGGAGTGACAGAGGAGCGAGCGGAGTGACAGGCAGGAGTGAGAGGAGTGACGGGCAGGAGCGAGGGGAGCGACAGGAGCGAGGGGAGTGACAGGCAGGAGGGAGGGGAGTGACAGGCAGGAGGGAGGGGAGTGACAGGCAGGAGGGAGGGGAGTGACAGGCAGGAGGGAGGGGAGTGACAGGCAGGAGCGAGGGGAGTGACAGGCAGGAGCGAGGGGAGCGACGGAGTGACAGACAGGAGCGAGGGGAGCGACAGGCAGGAGCGAGGGGAGTGACAGGCAGGAGGGAGGGGAGCGACAGGCAGGAGGGAGGGGAGTGACAGGAGCGAGGGGAGTGACAGGCAGGAGGGAGGGGAGTGACAGGCAGGAGCGAGGGGAGCGACGGAGTGACAGACAGGAGCGAGGGGAGCGACAGGCAGGAGCGAGGGGAGTGACAGGCAGGAGGGAGGGGAGTGACAGGCAGGAGGGAGGGGAGTGACAGGAGCGAGGGGAGTGACAGGCAGGAGGGAGGGGAGTGACAGGCAGGAGCGAGGGTAGTGACAGACAGGAGCGAGGGGAGTGACAGACAGGAGCGAGGGGAGCGACAGACAGGAGGGAGGGGAGTGACAGGAGCGAGGGGAGTGACAGGAGCGAGGGGACTGACAGGCAGGAGCGAGGGGAGTGACAGGCAGGAGCGAGGGGAGTGACAGGCAGGAGCGAGGGGAGCGACGGAGTGACAGACAGGAGCGAGGGGAGCGACAGGCAGGAGCGAGGGTAGTGACAGGCAGGAGGGAGGGGAGCGACAGGCAGGAGCGAGGGGAGCGACAGGCAGGAGGGAGGGGAGCGACAGGCAGGAGGGAGTGGAGCGACAGTCAGGAGCGAGGGGAGCGACAGGCAGGAGCGAGGGGAGCGACAGGCAGGAAGGAGGGGAGTGACAGGAGCGAGGGGAGTGACAGGCAGGAGGGAGGGGAGTGACAGGAGCGAGGGGAGTGACAGGCAGGAGGGAGGGGAGTGACAAGAGCGAGGGGAATGACAGGCAGGAGGGAGGGGAGTGACAGGCAGGAGCGAGGGGAGCGACAGGCAGGAGCGAGGGGAGTGACAGTCAGGAGCGAGGGGAGCGACAGACAGGAGGGAGGGGAGTGACAGGAGCGAGGGGAGTGACAGGCAGGAGCGAGGGGAGTGACAGGCAGGAGCGAGGGGAGTGACATGCAGGAAGGAGGGGAGTCACAGGCAGGAGCGAGGGGAGCGACAGGAGCGAGGGAAGCGACAGGCAGGAGGGAGGGGAGTGACAGACAAGAGGGAGGGGAGCGACAGGAGCGAGGGGAGCGACAGGCAGGAGGGAGGGGAGTGACAGGCAGGAGGGAGGGGAGTGACAGGCAGGAGGGAGGGGAGCGACAGGAGCGAGGGGAGCGACAGGCAGGAGGGAGGGGAGTGACAGACAGGAGCGAGGGGAGTGACAGGCAGGAGCGAGGGGAGTGACAGACAGGAGCGAGGGGAGCGACAGGCAGGAGCGATGGGAGTGACAGACAGGAGCGAGGGGAGTGACAGACAGGAGCGAGGGGAGTTTCAGACAGGAGTGAGGGGAATGACAGGAGCGAGGGGAGTGACAGGCAGGAGTGAGGGGAGTGACAGACAGGAGCGAGGGGAGTGACAGACAGGTGCGAGGGGAGTGACAGGAGCGAGGGGAGTGACAGGAGCGAGGGGAGTGACAGACAGGAGTGAGGGGAGTGACAGGAAGGAGCGAGGGGAGTGACAGGAGCGAGGGGAGTGACAGGAGCGAGGGGAGTGACAGACAGGAGTGAGGGGAGTGACAGGAAGGAGCGAGGGGAGTGACAGGCAGGAGCGAGGGGAGCGACGGAGTGACAGACAGGAGCGAGGGGAGCGACAGGCAGGAGCGAGGGTAGTGACAGGCAGGAGGGAGGGGAGCGACAGGCAGGAGCGAGGGGAGCGACAGGCAGGAGGGAGGGGAGCGACAGGCAGGAGGGAGTGGAGCGACAGTCAGGAGCGAGGGGAGCGACAGGCAGGAGCGAGGGGAGCGACAGGCAGGAAGGAGGGGAGTGACAGGAGCGAGGGGAGTGACAGGCAGGAGGGAGGGGAGTGACAGGAGCGAGGGGAGTGACAGGCAGGAGGGAGGGGAGTGACAGGAGCGAGGGGAATGACAGGCAGGAGGGAGGGGAGTGACAGGCAGGAGCGAGGGGAGCGACAGGCAGGAGCGAGGGGAGTGACAGTCAGGAGCGAGGGGAGCGACAGACAGGAGGGAGGGGAGTGACAGGAGCGAGGGGAGTGACAGGCAGGAGCGAGGGGAGTGACAGGCAGGAGCGAGGGGAGTGACATGCAGGAAGGAGGGGAGTCACAGGCAGGAGCGAGGGGAGCGACAGGAGCGAGGGAAGCGACAGGCAGGAGGGAGGGGAGTGACAGACAAGAGGGAGGGGAGCGACAGGAGCGAGGGGAGCGACAGGCAGGAGGGAGGGGAGTGACAGGCAGGAGGGAGGGGAGTGACAGGCAGGAGGGAGGGGAGCGACAGGAGCGAGGGGAGCGACAGGCAGGAGGGAGGGGAGTGACAGACAGGAGCGAGGGGAGTGACAGGCAGGAGCGAGGGGAGTGACAGACAGGAGCGAGGGGAGCGACAGGCAGGAGCGATGGGAGTGACAGACAGGAGCGAGGGGAGTGACAGGAGCGAGGGGCGCGACAGGCAGGAGCGAGGGGAGTGACAGACAGGAGCGAGGGGAGTGACAGACAGGAGCGAGGGGAGTGACAGGAGCGAGGGGAGTGACGGGCAGGAGCTAGGGGAGTGACAGGCAGGAGGGAGGGGAGTGACAGACAGGAGGGAGGGGAGTGACAGACAGGAGCGAGGGGAGTGACAGACAGGAGCGAGGGGAGTTTCAGACAGGAGTGAGGGGAATGACAGGAGCGAGGGGAGTGACAGGCAGGAGTGAGGGGAGTGACAGACAGGAGCGAGGGGAGTGACAGACAGGTGCGAGGGGAGTGACAGGAGCGAGGGGAGTGACAGGAGCGAGGGGAGTGACAGACAGGAGTGAGGGGAGTGACAGGAAGGAGCGAGGGGAGTGACAGACATGAGCGAGGGGAGTGACAGGAGCGAGGGGATTGACAGACAGGAGCGAGGGGAGTGACAGATAGGAGCGAGGGGAGTGACAGGAGCGAGGGGAGTGACAGGAGCGAGGGGAGTGACAGACAGCAATTCCGGGAGTGACACAGGAGTGAGGGGGTGGTGAGCTGTGCGGATATGTGGACACTGGGCTGGCTATGACATGATGGCTCTATTGCTAATGCAATGTCCAGTTACCAGAATAGTGACCACTTTCAGGGTGACGCCTTGCATATCACTCTCCAAGCGTCGCTCCTGCAGACTCCCATTCAGGCCCTTCACTGGATCCCAGACAGCCAACTGCAGGGGCAATAAAAAGGACAAGTTAATCAATTAATCAGTGCTTGTTTTCTGAGACTAATGATGAAATGTCAAATCCTTGATCTTGCCACAGGTTTGCCTTTGTAGTGTTAGAGTAAATGATTGACTCAGGTCCTCAATAAACGTTGAGAGTCTCCGTGATGGGAATCTGTCAAATTCAAACCCATCAACTCCATTCATTCTCAACCTAATATCAAGGTAATGAATCACATTTAGTGAGATTTTCCAAAGCTTGAGTAACAACAGAACCAAGATATTACAATTGCTGAGTTGTTATTGTGTTGTTCTTCAGTGCTGGTGGGTCAGTTGGATGATGCTTACAACAGGAAGGGCCTCTCACCGCGATCTCAGGACATCTCAACATGCTTTACAGCCAATGAACTATCCTTTGCAGCGTAGTCATTGGTGTAATCGAAGGAGATGCGGGCAGCCAATTTGCGCACAGCAAGCTCCCATAGACAGCAATGAAATAAATGACATGTTCATCTGTTTTAATTGAACAACAAATTACTGTGAATGTTGGAAATCAGAAGTAAAAACAGAAAATGCCCAGCAGGTCTGGCAGTGTTGATGAAGGGTCACTTAGCTGAAACGTCAACTCTGTGTTTCTCTCTCCACAGATGCTGTCAGCATTTTCTGTTTTTGTTTTGACTCCCTCAGTACTGCCCTGGACCGTCAGCCTAGAATATGTGCCCAAGTCACTACAAGTGAGGCTTGAACCTGTGACCTTCTGACTCAGAGGGGAGTGTGCTACCCACAGAACCACGGCTGACACCATTATTAACATGTCTTTTGGTCTGAAGGGTAGGTAGTAGCTGTTTGGAGTTGAACAGCAGTCATTATATAACATTATATTGCTGCTGGCTGCCCTATGGTTTGGAGCTGACTGTACAACATTGCAGGTTGAAGTGTTTCGATGTCATGAAATCCGTTCATGGATTGGCTGATAGTAACTTGGGGCTGGGCATCGATAAGATTCACTGTGTAACACTGCTGTGTAATGGAATGGCTGGTAATAAGAGTCAAGTGGCAGTGGCTCAATAGGTTTGATTGATAATAGCAGACCTCGCAGTAGTGAGTGGCTGATGAGGTTACTTCCATCAATTGCCTTTCTCTCCTGAATGCATTGACTTGTTGCTAATCGTAGCCAGCAGTTGGTATCCAATGCCTCTCCAATATGGCAATTCCATGGCTGAACCTTGGCAATGAAATGTTCGCGGGCTGCTTGACTGCAGCTGTCATTTTCTCATTTCTGTCCTCATCCAATGTCATTTCCGGCAAGGCTACCGGAGAGTGGTCAGGGGTGGGATGCTGGGTGATGAGTCACTTCTTAGACCTTTTTGAAGCCATGAGGGAGAAAGGAATAGGAAGAGGTGTTGATCGGGTGGGATGAAGCTTGTTTGGAGCATCAGCGTGGGCCAGTTAGGCTGTACTCTATATGTTGCAATGTAATTCGAGGCTGCTACACTTCATGTCGGACTTACTCATAAACAAACATTTTCAAGGTCTAACCTGCTTCGAACAAGGCGCGAGATGAGAAGAAGGTATTTGACCTGCAGGTAAGTGGTGTGTGGAATAGACTCCTGGAGCAGGGAGTGGATTCAGAGTCACTGAACTCACTAGCCATGCCGGAGGGACATTCGAGATATCAAGAGCAATGAAGGGGGTCCCAGCTTTGACTCTCAGTTTGTGGTGGCCGCACTGATCCCAGTAGACCTACACGTCACCGGGTGGTGAAGGAGTCAGGAGGGAGCTGAGCTCTTTAACAGAGGAGGTTCCCTCAGGTTTCCTTGACCATCCTCACCACTCAAATCGACCTCAACGTTCACTCGTCCTAAGTGCTGGTGCCCACACTCTCGACACAATCCATTATCACCACTAGGGCAGGTTCTTTGAGCATGTCTGTAAGCATTTACTCTGTTCCCCCTCACCCATCCAACCAGGAGAGACTGGACACAGTCAGGCTGAGACCATTAGTGTTGTAGAATAAATGTACCATCAGATTGAGAGCTCGCCTCCTGGCACAATTAACATACGTACGAATTGGGAGCAGGATTAGGCCACTCAGCCCCTCGAGCCTGCTCCGCCATTCAATAAGATCATGGCTGATCTGAATGTAACCTCAACCCCACATTCCTGCCTATCCCCCGATAACCTTTCACCCCCTTGCTTATCAAGTATTTATCTAGCTCTGTCTTAAAAATATTCAAAGACTCTGCTTCCAATACCTTTTCAGGAAGAGAGTTCCAAAGACCCATAGCCCTTTGAGAGAAAAAAATTCTCCTCATCTCCATTTTCAATGGGTGACCCCTTATGTTTAAACAGTGACCCCTGGTTCTAGATTGTCCCACAAGAGGAAACATCCTCTCCACATCCCCCTGTCAAAACACCTCAGGATCTTATATGTTTCAATCAAGTCGCCTCTTACTCTTCTAAACTCCAGTGGATACAAGCCTAGACTGTCCAACCTTTCCTCATAAGACAACCTGCCGATTCCAGGTATTAGTCTGGTAAACCTTCTCTGAACTGCCTCCAATGCATTTACACACTTCCTTAAATAAGGAGACCAATACTGTACGCAGATGTGGTCTCACCAATGCCCTGTATAACTAAAGCATAACCTCCCTATTTTTGTTTTCAATTCCCCTGATTTGGCTGCGCCCCCACCGATCTGAAAATGGAGATGACGTGGGGTGACATCATCCCGTGACATCATCCCGTGACATCATCCCGTGACATCATCCCGTGACATTTTACGCATTGGCAAGCGGGCGCTGCCTCCTGCTCACCGACTTAAAGATCCTGCCCCAAATTACTAACTGAAGCAAAGGCACTAACAGGTATTCTCCTAATAAATCCCTTGGGATGCTGAGTGTGCTAGATAAATGCTAGTTGCTGTTGTTGTTGACTTGGAAGATACTATTCAGCTTGGGGTTCAATAGGATGCTGAGGCCGTGAACTGACTGGTTTCGAGCAGCAAGTGGACTGGAAGGCTGAGAGGTTCGATGGTGAGGCTGAGGAGGCAGGGATGATGGCTTCAATTTTCCCATTTGGAACTGCTCTTGTTACAGGCCACCAATCACGCGCAGGAATCTTGCCAGCAAAGTTAATGCAGCTTTTTTCCCAGAGTTTGAAGGTGGTGGAGTAATTAGTAGCTCTACACTATACATGTCTGCACATTAACTGGCGTCTTAGTGTCCCTAGGCTCATTGAAAGCTTTAGTCACAGAGACATTCTGTTGAGTTGTTGACTTAAACTGATTGGAGAATTAGTTATTGAATTTTTTTCTATTCTCCCGACAGAAGAAAGCCCACAATTAATGATTCATGGCAACTGTAGGATTACTTGGTTCTGGACATTATTTTCCATAGGCCATCACAAACTTTATCATAAATCAAAAAGGGGTACAAACTAAAATGCAGGATGTTGTTTAATGGGTCGATATTGGCTTGTTCAGCAATCAGGTCTGTGGGACACACCATTCACCGTTAGACCAACCTGTCATTAAGCACAGCAAACCGGAACTTCTCTCAAAAAACAATGCTTCTTGAGCCCTGATGTTTCTACTCTGCAACAGCGTCTGTAACTGTGGGGAGAAGCTTCCACAGGTACCTCAGTAACCCCCTCAACTTCACTTCTTGGTGACTCTTCAACCCCCTGACTCCTAACCTGCCGTCTGACTGCCTGTCACACAAGAAGTCCAGGGTGACCCCCCACAACTGTCTCCAGTTCGGAGTCAAGAAATAAAAATCTTATTTCCTCGACGGAATGAATGAAAAGATTACAAAACGAGGAGAGGGAGTTTTAAACAGACTTTTCACAGGCACCTAAAGAAACTCAACGCGCGTTTTGACAGAAACATTTCATACCTTGCGAGGCTCTGGCTAATGAGCGTTGAGGAGTGTTAGAAACAGTCGAACAATTTATTAATCAGGGCAGCTCAAACTGTGTAGCAATTACAACACATACTTAAACAGCCCATTTAATGCAGCAAAACGACTCCAGAGAATTTGCCAAGGGCCGGGAGAACGATTTGAACCCAGCAGGAGCTGGAGGAAGATGAGCAGGAAAGGGGGAGGTGATTTAAGGGATGGTTTGAAAGGCAGATTCTCCAGGGTAATTGAACTTGGAGCAGCAGCTGGATGAAGGTGTTTAGGAGCAAGTTCCATTGTGTGATGGATGCCATCAGTCCGAGCAGAATGAAGAGATCAATGACACTCCTGCTCCCCAACTGACAAGTGCTTTTTCTATATTTTCTAGCACATCGACCCTTGCGAACTGGCTAGTGTCTCGACACTGCCCTGCGCCCACATCACAGCACAGCAGCTGCATATCATGGTGTCACTCAGCAACGTGCAAATCCTCACACAGCAAAGTAAATTAGTTGTCTCAAATTTCAGGGGAGATTTGAGCTTTATAGGAAAATAAATGTGGTACTGCCAATCTTTGCAATCAATAATGAGTTCTTGCAAAAGAGACAGTTTCTAAATTCTCATGTTCAGGTGGGAAATTTAACTCTCCAGGTGTTCAAATTTTCCTCATGTGTTACCAAAACTAAAACACCTCCGCAAATCGTGGGACTCCTGATGGAATAAGAACACTGGGAAAGCTATAAGAGCCAGTGACAGTGTTGAGTGAGCAGAGCCACTGTACAGTGAGCAGAGCAAGTGTGCAGGGCCCGAAATCAGTGAGCAGGGCCAGTGGGCAGTGAGCAGGGCCAGTGGGCAGAGCCAGTGAGCAGGGTCAGTGATCATAGGGCAGGGCTGGTTGCTAGGGCCAGTGACCAGGGCCGGTGAGGCCTTAGTCAGTGTGGTGACCAAGGCCTCACTGCCGGCGACAATAAGCTTCTTTTGAAGAGTATTCCGGGCAGCTGATTACACCAACTATTGGCTGGATACACACACGCCTGCTGAATAAAGCTTGTCTTAGGTGCTCGGTGCCATACAATCAGGGGAGTTGCTTGTCAGATTCTGACAGGTCGGTTAGTTATGTTAAGCAGTTTGATTTCCAATGCCTGACACAGGTTTACATGTTTATCTGTTTATTGTGTTCCACCAGAGTAGACAGGGGGTGTAACCTTTGTTGTTCATTTTCAGATCCAACTTTCTTTACAACTTAAGAAAAGTTTAGGATCTATACAGTCTGTTTTTCAAAAATACTATCAGTGATAATTGACTATGGCACGGCAAGTGTTACATTGAACAAGTCTCGAGGAAAGAAATCATTTCCTTCAAAGGAACAGATGCCAAATTATTTTCATCCCATCTCTGTTGTTTCACTTCTTATTTTCAAACTATCCTGACTATCAGTTTCCTATTTCCTTCATAAGAATGGTCACCACAACCTGAAATGTCCACTCTGTTCCTCGCCACAGATGCTGTCTGACCCAGTGAGTATTTCCAACATTTTTCTGTTTTTATTCCTGACACATTAAACCTGAAGACATCTTGGGAATGAACAACTTTCAACCATTTCATTAAAGTTAAAGGAAACCAAAAACACTGAGCATTGGAAATGAAGATAAATGCGTATCTTATTGATACAGGTAGCACTAGGGTATCCTACAGAGTAGGCCAGAATGAGTGTCCTACTTGCGTGCAAACAAAAGGTTTCCACTATCGCGACAATGGATCATAACAATGTCTTCAGTAATTGCAGGACAAGTGTTCATGTGCTGAAACCCAACGCAGAGCAAAGGATTGCAGACAAGCGAGAGTTCCTGCTGTATCTTTAACCAGAATACTAAACTGTTACCCACTGGGAGCTGTCAATAGATTGTTGGGTATATCACATGGGCCCGAACACGGCAATATTCTCTTTATTGTGGAAGTATAGATGTCAACATTCTGACAGAGAAAGGAGTATGACTCTATTTTCCCCTTATTAAAAATGTGTTTGTTTAGCAATAATGACTTCACGGTTTGACTTGTTTGCACATAAATTCAAGGGTTCTGAAGCTTGGCCGAATATGCAAATGATCGATCATTTGTTAAATACGAGTGTGCTTGAAACAGAATTCTGAATGATGCCTCTCGGCAAAACCTTAATAGCTCTTCTCTTGATTTTCAGCCATTGCAGAAACCAGAAGTCACAAAACAGAGCAATGAGACAAAGTAAAACCGTCTCCCAGCAGCAAGTCCCTATTTGTCTCGTTCATGATAACAAACCCAACAAACTTAACACAGGAGAAGAACACACACTCATTCCTCACTCTAAATTCTCTGACATAGTATTAAGATAAAGATTACAGCTGCTGTTCTTATCTCAATGCACTTGGTGCCAAATTCCTCCCTATACTATTTCGATGCTTTTAGGTTAACACCTGTTTCAAACCTGGACAAATTGGAACTTGACACATGCCACATTTCAATTTTTCTCGCACTCAGGGGACCGATGATCAAATTTCGGAAACAGAGGGTTGACACAAGATTAAATGTGAATTTCAAAACAAAAAGCTGAGGTATGAAAAGAAACAACTTGCGGGGGTAAAAAAAGGCACAACAATAAATTGACAACTAAAAGGATGAATGATAAATAAAGAGGAACATTAGAATGTCAGAGGGTGAGAGCGTGTGTGTGTCCAGCTGCTTCCCAGTCTCAGGGTGCTCACTCACTTGCTCGCTCACTCACTCACTCACTCACTCACTCACTCACTCACTCACTCACTCACTCACTCACTCACTCACTCACTCACTCACTCACTCACTCACTCACTCACACACTCACTCTCACTCACTCACTCACACACTCACACTCACACTCACTCACTCACTCACACACTCACACACTCACTCACTCACTCACTCACTCACACACACACACTCACTCACTCACACTCACTCACTCACTCTCACACTCACACACTCACTCACTCACTCACTCACTCACTCACTCACTCACTCACCTTCACTCACTCACTCACCCTTGCCCGCTGTGACAGTGCCTGTTGGCGTGTGGTGGTGAGGGTGAATGTGAATGAGAACCCTGAGACTGCGCAAGCCAGACACACACTCTCCCCTCCCCCTCTCTCACACCCCCACCCCCACCCTCGCCCACCCTCACATTCTCACCCACCCTCACACTCTCATCCACCCTCACTCACCCACTCAATCAGCCAGCAGATGCACTCTCAGCCAGCACCCCCACCCACATTCACTCACCCACTCACTCACTCACCCACCCACACTCACCCACCCACTCACTCACCCACCCTCACTCACTTAGCCGCCCTCACACGTGAGGGACATTGGGGACACGTCGGGGAAATGGACAGGACAGCCAGGGTCAGCCGGGGAAACGAGGGGGGCAGCCGGGGAATTGGGGGGGGCAGCCGGGGAATTGGGAGGACACACAGTGGGGGCAGCCGGGGAAACACAGAAAAATAGAAGCAGGAGTAGGTCATTCAGCCCTTCGAGCCTGCTCCACCATTCAATATGATCATGGCTGATCCTCTATCTCAACACCAAACTCCCACTCCCGCTCTCTCCCCATACCCCAAATGCTTTTAGAGTCCAGAAAACTATCTAGTTCCTTCTTAAATATATTCAGTGACTTGGCCTCCACAGCCCTCTGTGGTAGAGAATTCCACAGGTTCACCACCCTCTAAGTGAAGAAGTTTCTCTTCATCTCAGTCCCAAATGGTCTACCCCATATCCTGAGACTGTGACCCCTTGTTCTAGACCAGAGGCCAGAGGGAATATCATCCCTGCATCCAGTCTGTCCAGCCCTGTCAGAATCTTATACGTTTCAATGTGATTCCTTCTCATTCTTCTAAACTCCAGTGAATACAGCCTAGTCGGCCCAATCTCTCCTCATACGACAATCCTGTCAGTCTGGTGAACAGTGTCCTGTTATCACATGCTTTATAACAGACTCTAGCATTTTCCCTGCCACTAATGTTAGGCTAACCGGTCTGTAATTCACTGTTTTCTCCCTCCCTCCTTTTCTAAATAGGGATGTTACATTTGCTACCCTCCGATCTGCCGGGACTGTTCCAGAATCTACAGAATTTTGGAAGCTGACAACCAATGCATCCTCTATTCCCATGGCCACCTCCTTTAGTAGCCTGAGATGTGGATTATCAGGCCCTGGGGATTTATCAGCTTTCAGTTCCACTAATTTCTCCAGCACTGTTTTTTAAGTAATGCTAATGTCCTTCAATTCCTCCTTCTCACGAGACCCTCGGTTCCCTAGAATTTCTGGGTAGTTATTTGTGTCTTCCTCCGTGAAGACAGGACTAAAGTAGTTGTTTAATTGCTCTGCCGTTTCCTTGTTCTCTGTTATAAATTCTCCTGTTTCAGACTGTAAAGGACCTACATTTGTCTTCACTAATCTTTTTCTTCTTGCAAACTTAAAGAAGCTTTCACAGCCCTCTTTTATGTTCCTTGCATGTTTACCCTCATACTCTGTTTTTCCCCTCTTAATCAATCTCTTAGTTCTCCTTTGCTGAATTTTAAACTACTCCCAATCCTCAGGCTTGCTGCTTTTTCTAGCGACTTTATATGACTCCTGTTTGGATCTAATACTATCCTTAATTTCCATTGATAGCCATCTTTTTTTGTACCATGGCCCTATTTGCTTCCAGCCCTTATTTCCTTTGCCTTCCACTTTTGTTTTTAACTTTTCTGTCTTTCATTCCTATCTTTGTTTCCCTCTCTTGTGTCTATCCACTCAGGTTCCCATCCCCCTGCCACTCTAGTTTAAGCCCTCCCCCACAGTATTAGCGAATACCCCTGCAAGGATATTGGTCCCAGTCCTGCTGGTGTGCAACCCGTCCAGCTTGTACAGGTCCCATCTTCCCCAGAATTGGTCCCAATGCCTCAGGAGTCTAAATCCCTCCCTCCTACACCATCTCTCCAGCTACACATTCAACTGGTCTATTCTCCTATTCCCTATGCCAACTTAATGCCAACTATGTCAACCCATGCTTCCCATCCACTACCCTTTGTCCTTACATCTTCCATGCCAACTCACCTAATATCCACCCTGGGCAAACCTCAGGAGCCATGCTGACATAAAATAAAGTTATGTGTCTATTGATGTCACTATTTTAAACAAATAAACACACTCTGATAAAAAAAAGTTCAATACATAGAAATTCCATAAACTAATCTCTTATGAAAACAAACAAATCTATTTAACAACCATTTGGAGCTGTCAATCAAACTGCTCACTTAACAGGCACCTCGCTGTGATAATGGTAGCCTGTAAAATCAGTCATTGCAGCACAAATCATATAATGATAACCCTCAGACTTACGTCAATGGACAGAATGAAATATCAAGCACTGATCTTCTTTTAACTCCATAAAAAACATAAAGCCCAGCAGAGCTAAATTTTTGACAGCATCGACAGTTCCAACGAGTTTTGATAGTTCTGATGAGTTTTGACAGTCCTTTGACAGCTTTGGCAATTCCAATGAGTTTATGGCCTCTTATGCACGATCATATTTACTTTTAACAATCCCAAAGGGTGCCTTACCTCTCCAAAGGCACCCTGGGGCTATATTGAAAAGAGTACCTTACCTCGTCAAAGGGGAAACCCTGGCTATCCAAATGAATCTCCCATGTTCAGGCCAGCTCTTACTTGGTCTAATCTGCACACACTGGGTTTCACACTTCTTGACTACCGTAATCCCATTTCAGTGGAGACAGCTGATGAGTTAAATGTCGCGCTGCCTCCATAAAACGTGCGTGGGCGAATCTCGGCCCAACTTCAGTCCCGCCCCCCGTGAAAATAGAAAATACTGTGACCGGGGGTGGACTTCAGATTTTCAGTCATTTCCGCTACCTGGGCCTGAGACTCTCAGAAGAGATCAGGGATTGAATCTGTCACAATTCCCTAGATAGAAATGTGTCACACCCCATGTTCAGTCAACCAGGGAGCTCTGTGAGGGCTCGTTACCAGTTTTAAAAATATATTGTGAATGTTCCAGGATTAATCACTTTGCCTTTTGTTTTACACATTTCAGCATAGGACCAGATTTTGACACAAATTCAGACCTTGCTACTAGTTTGAGTGGGCTTATCTCTGTGCAACACAGAGTTTCATTAGTGTCCTGTAACCCTCCTGTGGGTACGTGAATCCCTCTATTTTCTCTCCAAACTGAGGAACCCGATGTCTGGCTTCCGAACAGACACACTAGACGAGCCAGAGGCAACTCCATCGTTCTCCTCAGCTCTGTGAGTAGGAGCCACAGCAGAACAAGAGAGCAGGAGTGTGTGGGATGGTCACTCCAGCATCGATCTATTTATTTTCACAGATTACTGTTGACGTCTCCCAGGAAACCTGCAGGTCCTATCACGTGATACAATTCACCTTCAGGTCACTTCCCTTCCCGTATGATCGATAAAATCAATATCACATGACATCACTTTCCACCATCAATCGTATCGGAAAGCGGCATTGAATACAGTACAGACAGGCCGCACGGCAGGGTGAGAATACTGCACAGGATGAGACTGAGTGACAACACTGGAAATCTATCACTGATTCACCAATACTGTCTAACCTTATTTGAGCAGTGCTAAACTAAAGGCAAAAAGTGATCAAACTTCTAAAGTATGCCACTGAAAGATAGCAGGTAATTGATAACCGTGGGTATGTCGAGATTCTGAGCTGGGTAATGAGCTGCCAAACACATTAGTTTGAATCAGGAATGGGAAAAATGTGAATGAGTGGCAGCGGTTTGGTCTGACGGACTGATAGATGAAGGAGGTGACAGCTATAGTGAGGGAAAGGATGGCTTGGGAGATTCTTAAAGGCCAATCTCATGATGGAGGAGATGTGAGAGTTTCATAAGAGACAAGGGAGGATGGGAAGATCAAGAATGTCAACAAGGAAGAAATTAGAACGCAGATATCAATGATCTGAGAAAGCAGACATTAACTGGTCTTTAATGAGGTCTCAGCAATGTACCCCTGTAGAGGTGGAAGAAACAGGATTCTTAGTGCCCGAATGATTAAACTGAGGTGATTCAGCTTTTCAGCTTCAACAAAGGGTTGCTTTGTCCTGGATGGTGTCGAGCTTCTTGAGTGTTGGAGCTGCACTCATCCAGGCAAGTGGGGAATATTCCATCACACTCCTGACTTGTTCCTTGTAGACAGTGGACAGTCTTTGGGGAGTCAGGAGGTGAGTTACTCGCCACAGGATTCCTGGCCTTTGGCCTGCTCTTGTAGCCACAGTATTTATATGGCTAGTCCAGTTCAGTTTCTGGTCAGTGGTGATCCCCAGGATGTTACTGGTGGGGAATTCAGTGATGGTAATGCCATGAAATGTCATGGGGCGATGGTTAGAATCTCTCTTGTTGGAGATGGTCATTGCCTGACACTTGTGTGATGCGAATGTTACTTGCCACTTGTCAGCCCAAGCCTGGACATTGTCCAGGTCTTGCTGCATTTGGACATGGACTGCTTCAGTATCTGAGGAGTTGCGAATGATGCTAAAAATTGTGCAATCATCAGCGAACATCCCCACTTCTGACCTTATGATGGAGGGAAGATCATTGATGAAGCAGCTGAAGATGTTTGGGCCTAGGACATTACCCTGAGGAACTCCTGCAGTGATGTCCTAGAACTGAGGTGATTTACCTCCAACAACCACAACCAACTTCCTTTGTGCTGGGTATGACTCCAACCAGTGGAGGTTTTTCCCCGGATTCCCATTGACTCCAGCTTTGCTAGGGCTCCTTGATGCCACACTTGGTCAAATGCTGCCTTGATGTCAAAGGCAGTCACTCTCACCTCACCTCGGGTGTTCAGCTCTTTTGTCCATGTTTGGACCAAGACTGTAATGAGGTCAGGAGCTGAGTGGCCCTGGCGGAACCCAAACTGGGCATCAGTGAGCAGGTTATTGCTAAGCAAGTGCTGCTTGATAGCACTGTTGATGACCCCTTTCATCGCTTTACTGATGATCGAGAGTAGACTTATGGGGTGGTAATTGGCCGGGTTGGATTTGTCCTGCTTTTTGTGCACAGGACATACCTGGACAATTTTCTATATAGCCGGGTAGATGCCAGTGCTGGAGCAGCTTGGCTGGGGGCGCAGCAAGTTCTGGAGCACAAGTCTTCAGGACTATTGCTGGAATATTGTCAGGGCCCATAGCCTTTGCACTATCCAGTGCCTTCAGCTGTTTCTTGATATCACTTGCAGTGAATTAAATTCGCTGAAGACTGTCATCCGTGATGCTGGGGACCTCCGGAGGAGGCTGAGATGGATCATCCACTCGGCACTTCTGGCTGAAGATTGTTGCGAATGCTTCAGTCTTATCTTTTGCACTGATCTGCTGGGCTCCTCCATCATTGAGGATGGGGATATTCATGGAGACTCCTTCTCCAGTGAGTTGTTTTAATTGTCCACCATCATTCACCACTTGATGTGGCAGGACTGCAGAGGTTGGATCTGATCCGTTGGTTGTGGAATTGATTAGCTCTGTTTATCGCTTGTTGCTTGCGTTGTTTGGCATGCAAGTAACCCTCATTTTTAGGTTTGCTTTGTGCTGCTCCTGGCGTGCCCTCCTGCACTCTTCACTGAACCAGGCTTGATCCCCTGGCTTGGTGGTAATGGTACAGTGGGGGATATGCCGGGCCATGAAGTTACAGATTGTGTTCGAGTACAATTCTGCTGTTTCCGATGGCCCACAGCGCCTCATGGGTGCCCAGTTGCTAGATCTGTTTGAAATCTATCCCATTTAGCACAGTGCTTGTGCCACACAACATAATTGAGTGTATCCTCAATGTGAAGGCGGGACTTTGTCTCTACAATGACTGCAATGTGGTCACTCCTGCCAATACTGTCATGGACAGATACATCTGCGGCAGGCAGGTTGGTGAGGATGAGGTGAAGTACGTTTTTCCCTCTTGTTGGTTCCCTCACCACCTGCCGCAGACCCAGTCTAGCAGCTACATCCTTTAGGACTCAGCCAGCTTGGTCAGTAGTCATGCTACCGAGCTACTCTTGGTGGTGGACATTGAAGTCCCCTACCCAGATTACATTCTGTGTCCTTGCCACCCTCATCAGCTGAGGGAGGAGGGTACGTGATAATCAGCAGGATGTTTCCATGCCTGTCTTTGACCTGATGCCATGAGACTTCATGTGGTCCGGAGTCGATGTTGAGGACTCCCAAGGCAACTCCCTCCTGACCATATACCCACTGTGTCACCACCTCTGCTGGGCCTGTCCTGCTGGTGGAACAGGACATACCCAGGGATGGTGCTGGTGGTGTCTGGGACATTATCTATTTGATATGATTCCATGAGGATGACTATGTCAGGCTGTTGCTTGGCTTATCTGGGAGACAGCTCTCCCAATGAGCTGTGGTGGTTTTCGAACCCTCGGTCTCTGGAACACTGGTCCAGTGACAATACCACTACAACACCGCCTCCCCCCAGTAACACTGTACTACCACGCCCTCAGTATTTTTTATTTATTACTTCCCGAGATGTGGCCAGCATATATATGGCCCATCCCTAATTGCCCTTGAGATTGTAATGCACTGGAGTGCCGAGATAGATTAAGTAGTAAAGTCCTAGGATGGGGTCTGAACCCACAATTAGCATGGAAGCTCGTAATTATTTGAGCACTGGACTGTAATTAACAACAACATCCTGTAGATGAGGAGAATGACTCATATTTAATGGTTATTTAACAGGCATTACTATTCCTCATCCGCAGTGAATAACAGGCAGTATCTCAGAATATTAAGAATAAAATTTTAATCCTCCCTATGGAATTAAGGCCATCGAAACAATTGATCTCACACCCCCTGAAATGTAGCAATCTGTGTTTCAAATGGAGCATCTTTTCTCTCAACTCTTAACAGATTTTAATTGTGGTTTTGCAGCATTAGTCCTTTGTAGCCAGATTGTAAATAACATGTTATCAATTCATTATAATATTGTATGTTTGTCAGTCACTATCTATTACAGGAGGTTCTGAGCTGCCAGTCAGATTCTCTAAACCCTACAAAGATTGTACAGGAATAAATCATTCATGTCAATGTTGAATTATTTACTCCTGTTGAATGTATTCATTTGTTGTTATCTGGTTGTTGTTTGCATTGATTCAGTAGGGAATTGCTTGCCCTGCCTCATTTAAACGGAACTCAACAGAACAAAAATAATCCATGACTGCAACTGCCCATTTACTGAGAACAACGCGAGAACGCGGTGATGAATTAATGTTCAAACCGACTGGCTTGGTGTGAGGCACAGATACCACAGGCAGCAGGTTCCATCCTCAGTCAGAGGCTGGAGAATAACCAGTGGCCTTAGTGTGTCCAGGCTTCGGGGGGGGGGAGGGGATTTCAATCCTGACTGCTCGCCTAGGTGACTCCTACAGAGGACTGCACACCCACGGATGTTTGTAAGAGCGGGACTGGGCTGAGTGATGGGCTGTGGGCTCTAACTCTGATTCCAATGGGCAAACTCCGCCCAGGTGCTTCCAAACCAAACATTAGAGGCTCAGTCACCCCAGAAACACTTCATTGGCTGGTGACTAGTTACACCGTCATATCAGCAGAGAGTCATCGTCAGGTTTCTCTCCTGTCCCTTTGGTGGCGAATGCTATGCTGTGTGGGTGACGAAATCCTAAGAATAGCTAAAGGGAGCAATATTTTTAAGAACGTCATTGGCCTAAGGCACATAGAGCACAAGATCCTCAGCTCGATTGCTGGTGGGAGCTACTCAATCACCAGTACAGGGGGCGGAATAGCTGCCATTTGTCCCCAGCCAAGCTGGGCAAGGAAGAGCACAATTCAACATGGTTTCCTGCTCCTAATTCATATCCAGTGACATCAGGTGAGACAGGAACAAGGGCAATTGCCTTTCCACCTATGGTGCCAAATAATATTCCAACAGGTAGACTGGCACTGACGCAATGATGTGGAGGTCAGCCTGATGTTCAGAAACTCAACCCCAGCAAGAGGCTGAGTCTTCAGGTGAGGAGAGAGTTTGAGAGGAAAAAAAAAAGACAATGGGATTAGGTAGGTAGGTCAGGGGTTTCTCACGTGTCGGTGCAGACTCGATGGGCCGAAGGGCGTCTTCTGCTCTGTGATTCTGTGATTCATTAAAATCGATACAATGGGGTGAAGCTTCACTTGTGCATGACCAAGTGGCACAAACCATCTAGAGCTGTCAACCCGCCAGGATTGCCCGGGCATCTTCAGGAAGTAAAGGCTAATCTCCAGGAATCTGTCCAACCAGAGTTGGCAACCCTTCACCCAGTGGAAGAGAAGAGACTGGAGTCATTTCACCAATGGAACCAACAAGCTCCCTGCCTCAAACAAGCACCCTGACGCAGCCTGCCAGATTCAGACTGGTGCAGTATTGGGTGACCCAGAAATTCCTGGGATGGAGGTTGGTTTAATGGTGGCAGGAGGGGTGTTGATGGGAGGAAGAGACCGGAACCGGAGGTGACGGCAGCCCAGGTGTGTTTTGTTGGACTCGGAGACGCTCTCCAGCAAAACCGGTCAGGGTGTGCCTGCCACAGGCAGCACTTTGGATATCTCCCGAAAATTGGAGTCCTATGCATTTCAGAGGACCCCAGTTTGCATATTAAAGGAGACCAACGCAAAAAGCCGGTGAGATCTTTGGCTTCAACACAATGGGCCCCTTTAAGAGAGGTGCCAGCTGGAACATTGGTTTTAGTCGGGGACAGTATTATATATTAACACTATTTTTAGGCCAATAGTTCCTTGCTAACACTGATTTAGCCAAGTTAAAATTGGTCCCAATGAATCTGTGTTTAATATTTAGATGAAGAAAAGTGGCTTTAATTTTGGAGGTGCTTGTTCTGATCCACAGGGTTTGAACCCTGTGCCCCGAGATGTCACCAGCAAACTCGCTGGATGCTCGAATGCTTCATTCTTACGAAACAAACCCGATCATTTTCAAATTCAAAATCAATTCCTGAAAATGATATTCTTTGACTGCCCAGTGTTTCTCATTTTACGTGAAATAAGAAAGAAATTCTGATAGACGGAGAACTTAGATTATGAGCTGAACCTTGAGACGAGGTTTGAAGAGGATACACAACAGGACCAGTGGCGCTCTTCTCCGCCGCTGCTGCCAGACCTGCTGAGTTTTTCCAGGTTTTACTGTTTCCGTTTTTGTTTTTGGATTTCCAGCGTCCGCAGTTCTTTGCTTTTAGACCAGGGGGCCAGCAGGCAGCTGACTCCTGATGAATAAACTCTTCGCAACACAAGCAAACTAAACAAACCAGGGGCAGCACCAGCAAAGCAGAGCTTACTTCGAACACAAGGCTGTTAATCCAAGCCGTTCGGAAGGGAAAGGGTGCCGTGTTCCATTTGTTGAGTTGAAGCACGCAATTGTTGAATTTGACTCTGACTCTCAAGAGTGCAGCCTTTCCCTTTCAAGAGGCTCTGAGCTGAATCTGGAATGTCTTCTTTTCTCACTTTAATTATGGCGCATTAATTGCTTTGAGCTGCTGCATTATTTTCCCATCTAATTACCTAATTGTAAATTTATTTCTTCCCTGGAGACAGTGAGGGCGTCTGAACAGCAAAACAGTTAAAATTTGCAGGCTGCAAGTAATCTCCTTCAACACCGTGACAACAGGAATGTGATGTCCATTAACCAGTACTGGCTTGGGGAGCACTCCAGAAATGATTTCTGGAGATGGAAAGAATTTGAACGGAAAGCCCAGAATTTTAACCCTGCTGCCGAGTTTCAGTCTTTTCCGCCAGGAGTTCAGGTTTCCTGAATGTGGTGGAGTTTTGACTCAACAGTGTGCAGATTTTTCTCAGTCAGTTTCCTGGTCGAGAAGTCTGCCTCATTAACAGGTCTGGCTTCCAGGCAGGTGGGGAGCACTCCAGAGAAAACCACAGGACCAGGAAGGGGGCCGACTGCTGCTGATGGGATTCGGGAAGCAGGGGGACAGACTGATGCCCAACCCCGTGGGCCTTTGCATGGGGGGCGAGTCCGGTGAAGGATGAGCCTGGGGAGCTGGGGAGAAGCACTCCTTCTCACCCTGGGCCCACAAGCTGTGCTGTGAAGGGACTTACCCTCACCCCCCACCCCACCCCGACGGCCTCCTCCCTCATCAGCTGCCGGATTTCCCAAATCCTAGGAAACCCGGCCGCTTACTGCCAAAGATGGGTCTGCTCGCCTCATCGAAATATTTAAATCATCAACCTGCTCCCGGTCCTGCCTTGAGGAGTGGGCAGGTTAGAATTGTGTTTGCGATTTTAAAATTTTACACATCTCACTCCATA
Source organism: Cetorhinus maximus (assembly GCF_964194155.1). Lineage (NCBI taxonomy): Eukaryota > Metazoa > Chordata > Chondrichthyes > Lamniformes > Cetorhinidae > Cetorhinus > Cetorhinus maximus. The sequence goes on along the minus strand of NW_027596305.1, from coordinate 396,163 downwards.
AGACCATAAGACATAGGAGCAGAAATTAGGCCATTCGGCCCATCGAGTCTGCTCCGCCATTCAATCATGGCTGATAAGTTTCTCAACCCCATTCTCCCGCCTTCTCCCCGTAACCTTTGATCCCCTTACCAATCCAGAACCTATCTATCTCGGTCTTAAATACACTCAATGACCTGGCCTCCACAGCCTTCTGTGGCAATGAATTCCATAGATTCACCACTCTCTGGCTAAAGAAGTTTTTCCTCATCTCTGTTCTAAAAGGTCTTCCCTTTACTCTGAGGCTGTGCTCAGACCCCAACTTGACCCCAACCCACCCATTTTTCAGTGGTAAAATTATCCCATTCATCTTTCTCTCTCTCTCTACAAATGCTGCCTGACCTGTTGAATAAGGGAACTTGCTACAAATAGGGCTTTGGTGAGACTACCCCTGGAGTACTATGTACAATATTTACCTCCATGTTTAAGCAGGTTGTTTCCTCAGGCTGGGGAATCTAGAACTCAGGCGCACAGCCTCAGGATAAGAGGTTGATGGTTTTGATTGAGATGAGGAGCAACATCTTCACTCAGGGGCGTGTGAATCTTTGGAATTGTCCATCCCTGAGAGTTGTGGGTGCTCCATATTGGATATCTTCAAGACCGATGCTGATAGATGTTTGATCTCTCAGCAAATCAAGGGATATGGTGAATGGGCAGGCAAGTGGAGAGAGGTAGAAAATCAACCATCATCGTTCTGAATGGTGGAGCAGGTTCGAGAGGCTGGGTAGTCTATCCCTGCTCCTCTTTTTAATGTCCTGATGTCCTCTTCTCTGTAAAGAATTTAAAACGAGTGGAAAAGCCACAATTCCCCTTTGGTTTTTTTCATCACATTCTCTCAAAGAGGCTGCAATGTCCTTTCACCCTCGTCCATCTGCCAGAGATTTTTTGGTCAGATTGTTTTAGCTCATTTAAACCGTTATTAATTTAGGCTTCTTGGGTTATGCGGGAAATAATTCTACACTGGCTCGTCACTGGTAGAGCATTATCCATTTAGTGAGGTCGTCTTTTGTCAATAGTTTTTCAAGACATTATGAGCTATTTGATGGATTACCTAGCCTTGTCCCAAGATAGACATGGATGAAGCAGTTCATTCACCCCCCATTCCAGCTCATCCATCCAGAAAGGACTTACTGCATGCCTCGCCAGGTTTAACACCAGCAAAGTAGACCATTTCACATTAAATTCAGGCTCAGGTCTGATTCATGGCCCCCACCCCCCCATGACTTTCTGCCTGTAAAAGATTTGAAAATTGGACCCCAGCCTGAATCCGCAATATTGGTCTCTGGTGCTCGAGGCTGTTCTGGGAGCACTAAAAGCGCAAATAAAATTGCCTCAGCATTTGCAAAGTAATTGAATGGATTTGAAACAAGATTCAAAAAGTGCATGAGGAAACAAGACACTTGCGTGGCGGCTCAGTGAGAAACAGTCAGTGTTGGAGACAGTGAGCGATCGCAAGGCATTAGCACTGCAGTAGTAGGATTAATGCTTAAAACATTCCTCCAGTTCCTATACAGCAATAGTGATTTTAAGAGGAGCTAATTAAAGTATTGTATTTGATGGAACAAGGAAATGACCTTTGAGAGAAAGGAAAATTCTGCATAACTTCTGAATTTAATTTCCCAATAAATAAGAGTGATGGCCTCTTATCTTATCATTCCAGTCATCCTTCAATCTCTTCAGTGCACTTCTGAAATAAATCTGATTTCCTGCCACAATTTCCATCGACGGAGGTGCATATTTAGTTGCTGTTAAGTAGTCAGTGAATTACCTGTGAAGTGTGACTGCTGTCTCTGTCGCCTTGACGATATATAAAATGGGCAGTTTTCTGTACTGTGAGGTGAGGGCATTAAAAACTTGTTCCCTCTCTGCGGAGATCTGCTTCTGACAAGTAACCTCTCTCCGCTCTCTGCCTCGTTCTCTTTGCCGCCTCTGGCGATACATTCGAGATGCTCTATTCACTTACCAAACACAGGGATTTCATTATTATCCCATTTCCATTGGGACCTCACAAACACACTCCTGCTGCAGAAGGTAATTTCCCTGTCAAACGTTCCTCACTGAATTGAAATTGCACAGCTTTTACTGAATTCTCTTTTTTGTTTACAAAAGAATCTCCTGCTGCCTAGCGAGAGGTAACTTTCAAGCGAATCCGAATTAATGGCCAATTTGAACTAGATGGTGATGTGTGGTCGGTCTCTAAATGTTATGGACTGAGCAAATTCACACAGACCTGTGACATTTTATTTGGCTTGGTTGACAAAGCCACCTTCTATTTCCTCAATTTAAAGCTTTACACCTAATTCCTGCTGCTTTCACTCCTTGAACATCACCCAGCATCAGCCAGGACCCTGCCCCAAACAGAAAAGGTAGGAGATTTCTCTACAGGTGTACTCAGTGGTTGATATATGCTAATGCCAAAACTTAACTCCAGTGGGACATACAATGCTTTGCAAATGTTTCGAGCTGGTAAAAGGAGCATTTTGAAACTTGGAGTTCCTTTCAACTCCCATGTCAAATTGTCACGAATCCCTTTCACTCCATGAGCTCAAGATTGGGAGGAATGTTTGCTACAGTCACATGATGCTCGTTCACTATACTCTTGAATAAACATGAAACAAGATGATTGTAGAAATTACTGCTGTGCATTAGGGGATGAACACACAAAACGTTTGCCCAACATTTCTATTTCTGCCAGCCCACTTAAAATAAGCAGGCTCTGTCTCTGCTAAAATAGCAGACAGTACAGTTTATTAAAGTGATCATGATATTCATTAAAGGCACATTAATATTGCATCAACAGCTGCCCACTTCAGACACTGCAGACTTATTCTGTGGGTCTAGTTGGAATCTTTACCACACACTGGGTAGAATCATAGAGCAGTTCGGCACTGTAGGCAGCCATTCAGACCATCAAGTCTGCCCCAGCCCTTGAAGGACAGAAGCAAAATACCAAAGATGCTGGAAATCTGAAATAAAAACAAAAAAAAAGTGCTGGTAATGCTCAGCAGGTCTGGCGTCATCAGTGGAGAAAAACAGAGTTAGTATTTCAGGTCAACATGACCTTTCGTCAGAAATGGCAGGGTTCTGATGAAATGTCATCTCAACCTGAAATATTAACTCTGTTTCTCCCTACAGATGCTGTCTGACCTGCTGAGTATTTCCAGCACTTTTTCATATTTTGAGGATCAATCCTGTTTGTGTCAGCTTTCTGCTTTTTCCCCATATTGTCGGTCTTCTCCTTCGAGTATTTACCCAATTTCCTTTTGAAGGCTCCGACTGAATCTGTCACCGTCATCTATCAGACAGCGTATTCCAGATCCTAACCACTCACTACGTAAGAAAAGTTTTTCCTCATGTTGTCTCTGGTTCTTTTGCCAATCACTTTAACTCTGTGCCCCATGATTTCCAATCCTTCAGCCTTGATAACAGTTTCTCTTTATTTAATCTACCTAAATGCTTCATGATTTCGAACACTTTTATTAAATCTCCTCTTGGCCATCAACCCTTTAAAGACAAGAACCCCAGCTTCTCCAGTTTATCTATATTACTGTAATCCCTCACCCTGGAATCCTTCTGGTAAATCTCTTCTGTACCATCTCTATGGTCTTGAAATTCTCCTGCAGTGTGGTGCCCAGAATTGGATGTGGGCTTTCATCAGACTCTGCTGGAAACATTTTAAGCTGTGTTAACAATAATAATAAATAGAAGTGAAATTGTATTGGTTTACAGCAAAGCCTCCTCACCACCTCCAGCAAGGTGAAGTGTAGCTGCATTTAAAGGGAACCCAACTGGCACCCTGGCTAATAATAGACAGTATTCTATACGATTACAGCTGTCACAGTAACTCTGGGTCACTTATGCTTTATGGGAAAGTTTCAATTGGCCAGGCATTGATCGGGGCATCTTACCATCTGGGCCATTTGACCTGAACTAAGCAAACTCTGAATTCAACTCAAACCTTTGTACTCCCTCACTGTGTCTGAAGAGTCTGCTTGGGAAACCCCCTCCCTGCTTCTTCTCTGTTCTTACTGAAATCATAAATCTATACAGGAAGAAGCTACCTAGAACAGAATGCCCAGATTCCCGTCTCAGGGCTGTGGTACTCTGTCACTTCATTCAAACATCGGCAATAAAACCAGTTGGGAAAGATGCCAGGTTAGAATGGGAGATATTTTTAAACTCAGAAGTTTTGGGCATTGATATTTGACAAAGATTAGTGTTGGATAAGAATTTATACCACGTCTCACATCGTCCGGTAGTTCTTTATGTGGAAAGTTTGTAAAATACTAGAATGAGCCCATTGAAGTGCCAAGGTTTCCATCCCACTCGTTCCAGCAGACAGTATATTTCACACACTCCTTCACCTTTCCATTTATACCCTCGCTTTAGTTTGAAGTAATAATCCAGATTTAGCTATTCACACATGTTGGTCTGTTTCACTCACTGGTTTGTGTGGGATAGGAGGAGGCGATGGTGCAGCAGTATTGTCGCTGGACTAGTAATCCAGAGACCGAGAATGCTCTGGGAACCCAGGTTCGAAAAGACTAATGATGACCATGAAACCATTATTGATTGTTGTAAAAACTCATCTGGCTCACTAATGCCCTTTAGGGAAGGAAATCTGCTGTCCTTACCTGGTCTGGCCTACATGTTACTCCAGACCGAAAGCAATGTGGTTGACTCTTAAATGCCCTCTGAAATGGCCTAGCAAGCAACTCAGTTGTATAAAACCGCTAGAGAGTCTCAAAAAAGGAATGAACCGGACGGACCACTGGCATCGACCTGGTACCGGAAACGACAACGGCAACTCAACCCTGTCGACCCTGCAAAATCCTCCTTACTGACATCTGGGGGCTTGTGCCAAAATTGGGAGAGCTGTCTCACAGACTAGTCAAGCAACAGCCAGACATAGTCACCCTCATAGAATCATACCTTACAGATAATGTCCCAGACACCACCATCACCATCCCTGGGTATGTCCTGTCCCACCGGCAGGACAGACCCAGCAGAGGTGGCGACACACTGGTATACAGTCGGGAGGGAGTAGACCTGGGATTCCTCAACATCGACTCCGGACCCCATGAAGTCTCATGGCATCAGGTCAAACATGGGCAAGAAAACCTCCTGCTGATTGCCACATACCGCCCGCCCTCAGCTGATGAGTCAGTGCTCCTCCATGTTGAACATCATTTGGAGGAAGCGCTGAGGGTGGCAAGGGCGCAGAATGTACTCTGGGTGGGGATTTCAATGTTCATCACCCAGAGTGGCTCGGTAGCACCGCTACTGACCGAGCTGGCCGAGTCCTAAGGGACATAGCTGCTAGACTGGGTCTGTGGCAGGTGGAGGAGGAACCAACAAGAGGGAAAAACATACTTGACCTCATCCTCACCAACCTGCCTGCCGCAGATGCATCTGTCCATGACAGTATCGGTAGGAGTGACCACCACACAGTCCTTGTGGAGACGAAGTCTCGCCTTCACATTGAGATACCCTCCATCGTGTTGTGTGGTACTACCACTGTGCTAAATGGGGTAGATTTCGAACAGATCTAGCAACTCAAGACTGGGCATCCATGAGGTGCTGTGGGCCATCAGCAGCAGCAGAATTGTACTCGAACACAATCTGTAACCTCATGGCCCGGCATATCCCCCACTCTACCATTACCATCAAGCCAGGGGATCAACACTGGTTCAATGAAGGGTAGAGGAGGGCATGCCAGGAGCAGCACCAGGCATACCTAAAAATGAGGTGTCAACCTGGTAAAGCTATAACACAGGAATACTTGTGTGTCAAACAGCATAAGCAGCAAGTGATAGAGCTAAGTACAGCCACACTCAGTGCTTCCAGCCCAGGACTGCAGCAAAGGAGACATGGCCTCGAAAGGCAAGAAGACAGCAGCCCTCAAGTGCCTCTTGGGCACTGTGGAGGCCCCTGCAGTGATGTCCTCTACCCCCCCACTCTGGCCACAGGACGGGCAGCAACATTACCACTCAGCTTGCTAGGCGATTGCAGTGGTGGTCAGTGACAATGCTGCACAGAAGAGGTTGGCCATCCAATGCAGATAGAGGATAAATGCAGCCAGAGCGTGGCAACCATCTCATCACTCTAAACTCACACACTCAAGCCAATCACACATTCACTGGCATCTCACTCACTGCCAGCTCAAGGGACATCACCACTCACTCTCTCACACACACCCTCACATCTCCATCTGGCCTCATCTCCTCTGGAGACTGCCTCCTCAGCCCTCACCATCTTGAGGCCACTTGCACAGATCGACATGTGCCCCACACACCCTGGGATACCCCCCTGCCCCAGTACAGCCCTCGCCCTGCAGCCTCTTCCCTTGCCTGAGGTCACTTCTCCCCCTTCCCCAAGCAAACCCTGGCCCTGCAGCCATTGAAAAGCCACCCCCATACGGCTGATCAGATAGGTAGAGACCTGCCCGTGAGCCTCCCTAAAAGTGATGTGGTGCTGCCTGTGAAGCCTGGCGCTGATGACTGCGAGTGCTGCCCGAAGCAGGGTAGGCAAACAAACCTCGAAGTCCCGGGTGAAGTGCAGCTCGCAGGATGCACGCCTTATGCGTGCTATGGTGAAACACGTCGCCGTGTTTTCCCACCGATGTGGGTGGAGATCCAGCGGGGTTGGGGGCGGGGGGGACGATTCCAGTGGGTCTGGTCTAATAACGATTTGCAGATGTATCACAATGAGGTTCCCAACATCCGATGGCGGGAAACACGGCCCGGCCATCGACAGGCTGCACGGACGATCGCAAGTTGGTTCCACGCGATCTCGCCATGTTGTCCGTTCACGTCACCGAACACGCCCAATGCCAGCAGGCACAGAAAATCCCTGCCGATGTCAATGACCCAAAAATAGATTTCATTGGCCAAACTAAATGAGTAAGTGACACATAGATACGGAGTAAGTGAATACAGGGGGGAGAGCTCGTTTCCAGAGTGCTTTCAATTCAAAGGAAAATATTTTTTCCCTTCCCATCACCTGCTGTAGGGCAGAGGCATGGACTTAATCTCATTCGTTGCAGTTTGAGTTCAGTATCAGTTAGGACAAGTCATTAACTGGATACCTGGCAGCACATTACAATCCTGCTTTACGCCGCTTGTTATTGTGATAATTGCTCTGTGGGACTGATGAGCTGGCACAAAGGGTCACTTAGGTTCCAGAGTTAATGAGATGTTGGCCCCGGGAGCAATTTCATTTCTTCAGCGTGTAGAAGAGTGGAATCTTTCCCTATTACATACTTAGTTCATGGGAGTAAACATAGAATGAGTCCACGTTCTGTACACTGGCCCCACTTAAAAAAAAACATTCATTTGTTCTTTCATCTTTCCCAGTTCCAGCATCCCATCCTTCAGCCAGCAAAGGCTGGGGAAGGTTAACAAGTTACTGTCCTGCTTTATTGGTTTTTCTCCAATTACAGCACAATTTAGAATCAATTTATTGATGTGGTTCAGATATTGACACCTACGAGATGTATTCTTGGTAGAGACAAATCTGCACATTAATTGTTGAAACTTAGTTTTATTTGGAACATGATAGAATGGAGTGACACATGCGGAATGGGTGAGGAATTAGGTGTGTAATAGGCTGGGCATGCAGCAGGAGAGGCATGTAATGGGCTGGGCATGCAGCAGGAGAGGCATGTAATGGGCTGGGCATGCAGCAGGAGAGGCATGTAATGGGCTGGACATGCAGCAGATGAGGCATGTAATGGGCTGGGCCTGCAGCAGGAGAGGCATGTAATGGGCTGGGCATGCAGCAGGAGAGGCGTGTAATGGGCTGGGCATGCAGCAGGAGAGGCATGTAATGGGCTGGGCATGCAGCAGGTGAGATGTGTAATGGACGGCCCATGTAACGAGCAGGATACATAACTGGAGCATGTAGTAGACATGGCATGTAATAGATGGAACATACAATGGGCAGAACATGTAACTGGAGCACGCGGCAAGCAGGGTGTGTAACAGGCAGGGCATGTAATGTGGGAAAATGTGAACTTGTCCATTTTGGCAGGAAGAATAGAAAAGCAGGATATTATTTAAATGGAGAGAGATTGCAGAGCTCTAAGTTACAGACAGATACTGGTGTCCTGGTACATGGATCACAATAAGTTAGGAAGCAGATATAGCAAGTGATTAGGAAGGAAAATGGAATGTTCACATTTATTGCAAGGGGAACGGAATACAAAAGTAGGGAAGTTTTACTGCAGCTGTACAGGACCTTGGTGAGACCACATCTGGAATATCGTGTACAGTTTTGGTCTCCATATTTGAAAAATGATATATTTGCGTTAGAGGCAGTAAAGAGAGTGTTTCCTGGGGTGAAGGGCTTACCCTATGAAGAAAGGTTGAAGAGGTTGGGTCTACACCCTTTGGAGTGTAGAAGAATGAGAGGTGATCTCATTGAAACATACAAGATCCTGATGGGACTTGACAGGATGGAATCCAGGAGGATATTTCCACTCGATGGAGAGACTAGAACGAGGGAGAAAATAAGATGTCTCCATTTTAAGATGGAGATGAGAATTTCTTTTTCTCTCAGTGGGTCATTAGTCTGTGCAATTCTCTTCCCCAGAGAGCAGTGGAGGCTGGGTCATTAAATTTATTCAAGGCTGAGTTAGAGAGATTTTTGATAGACGAGGGAGTCAAAGGTTATGGGGATCAGCCACGAACTTATCGAAAGGCAGAGCAGGCTCGAAGGGCCGAATGGCCTACTCCTGCTCCTAAGTCCTATGTTCCTATCTGAAGCATGTAGCAAGCAGGGCATGTTAAGGGTGGGACATGTAATGGGTGGGGCATGTAACCGGAGCGTGTAACAGGCAGGGCCTGTAACAGATAGTGTGAAGTACTGGCAGCTGATCCAATAGTTTGCACTGGACCGAGTACCAATCTGCAGAACTGAAAGGATAGCCTTCTTACATGTAACAGTAAACAACATGGTTTTACTTAGGAGAGAAAAAACATTTGATAAAGATAGGAGCAGCCATTGGCAAAATCGGTATAACGGCCACAATCATGGACCAGTACAACATAGACAAAGGCCATTCAGCCCATCATGCCTCTGCTGGGTCTTTGAAGGAGCTATCAAAGTAGTCCCACTCCCCTTGATCTTTCCAAACAGTTCTACAATTTTTTCCTTTTCAAGTACATATTCAATTGCCATGGAAATTACCATGGAATTGGCAGGGTTATTGAGTAAAGATGGAGAGTAGAACTAGGTGAGTTGCTCTTACAGAGAATCAGCATGGGCACAATGGTTGAAAAGTCTACTTCTGTGGTATACCCATTCTATATTCTATGAATCTGTTTCCACCACTCTTTCAGGCAATGCATTCCAGGACATAACAACTCACTCATTCTCATCGCCCCTCTGGTTTTTTTCTTGACAACTATCTTAAATGTGTTTGTCCTTTGGTTACCTGCCAGTGGAAACAGTTTCTTCTTTTTCACTCCGTCAAAACCATTCATGATTTTTAACACTTCTATAAATCTTCTCTGCTCTAAGGAGCACAACCCCAGTTTCTCTACATATCTGAAGTCTCTCATCCCTGGTATCATTTCAATAAACCTCCTCTGTACTCTTTCCAAGGCCTTACCCTGACTTCCTAAGGTCTAGCTGGTTCTTCTATCTATGCTCCATGCAACCAACTGTGACACAGAAGGAGAATAGGAGATGTTCGAACTGATTAACTCCTAGCAAGTACATTCCTGCAGGACTGGTATAGTTGGCTGAGAGAGCAGAACGTTTTAATCTATGTTGCTAGCTGAAGGTGAGGTGTTTACAGCTGAGCAGCCCTGATAGTACAAATGGGTAAACACGAAAATAGTTTAAAAGTTCTGACAGCATCTGCGGAGAGGAAGACAGTTAACGCTTCGAGTCCATATGACTCTTCATCAGAAGTTGTGAAGAAGAGTCATACGGACTCGAAACGTTAACTGTCTTCCTCTCCGCAGATGCTGTCAGACCTGCTGAGTTTTTCCAACTATTTTTGTTTTTGTTTCAGATTTCCAGCATCCGCAGTGTTTTGCTTTTAACTTACGAAAACAGTTTATGTGGAAATAGTTCACTTTTTGGAAAAAATGCCGGGGGTACACGAGTATATGCTGCTGAATTTGAAACTGGGAGATAAAGTATTGCCAACGGACATGGAATCATAGTACCATGGAGGGATGCCGCATTCATTAGCATGACTTTCCTTTCTCTAATTTGGCACAGCCATTTCCCAGCTGGCATTTCAACAGAAGGTCATCACAGGAACTCCAGTGAGCTCCCACTTATATCACCGAGCACGAGTTTGAGATACAGAAGTCAAATCTGACCTCGACCTTCAATTTTCTGGATATGACATGGATTAAAGGAACAAGAGCAAAGGAAACATTAGTGACCCTTTGTCGCCTCTGCATGTTTGGCATGCTTCACAAATTAGATTATTGCTGATATCATTGCACTCAGTAACATCAGCTTCAGCAATCATACTCTTCACGAGGACTGGCACATTGTCCAACTTGAATAGCTTCCTAAAATGTTCAACTGTAATTTGAACCATCCATTAGATCCTTTGACATATGATAACCCCCATAAGGCACAAGTTTACTTGAGGGATTTGGTTCCTCCGCTACTGAAGGTGGGCGGAGGTAACCTTTTTGCCCCATTTGTTGGTCTGTTTGTCTGTAAACAATATATCTCATAGACTATTGGGCAGATTTCGATAAAATTTTGGTACACTGGTAAGGTATGGCTCAAGGAAGGACTGATTAGTTTTTGGTGAAGATGCAGATCCAGGTCCTGGATTTTTTAAAGAATCCGTTAACACTGGAATATAGGGCTAATTAACTTTTTAGAATGTTGCGGGATGTTTTATTTAGAATGTTGTGGGTTGTCTCAGTTGCTGTGATGGAATTTGTCACGGCTGTCAAAATGTGAGCAGAGTTTTCAGAGCAGGTTGTTGGATGTGGATTGGCCTGAAGAGATTGAAGCTCTTAATAAAAATATTTATTTCTTTTTTCAGCTCTGTAGTCACAGAGCATCAACCAGGCAGGGAAAAGTCTCAAGGAGGAGCTGCGTAATTCTAATAACATTGAGTAAGTACAGCCTGGTGGAGGTATGCATTCTACCGACTACCCTCTTCACTCATCGTGGAATGATTTTGTTCAGAAACATTCTAATGGGAAACAGCAATGTTATATTGCAGCTGTTGGCTTTGGGGACTATTTTATAAGTAAATAATATGCATTCAATTCATCTTCTGCCAGATCTACCAATTTAAAAGTTAAACATCTTTACAACTCATAATCACAAGGCAATTTTAAATAATTGCCTCTTAAACGTGTTTAATGATGTGTTTAATGTGGCATCTCTCTAAATGAATGACAGTGCTCAATCCCTAATTGTTGCCCGTACTTAACCTTCATGTATCAATCTATTTTGTTTGCACAATTCTTGATTCTTTTTGCAGAGAGATCATCGATCCTAATAGACTTTCTTCATTAGTGGCAGGAGCTGGCATAAACTGAACGCTTTCTTTCTCAGGTAACGGAGAGCCCATTCTCAGGTCTTTACCTTAACGTCAAACTATTGACCATCCACAGTAGAGAGAGCAAACAAAACTCCAAAATATTTGCGGGGAGAGGAGGCAAGGGGAAGGGTCATTGTGTGTCGCGATACTGTGGTTGGGTTCGTGAGGGATTATATTTGGCAGATGTTTCAAAGCGTTTATGATGCTGCTACAAATAGAAACCAGATCAATTCTGCGCATTTCAACTAAGCAATGGTATCTTCCCGTCAATCAGTTGGTTTCATCCATCTTCATTCAGCTACACTGCTACTGAGTACTTCCATGGACTTTTTCATTACACTGTGTGCTTTGCTTATCAAATATCACTCATCAATAGCAAAAGACTATTAAATCAAAATGTTAACTGCACCAAGTTATTGCCACATTATGTTTTATGCAAATACACAAAACATGGTCCATAAATTGAATCACCATGTGGGATTTAATGACATTCAAACCTGTTTGTGACTTCTCCAGCAAGGTAAGTGATCATTCGCACTACAGTCACAACCAAGCAGTGTGATTTTCACTGCACTGTATCCTTATAGAATTTTTTTAGGTAGATCAGTTAGTAATTTCACGCTGAATGTTTCTCTCAAGCGCTTCAGTTCTCTTCCTTCTGCATTCTAACCTTCCTTAGCTTCTGCTGTGTATATGGAAAATGGTGAGACATAATAACAGCACAGTGAGGGGCACAGATTGCTGAGATATTTGCCCTTTCACAGATACAGGTACAGGTGCAGGTGCAGGTGTGTTTGAATCCAGGCCTGACTTGCAGGTTGAAAGTTTTCTCTCCATGGCAATAAGATTCTGAGTGAAGCGAATTGGAACAACCACAAACACAGAGAAAACAAGCAAAAGCCAACAATAATCAGAGGTGATCCAACTCAGCTTAATCACTTTGATGTTAAAGAAACGAAGGCCCCACACAGGCTAAAAGGGCTCAAAAGCAGACGGTTCCCTTGCTGAGGATGGTATTTGCCATTGGGTATTTGACATATTGCCGTAGGGTACATGCCATCAGGTTTTAACATTTTTGGAGTGCTAATGGTCACCATGATACAGTCAAAATCTGCTAGGGGGTCCCGCAATTGGAACAAAGGTACTGTTGTAACCAGAAAAGAGTAACCAAACTGACATAGGATAGTATTTCACCACTACACAGGACTTATCAGGAGCAAATATAGTTATCTTTATGATAACCTGTGTAATGGTGAACAGTATTCAGAATGGAATCCAAATACAGCAAGACCTGGACAATATCCAGACTTGGGCTGACAAGTGGCAAGTAACATTCGCGCCACACAAGTGTCAGGCAATGACCATCTCCAACTAGAGAGAATCCAACCATCGCCCCTTGACATTCAATGGCATTACCATCACTGAATCCCCACTATCAGCATCCTAGGTGTTACCATTGACTAGACACTGAACTGGACTAGCCATATAAATACTGTGGCTACAAGAGCAGGTCAGAGGTTAGGAATCGTGCAACAAGTAACTCACCTCCTTACTCCCCAAAGCCTGTCCACCATCTACAAGGCGCAAGTCAGGTGTGTGATGGAATAATCCCCAATTGCCTGGATGAGTGCAACTCCCACAACACTCAAGAAGCTCGACATTATCTAGGACAAAGCAGCCCGCTTGATTGGCATCCCATCCACAAACATTCAGTCTTCCACCACTGATGCACAGTAGCAGCAGTGTGTACCATCTACAAGATACACTGCAGGAATTCACCAAGGCTCCTTCAACAGCACCTTCCAAACCCATGACCACGACCACCTAGAAGGACAAGGGCAGCAGACACATGGGAACGCCACCACCTGGAGGTTCCCCTCCAAGTCATTCACCATCCTGACTTGGAAATATATCCCCATTCCTTCACTGTTGCTGTGTCAAAATCCTGGAACTCCCTTCCTAACAGCATTGTGGGTGTACCTACACCACATGGACTGCAGCAGTTCAAGAAGGCAGCTCACCACCACCTTCTCAAGGGCAACAGGGGATGGACAATAAATGCTGGTCCAGCCAGTGAAACCCACATCACATGAAAGAATAAAAACAAATAAAAAAGAGACATTCCATCAGGGAAAACACCTGACATTTTTGAGCAAGTGACATCTCAAGTAGACTGTGGTCTTGTGACTTGGGACATCTTGAGCTAATGAAAGCATCAAAAAAGTTCCACAAGAAAGGCTGTTCACACAATCAGTTATTCTTTTATGGGATGTGGGCTTCGCTGGCTGGGCCAGCATATATTGCCCATCCCTAATTGCCCTTGAGAAGGTGGTGATGAGCTGTCTTCTTGAACCGCTGCAGTCCATGTGATGTAGGTACATCCACAGTGCAGTTAGGGAGGGAGTTCCAGGATTTTGACCCAGCGACGGTGAAGGAATGGCGATACATTTCCAAGTTCAGATGGTGTGCTGCTTGGAGGGGAACTTCGAGGTGGTGGTGTCCCCATGCATCCGCTGTCCTTATCCTTCTAGGTGGTAGAGGTCAAGGCTCTGGAATATGCTGCTGAACGAGCTTTGGTGAATTCCTGCAGTACATCTTGGAGATCGTACACACTGCTGCCGCTGTGCATCAGTGGTGGAGGGGGTAAATATTGAAGGTGGTGAATGGGGTGCCAAACAACCGGGCTGCTTTGCCCTGGATGGTGTCAAACACCTGGTGTTGTTGGAGCTGCACTCATCCAGGCAAATGGGGAGTATTCCATCACACTCCTGACTTGTGCCTTGTAAATGGTGGACAGGCTTTGGGGAGTCAGGAGGTGAGTTACTCGTCACAGAATTCCCAGCCTCTGACCTGCTCTTGTAGCCATAGTATTTATATGGCTAGTCCAGTTCAGTTTGTGGTCAATGGTAACCCCCAGGATGCTGACAGTGGGTGATTCAACTGTCAAGGGGCGATGGTTGGATTCTCTCTGTTGGAGATGGTCATTGCCTGACACTTGTGTGGTGCAAATGTTACTTGCCACTTGTCAGCCCAAGACTGGATATTGTCCAGGTCTTGTTTCATTTGGACATGGATTGCTTCTGTATCTGAGGAGTCATGAGTGATACTGAACATTGTGCAATCATCAGCGAACATCCCCACTTCTGACCTTATGATGGAAGGAAGGTCATTGATGAAGCAGCTGAAGATGGTTGGGCCGAGGACACGACCCTGAGGAACTCCTGCAGTGATGTCCTGGAGCTGAGACAATTGGCCTCCAACAACCACAACCATCTTCCTTTGTGCTAGGTATGACTCCAACCAGCGGAGAGTTTTCCCCCTGATTCCCATTGAGTCCAGTTTTGCTAGGGCTCCTTGAGTTCAGCTTTTTTGTTCATGTTTGGACCAAGGTTGTCATGAGGTCAGGAGCTGACTGGCCCTGATGGAACCCAAAATGAGTGTCAATGAGCAGGTTAGTGCTAAGGAAGTGGTCCTTGATAACACTGTCGGCAACACCTTCCATCATTTTGCTATTGTTTAAGAGTAAACTGCTGGGGCGGTAATTGGTTGGGTTGGATTTGTCCTGTTTTTTGTGTATAGGACATGCCTGGGCAATTTTCCACATAGCCGGGTAGATGCCACTGCTGTGGCTGTACTGGATCAGCTTGGCTAGAGGCGCAGCAAGTCCTGGAGCACAATTCTTCAGTACTATTGCCGGGGTATTGTCAGGGCCCATAGCCTTTGGAGTATCCAGTGCCTTCAACTATTTCTTGATATCACGTGGAGTGAATCTGTCATGCTGGGGACCTCAGGAAGAGGCTGAGATGGATCATTCACTTGGCACTTCTGGCTAAAAATGGTTGTAAATGCTTGAGCCTTGTCTTTTGCACTGATGTGCTGGGCTCTCCCATCATTGAGGATGGGGATACTTGTGGAGTCTCCTCCTCCAGTTGGTTGTTTGGTTGTCCACCACCATTCACCATTGGATATGGCAGGACTGCAGATACTAAAATCAATACTAAATTACCAATCCGCCTGCTGTCTTGACCAATATTATCTCTGAACCAAATCAGTAAGAACACATTAACCACTCAATTATCTCACTGGAGTATTTGGGAGCTTGCTGTGGTCAAATTGACTGCTCTATTACCCTTCATTGCAACAGTGACTACGCTTCCAAAGTGCTTGATCCAGAGTCGGCAGCGCGCCCGACGACAATTAAAAGACCGGTTAAGGCCATTAAATTATCGATTAACTTGAAGTTTTCACTGGTTGTCCAACCTGACTTGTCAACGGGCAGGCAAAATAGGCCAAGCAGCCTTCGTACTTCTCAGGAAACCTCAGCCACGGGCAGGATGAGGTTTCCCTACAGCAAATTAAAAATGTTAAAATTTAATTAATAACACGTCCCTGCTCACGGGGCGGAGGGGGGAGAGGGGAACCGTGTTTTACAACATTTTTATTTTCTTTATTTCTTTTTATGCCTCTTCATCTCCCTGAGGAAGCTCGGTGCCTCAGGGAGATGATGAGCAAGCATAGTTCGCCATACGCCCGGCTCGCACTCCTCACCCTCACCCCCACACCCACCCCCACCCCCAACCCCGACACAGGTCGCACCGAGCGCTGCCACTCACATTTCACGCTGGGCAGGCTTCAATCGGCCCGTTAGTGCGAAATCGTCTCCTGGCCTTCCCGAATCCCACCCCCCACCTCCGGAAAGGGCGGAATTCTGCCCATTGTCTTTCTGAGGGAGAGGAGGATGCTACGTCACTGCAAGTTTTTGTTTTTCTTTCTTTTAACTTGTCCGTGCAATCCCACCTAACGTTCAGGTTGCAAGTTAATTGTCATTCCCTTGACCCACACGTTCTGCAGGGGTCCGTGCGTCAAAGGCTGGGTTGGAGCGAATAAGAACTAGGGGCAAAAGAATCCAAAACCCACAAGCAGATATTCCAAATATACGTGGACTCAACTGACAACAGCACCAAGCGGAAATGCTTTCCATGGGACGGGATTAATCGGGTCTGTCTTCTGCAGCTTCGAATTTTGTTCAAGTTGTCGACTGTAGTAGCTAATGGTGTGCTGTGAGGGAAGGAGAAAAAGATATGTATTTACCCTTCGAATATCTTTTCCAAAGGTTTCACTGTAACTGGTGCCAAGGATCTCAAAATTAACGTTGGAATTTGATGCACCATCTGCGAATCCCATGGTTCCCGTCAGTCCAATAATTTGACCCTAGGGAAGTAGGGGAGAGAACAATTACTGAGCACACATGTACAGCATCACACAGTTCCTGCTCCACCCTATAGCAGGTGCTCATTCAGAGCCCTGACCCTGATTACTTAATGCAACCCATAACCCTATAATAATCCTGGGTAACATCCCTGGGGGACAGTGACTTTAACATGGACTCCCATGTGCCTTGTGGTGTCGGAAGCAGAACAATGGGATAAGCGTTGGATTGTGCTGTGGGAGAACTGGCAAAGGCAAGATTGACCAAATGGCCTTCTCCGCACTGTAAAGTTCTATTGTTCTAAGGTTCAATGTAAAATTTGATCCTAAGTAGATTAAAAAAAATTCAAGCAGACGCACTCACTTTCAATTCACATCCATTTCTTAAAATATCAAGCACACAACCAGTTTCCATAAACTCCCAGTAAATACAATACAATGTATGCTGGCCAACACTAATCCTTCAACCAATAACATGAACATAGGTTGCCTGCTCATTTGCTTGTTGCTTTTGGGAGCTTTCTGTGTGTAAATTGGTTGTTGTGTCCCAAAATAACAGTAGTGACTACATTTCAAAACCTTTCAGAGGCTGTTACACATTTTGGGGCATGCTGGAGTCACGAAAGGCCTCTCTAAATGTAAGTTCTTTCTTCTTTCATTACCATTATATCAAATTCAAATTAGTGCAAGTTGTTTTCTATGCAGATTTGTTGGGCCAGGGACTATACGTGGACATATGGTAGCCTTGGTCCGAACAAAAAAATCACCCGATTACTGGTATGATCATTTCTGGATGACTGAAATTTTTGGGTTTTCTGGACACTTAGTTTTGCCAGGGCTCAGTGAGACACATCTCATATTTTTTTTTTTGCAATCGAGTAGCCCTCCTGCAAATTTTGAAAAGGTGGGCTTTTCTCACTGAGCCCAGCGCAGGCTGAGAGAGACGCAGGAAATGGTGGGAGGTCATTTTGCGTTTTGTCCGTTGGGATCCTGAATAAGATGACGTCTGAGTCTCTGTTGCTTGCGCCATGGGAGGTGGATCTGCGTCTTGTGCTTCTTTGTGGAACGCGGAGTGGGAGGTGAGTTGAAATACGGAGATTCTGCGAATCAGTTTTCACAAGCAGACAGTGGATTCTGATTTAGTCATGGTTTGAAGCAGCACTTGGCACTGATTGGCAAACTAATTACATAATTATCAGGACACATTGCTAATAACAACAGCAACGTGCCTGAAAGATCTATGGCTCTGTTACCCAACCATCTGTGATCATGCATAAAATCTGTCATTTATAGTCTGATGTATTTTCCAAGCGCTGTTGTGTTTGTGAAAGGGAGCAACCATTAGACAACATCAAATGATGCGATTTTAGAGAGTAAATGTCCCCCTTTCACTCATTCATTTCCATCAGCCCAAAATATTTAAAGCCAATTCTTGGAGATTGGCTGATCTGTCGCTGTGCCTCTGCTGGATGTGCCCAGGAATTCTGACTCCCCCCCTCCTCTTGTTCCCCCTTCTGCCCCACACTGAGTACTTGGCCAAGGTTCCATAATTACATAGCTGAGATTAGGAATTTGGTGGAGCAGATCTTATCTTTACATATCCCTGCACGCTGACCTACAATTCCATTTTAATTATTTACCTCTCAGCTCCAACATGCTCCACCCAGTCATGATATAAAAGCAAAGGAATAAATCTGAATAAGAAATCAGCAGGAAATACTATTACTTTGCCATTTTAAAATGCTCATTAGCATCAAACTGAAGCTCACAATGTGATGAAACTAATCAAACAGTCCCATTTATTAATGACGTTTATGGAACAGGAAGGAAAATTGGTTGGGATTTCAGATTTCGTTTGGTAAGAAGGCAGAGAAGGGTGGGCTGGAGGGAACTAAATAAAAGGTGAGATCAAAAACCCAACAGACAGAAAGTGTAGGTGAAGACTTAATGAAGTGATAGATGGATGAGTGCCAATCTAGAGGGTGAAGTTTAATGGGCCTTTCTGGACTTTCCGAAGACTCCTTATCAGAATATTACTAACTCCACGAAGTAACATGAAACAACCTGGATTTGGTAAAAACAAGAACATGAAAGTGGGGGAGGGGGAGAGTTGTTTCTCATTGAAAAAGCGCCTTCAATGTGAACTAGTTGATATTTTTAGGGCTAGGAAGAAAACTGACAAAGATGACCCAATATAAGTGTGCATTGTGAGGCAAACTTCAAATGTCAAGCGATAGATTGTACAAAATGAGGAAGAGAGAAGTTAGAAAGCAGGAGGGGAACTTCTTACCCAAATGATAGTAAATTGTGGAATAAAAAAGAAGGGATGAAAACAGCAGTGGATAGTGAAACAAACTGTGCTTTTGGAAAAAAAGGAAAAGGTAAGGATATGGAGATCAGGGATCGAGGGAGATGCTGTGAAGGGCACTGAGAGATATGGCAGGAATTGTTTGCAGGAGATGGCGGGATGTGATTGAGAAATGGAAGAAAAGTGGGGAATATTGAACAGCGAGAGAGATGGTGAGAGGGGGGTTGAGTGAAGGGGTGGGGAGAGGATTGAGGGAGAGGGTGAGAAGAGGATTGAGGGAGAGGGTGAAAAAAGATTGAGGGAGAGGGTGAGGAGAGGATTCAGGAAGAGGGTGAAAAAAGATTGCAGGAGAGGGTGAAAAGAGGGTTCAGGGAGAGGGTGAGAATGGATTGAAGCAGAGGGTGAGAAGAGGATTGAGGGGGAGGATGAGGAGAGGATTGAGGGGGAGGATGAGGAGGAGATTAAGGGGGAGGATGAGGAGAGGATTGAGGGGAGGCTGAGGAGGAGATTAAGGGGGAGGATGAGGAGAGGGTTGAGGGGAGGCTGAGGAGGAGATTAAGGGGGAGGATGAGGAGAGGATTGAGGGGGAGGCTGAGGAGGAGATTAAGGGGGAGGGTGAGGAGAGGGTTGAGAGTGAGGGTGAGAAGAGGCGAGGGGGAGGGTGAGAAGAGGATGAGAGGGTGAGGAATGATTTGAGGGGGAGAATGTGAAGGATTCCTCAGTGCATTTTCTGCAACTAATTTAAACCTAATTAGAAATAAATCAATCAGGACTTCACAATCTGTAGCACCTTTTGATGAATAGTTATCATCCCGAAAAACTGATTAGCTCGACAGCTGCAACACTGTATAACTTCAACCCAACGGAAATTGTAGGATAAAGTTGCTCAGGCAGAACAAGGGTTAATGCGGGATGGGAGAACCTTACAGCCCTCGTTATGATGTGGAGATTCACGTGATACTAGATAATGTGTAGTGGTGTCTGGGAGGAGCGAGCTCATGTGCAGGGCTGTACCTGGGAGATGTATATAGTCAAGGGTTATCAATAAATGCTTATGTTCAACCACAGAAGCCTCCAGACAATTTAGTGAGGCAACAAGAACCTTACAACAAGAATCACATGGTGCAGTCTCTCTGCAAAATCACATGGTGCAGTCTCTCTGCATAATCACTTAGCATAGTCTCTCTGTGTAATCACATGGTGCAATCACTGTGTAATCACATGGTGCAGTCTCTATGTGTAATCAAATGGTGCAGTCTCTGTGTAATCAAATGGTGCAGTCGCTGTGTAATCACATGTTGCAGTCTCTGTGTAATTACATGGTGCAGTCTCACTGTGTAATCAAATGGTGCAATCTCTGTGTAATCACATGGTGCAGTCTCTGTGTAATCACATGGTGCAGTCTCTGTGTAATCACATGGAGCAGTTTCTGTGTATTCACATGGTGCAGTCTCTGTGTGTAATCACATGGTGCAGTCTCTGTGTAATCACATGTTGCATTCTCTCTGTATAATCACATGGTGCAGTCTCTGTCTAATCACATGGTGCAGTCTCTGTGTAATCACATGTTGCAGTCTCTGTGTGTAATCACATTTTGCAGTCTCTGTGTAATCACATGGTGCCGTCTCTGTAGAATCACATGGTGCAGAATCTCTGTGTAATCACATGGTGCAGTCACTCTTTTTAATCACCTGTTGCGGCCTCTCAGTGAAATCACTTGATGCAGTCTCTGTGTGTAATCACATGGTGCAGTCTCTCGGTATAATCACATGGTGCAGTCTCTCTGTGTAATGACCTGTTGCAGCCTCTCTGTGTAACCGCATGATGCAATCTCTGTGCATAATCACATGGTGCAGTCTCTGTGTAATCACATGTTGCAGTCTCTGTGTAATAACATTATGCAGTCTCTGTGTAATCACCTGGTGCAGACTCTGTGTAATCACATGGTGCAGTCTCTGTGTAATCACATGGTGCAGTCTCTGCATAATCACATGGTGCAGTCTCTGTGCAATCACATGGTGCAGTCTCTGTGTAATCACATGGTGCAGTCTCTGTGTAATCACATGGTGCAGACTCTGTGTAATCACATGGCGCAGTCTCTGTGTAATCACATGGTGCAGTCTCTTTGTAATAACATTATGCAGTCGCTGTGTAATAACATTTTGCAGTCTTTGTGTAATCACATGGTGCAGTCTTTGTGTAATCACATGGTGCAGTCTCTGTGTAATCACATGGTGCATTCGCTCTGTAATCACAAGGTGCAGTCTCTGTGTAATCACCTGGTGCAGTCTCTCTTTAATCACATGGTGCAGTCTCTGTGAAATCACATGGTGCAGTCTCTCTGTAGTCACATGGTGCAGTATCTGTGTAATCACATGGTGCAGTCTCCGTGTAATCACATGGTGCAGTCTCTGTGTAGTCACATGGTGCAGTCTCCCTGTGTAGTCACATGGTGCAGTTTCTCTGTGTAATCACATGGTGCAGTCGCTATGTAATAACATGTTGCAGTCGCTGTGTAATCACATGTTGCAGTCGCTGTGTAATTACATGTTGCAGTCTCTGTGTAATCACATGGTGCAGTCTCTGTGTAATCACATGGAGCAGTCTCTGTGTATTCACATGGTGCAGTCTCTGTAGAATCACATTGTGCAGTTTCTCTCTTTAAAATCATGGTGCAGTCTCTCTGTATAATTACATGGTGCAGTCTCTGTCTAATCACATGGTGCAGTCTCTGTGTAATCACATGGTGCAGTCTCTCTGTGTAATCACATGGTGCATTCTCTGTGTGTAATCACATGGTGCAGTCTCTGTCTAATCACATGGTGCAGTCTGTGTGTAATCACATGGTGCAGTCTCTGTATAATCACATGATGCAGTCTCTGTATAATCACATGATGCAGTCTGTGTGTAATCACATTGTGCAGTCTCTGTTTAATCACATGGTGCAGTCTGTGTGTAATCACGTGGTGCAGTCTCGTGTGTAATCACATGGTGCAGTCTCTGTGTAATCACATTGTGCAGTCTCTTTGTGTAATCACATGGTGCAGTCTCTGTATAATCACATGATGCAGTCTGTGTGTAATCACATGGTGCAGTCTCTGTTTAATCACATGGTGCAGTCTCTGTGTAATCACCTGGTGCAGTCTCTGTATAATTACATGGTGCAGTCTCTGTGTAATCACATGGTGCAGTCTCTGTGTAATTACATGGTGCAGTCTCTCTGTGTAATCACATGGTGCATCCTCTCTGTGTAATCACATGGAGCAGTCTCTGTGTATTCACATGGTGCAGTCTCAGTGTAATCACATGGTGCAGTCTCTGTGTATTCACATGGTGCAGTCTCCCTGTGTAGTCACATGGTGCAGTTTCTCTGTGTAATCACATGATGCAGTCTCTATGTAATAACATGTTGCAGTCGCTGTGTAATCACATGTTGCAGTCGCTGTGTAATCACATGTTGCAGTCTCTGTGTAATTACATGGTGCAGTCTCTCTGTGTAATCAAATGGTGCAGTCTCTGTGTAATCACATGGTGCAGTCTCTATGTGTAATCAAATGGTGCAGTCTCTGTGTAATCACATGGTGCAGTCGCTGTGTAATCACATGTTGCAGTCTCTGTGTAATTACATGGTGCAGTCTCTCTGTGTAATCAAATGGTGCAATCTCTGTGTAATCACATGGTGCAGTCTCTGTGTAATCACATGGTGCAGTCTCTGTGTAATCACATGGAGCAGTCTCTGTGTATTCACATGGTGCAGTCTCTGTGGAATCACATTGTGCAGTCTCTCTCTTTAAAATCATGGTGCAGGCTCTGTGTAATCACATGTTGCATTCTCTCTGTATAATCACATGGTGCAGTCTCTGTCTAATCACATGGTGCAGTCTCTGTGTAATCACATGTTGCAGTCTCTGTGTGTAATCACATGGTGCAGTCACTCTGTGTAATCACCTGTTGCAGCCTCTCTGTGTAATCACTTGATGCAGTCTCTGTGTGTAATCACATGGTGCAGTCTCTCGGTATAATCACATGGTGCAGTCTCTCTGTGTAATGACCTGTTGCAGCCTCTCTGTGTAATGGCATGATGCAATCTCTGTGCGTAATCACATGGTGCAGTCTCTGTGTAATCACATGGTGCAGTCTCTGTGTAATAACATTATGCAGTCTCTGTGTAATAACATTTAGCAGTCTCTGTGTAATCACCTGGTGCAGACTCTGTGTAATCACATGGTGCAGTCTCTGTGTAATCACATGGCGCAGTCTCTGTGTAATCACATGGTGCAGTCTCTTTGTAATAACATTATGCAGTCTCTGTGTAATAACATTTTGCAGTCTTTGTGTAATCACATGGTGCAGTCTCTGTGTAATCACATGGTGCAGTCTCTGCGTAATCACATGGTGCATTCTCTCTGTAATCACATGGTGCAGTCTCTGTGTAATCACCTGGTGCAGTCTCTCTGTAATCACATGGCGCAGTCTCTGTGTTATCACATGGTGCAGTCTCTTTGTAATAACATTATGCAGTCTCTGTGTAATAACATTTTGCAGTCTTTGTGTAATCACATGGTGCAGTCTCTCTGTAATCACATGGTGCAGTCTCTGTGTAATCACATGGTGCATTCTCTCTGTAATCACATGGTGCAGTCTCTGTGTAATCACCTGGTGCAGTCTCTCCGTAATCACATGGTGCAGTCTCTGTGTAATCACATGGTGCAGTCTCCGTGTAATCACATGGTGCAGTCTCTGTGTAGACACATGGTGCAGTCTCCCTGTGTAGTCACATGGTGCAGTTTCTCTGTGTAATCACATGATGCAGTCGCTATGTAATAACATGTTGCAGTCGTTGTGTAATCACATGTTGCAGTCGCTGTGTAATCACATGTTGCAGTCTCTGTGTAATCACATGGTGCCGTCTCTGTAGAATCACATGGTGCAGTCTCTCGGTATAATCACATGGTGCAGTCTCTCTGTGTAATGACCTGTTGCAGCCTTTCTGTGTAACCGCATGATGCAATCTCTGTGCGTAATCACATGGTGCAGTCTCTGTGTAATCACATGGTGCAGTCTCTGTGTAATAACATTATGCAGTCTCTGTGTAATCAACTGGTGCAGACTCTGTGTAATCACATGGTGCAGTCTCTGCGTAATCACATGGTGCAGTCTCTGTGTAATCACATGGTGCAGTCTCTGTGTAATCACATGGTGCAGTCTCTGTGTAATCACCTGGTGCAGATTCTGTGTAATCACATGGTGCAGACTCTGTGTAATCACATGGCGCAGTCTCTGTGTAATCACATGGTGCAGTCTCTTTGTAATAACATTATGCAGTCGCTGTGTAATAACATTTTGCAGTCTTTGTGTAATCACATGGTGCAGTCTCTCTGTAATCACATGGTGCAGTCTCTGCGTAATCACATGGTGCATTCGCTCTGTAATCACATGGTGCAGTCTCTGTTTAATCACCTGGTGCAGTCTTTCTTTAATCACATGGTGCAGTCTCTGTGAAATCACATGGTGCAGTCTCTCTGTAATCACATGGTGCAGTCTCTGTGTAATCACATGGTGCAGTCTCCGTGTAATCACATGGTGCAGTCTCTGTGTAGTCACATGGTGCAGTCTCCCTGTGTAGTCACATGGTGCAGTTTCTCTGTGTAATCACATGGTGCAGTCGCTATGTAATAACATGTTGCAGTCGCTGTGTAATCACATGTTGCAGTCGCTGTGTAATTACATGTTGCAGTCTCTGTGTAATCACATGGTGCAGTCTCTGTGTAATCACATGGAGCAGTCTCTGTGTATTCACATGGTGCAGTCTCTGTAGAATCACATTGTGCAGTTTCTCTCTTTAAAATCATGGTGCAGTCTCTCTGTATAATTACATGGTGCAGTCTCTGTCTAATCACATGGTGCAGTCTCTGTGTAATCACATGGTGCAGTCTCTCTGTGTAATCACATGGTGCATTCTCTGTGTGTAATCACATGGTGCAGTCTCTGTCTAATCACATGGTGCAGTCTGTGTGTAATCACATGGTGCAGTCTCTGTATAATCACATGATGCAGTCTCTGTATAATCACATGATGCAGTCTGTGTGTAATCACATTGTGCAGTCTCTGTTTAATCACATGGTGCAGTCTGTGTGTAATCACGTGGTGCAGTCTCGTGTGTAATCACATGGTGCTGTCTCTGTGTAATCACATTGTGCAGTCTCTTTGTGTAATCACATGGTGCAGTCTCTGTATAATCACATGATGCAGTCTGTGTGTAATCACATGGTGCAGTCTCTGTTTAATCACATGGTGCAGTCTCTGTGTAATCACATGGTGCAGTCTCCGTGTAATCACATGGTGCAGTCTCTGTGTATTCACATGGTGCAGTCTCCCTGTGTAGTCACATGGTGCAGTTTCTCTGTGTAATCACATGATGCAGTCTCTATGTAATAACATGTTGCAGTCGCTGTGTAATCACATGTTGCAGTCGCTGTGTAATCACATGTTGCAGTCTCTGTGTAATTACATGGTGCAGTCTCTCTGTGTAATCAAATGGTGCAGTCTCTGAGTAATCACATAGTTCAGTCTCTGTGTAATCACATGGTGCAGTCTCTATGTGTAATCAAATGGTGCAGTCTCTGTTTAATCACATGGTGCAGTTGCTGTGTAATCACATGTTGCAGTCTCTGTGTAATTACATGGTGCATTCTCTCTGTGTAATCAAATGGTGCAATCTCTGTGTAATCACATGGTGCAGTCTCTGTGTAATCACATGGTGCAGTCTCTGTGTAATCACATGGAGTAGTCTCTGTGTATTCACATGGTGCAGTCTCTGTGGAATCACATTGTGCAGTCTCGCTCTTTAAAATCATGGTGCAGGTTCTGTGTAATCACATGTTGCATTCTCTCTGTATAATCACATGGTGCAGTCTCTGTCTAATCACATGGTGCAGTCTCTGTGTAATCACATGTTGCAGTCTCTGTGTGTAATCACATGGTGCAGTCTCTGTGTAATCACATGGTGCCGTCTCTGTAGAATCACATGGTGCAGAATCTCTGTGTAATCACATGGTGCAGTCACTCTGTGTAATCACCTGTTGCAGCCTCTCTGTGTAATCACTTGATGCAGTCTCTGTGTGTAATCACATGGTGCAGTCTCTCGGTATAATCACATGGTGCAGTCTCTCTGTGTAATGACCTGTTGCAGCCTCTCTGTGTAATGGCATGATGCAATCTCTGTGCGTAATCACATGGTGCAGTCTCTGTGTAATCACATGGTGGAGTCTCTGTGTAATAACATTATGCAGTCTCTGTGTAATAACATTTTGCAGTCTCTGTGTAATCACCTGGTGCAAACTCTGTGTAATCACATGGTGCAGTCTCTGTGTAATCACATGGTGCAGTCTCTGCGTAATCACATGGTGCAGTCTCTGTGTAATCACATGGTGCAGTCTCTGTGTAATCACCTGGTGCTGACTCTGTGTAATCACATGGTGCAGTCTCTGTGTAATCACATGGTGCAGTCTCTGTGTAATCACATGGTGCAGTCTCTTTGTAATAACATTATGCAGTCTCTGTGTAATAACATTTTGCAGTCTTTGTGTAATCACATGGTGCAGTCTCTCTGTAATCACATGGTGCAGTCTCTGCGTAATCACATGGTGCATTCTCTCTGTAATCACATGGTGCAGTCTCTGTGTAATCACCTGGTGCAGTCTCTGTGTAATCACATGGTGCAGTCTCTGTGAAATCACATGGTGCAGTTTCTCTGTAATCACATGGTGCAGTCTCTGTGTAATCACATGGTGTAGTCTCCGTGTAATCACATGGTGCAGTCTCTGTGTAGTCACATGGTGCACTCTCTCTGTGTAATCACATGGTGCAGTCTCTGTCTAATCACATGGTGCAGTCTCTCTCTGTAATCAAATGGTGCAGTCTCTCTGTCAAATCACATGGTGCAGTCTCTCTGTGTAATCACATGGTGCAGTCTCTGTGTGATCACATGGTGCAGACTCTGTGTAATCACATCGTGCAGTCTCTCTGTGTAATCACATGCAGCAGTCTCTCTGTGTAATCACATGGTGCAGAATCAGTGTAATCACATGGTGCAGACTCTGTGTAATCACATGGTGCAGTCTCTGTGTAATCACATGGTGCAGTCTCTGTGTATTCACATGGTGCAGACTCTGTGTAATCACATGGTGCAGTCTCTGTGTAATCACATGGTGCACTCTCTCTGTGTAATCACATGGTGCAGTCTCTGTCTAATCACATGGTGCAGTCTCTCTCTGTAATCAAATGGTGCAGTCTCTCTGTCAAATCACATGGTGCAGTCTCTCTGTGTAATCACATGGTGCAGTCTCTGTGTGATCACATGGTGCAGACTCTGTGTAGTCACATCGTGCAGTCTCTCTGTGTAATCACATGCAGCAGTCTCTCTGTGTAATCACATGGTGCAGTCTATGTGTAATCACATGGTGCAGAATCTGTGTAATCACATGGTGCAGACTCTGTGTAATCACATGGTGCAGTCTCTGTGTAATCACATGGTGCAGTCTCTGTGTATTCACATGGTGCAGACTCTGTGTAATCACATGGTGCAGTCTCTGTGTAATCACATGGTGCAGACTCTGTGTAATCACATGGTGCAGTCTCTCTGAGTAATCCCAGTTATAGTCTCTGTGTAATCACATGTTGCAGTCTCTGTGTTATCACATGATGCAGTCTCTGTGTAATCACATGGTACAGTCTCTGTCTATTCACATGTTGCAGTCTCTGTGTAATCACATGGTGCAGTTTCTGGCAAATCACATGGTGCAGTCTCCTTGTCTAATCACATGGTGCAATTTCTGTGTAATCACATGATGCAGTCTCTCTGTGTAATCACATGGTGCAGCTTCTGTGTAATCACATGGTGCAGTCTCTGTGTAATCACATGGTGCGGTCTCTCTCTGTAATCACATGGTGCAGTCTCTCTCTGTAATCACATGGTGCAGTCTCTCTTTGTATTCACATGGTGCAGTCTCTGTGTAATCAGATGGTGCAGTCTCTGTGTAATCAGATGGTGCAGACTCTGGGTAATCATATGGTGCAGTCTCTCTGTGTAATCGCATGATGCAGTCTCTGTGTGTAATCACATGGTGCTGTCTTTGTGTAATCACATGGTGCAGTCTCCCTGTGTAATCAGATGTTGCAGTCTCTCTGTTTAAAAAATGGTGCAGTCTCTGTGTAATTATATGGTGCAGAATCTCTGTGAAATCACATGATTCAGTCTTTGTATAATCACATGGTGCAGTCTCTCTGTTTAAAATCATGGTGCAGTCTCTGTGTAATTATATGGTGCAGAATCTCTGTGAAGTCACATGGTGCAGTCTCTGTATAATTACATGATGTAGTCTGTGTGTAACCACATTGTGCAGTCTCTGTATAATAACATGATGCAGTCTGTGTGTAATCACATTGTGCAGTCTCTGTTTAATCACATGGTGCAGTCTGTATGTAGTCACCTGGTGCAGTCTCTGTGTGTAATCATATGGTGCAGTCTCTGTGTAATCACATGGTGCAGTCTCTGTATAATCACATGATGCAGTCTGTGTGTAATCACATGGTGCAGTCTCTGTTTAATCACATGGTGCAGTCTCTGTGTAATCACCTGGTGCAGTCTCTGTATAATTACATGGTGCAGTCTCTCTCTGTAAGCACATGGTGCAGTCTCTCTGTAATCACATGGAGCAGTCTCAGTGTAATCACATGGTGCCGTCTCTGTAGAATCACATGGTGCAGTCACTCTGTAATCACATGGTGCAGTTTCTGTAGAATAACATGGTGCAATCTCTCTCTGTAATCACATGGTGCAGTCTCTCTGTAATCACATGGTGCAGTTTCTGTAGAATAACATGGTGCAATCTCTCTCTGTAATCACATGGTGCAGTCTCTCTGTTTACAAACATGTTGCAGTCTTTATATAATCACATGGTGCAGGCTCTCTGTGTAATCATCTGTTGCAGCCTCTCTGTGTAAT
Organism: Cetorhinus maximus; assembly: GCF_964194155.1. Classification (NCBI taxonomy): domain Eukaryota; kingdom Metazoa; phylum Chordata; class Chondrichthyes; order Lamniformes; family Cetorhinidae; genus Cetorhinus; species Cetorhinus maximus. The sequence goes on along the minus strand of NW_027596305.1, from coordinate 367,072 downwards.
CACTTGATGCACTCTCTGTGTGTAATCACATAGTGCAGTCTCTCTGTGTAATGACCTGTTGCAGCATCTCTGTGTAATCGCATGATGCAATCTCTGTGTGTAATCACATGGTGCAGTCTCTGTGTAATCACATGGTGCAGTCTCTGTGTAATCACATGGTGCAGTCTCTGTGTAATAATATTATGCAGTCTCTGTGTAATAACATTTTGCAGTCTCTGTGTAATCACATGGTGCAGTCTCTCTGTAACCACATGGTGCAGCCTCTGTTTAATCACCTAGTGCAGACTCTGTGTAATCACATGGTGCAGTCTCTATGTAATCACATGGTGCAGTGTCTATGTAATCACATGGTGCAATCTCTGTCTAATCACATGGTGCAGTCTCTGTGTAATCACATGATGTATTCTCTATGTAATCACATGGTGCAATCTCCGTCTAATCACATGGTGCAGTCTCTGTGTAATCACATGGTGCAGTCTGCGTGTAATCACATGGTGCAGTCTCGCTGTGTAATCACATGGTGCAGTCTCTGTGTAATCACATGGTGCAGTCTCCGGGTAATCACATGTTGCAGTCTCTGTGTAATTACATGATGCAGTCCCTGTGTAATCACCTGTTGAAGTCTCTGTGTAATTACATGGTGCAGACCCTCTGTCTAATCACATGGTGCAGTCTCTGTAGAATCACATTGTGCAGTCTCGGTGTAATCACATGGTGCAGTCTCTGTGTAATCACATGGTGCAGTCTCAGTGTAATCACATGGTGCAGTCTCTGTGTATTCACATGGTGCAGACCCTCTGTCTAATCACATGGTGCAGTCCCAGTAGAATCACATGGTGCAGTCTCAGTGTAATCACATGGTGCAGTCTCTGTGTAATCACATGGTGAAGTCTCTGTGTAATCACATGGTGCAGTCTCTGTAGAATCACATGGTGCAGTTTCTGGATAATCACATGGTGCAGTCTCTGTGTAATCACATGATGCAGTCTCTGTGTAATCACATGGTGCAATCTCTGTGTAATCACATGCTGCAGTCTCTGTAGAATCACATGGTGCAGTCTCTGTGTAATCACATGGTGCAGTCTGTCTAATCACATGGTGCAGTTTCTCTGTGTAATCAAATGGTGCAGTCTTTGTCTAATCACATGGTGCAGTCTCTCTGTGTAATCACATGGTGCAGTCTCTGTGTAATCACATGGTGCAGTCTCTGTGTAATCACATGGTGCAGTCTCTCTGTGTAATCACATGGTGCAGTCTCTGTGTAATCACATGGTGCAGTCTCTGTGTAATCACATGATGCAGTCTCTCTGTGTAATCACATGGTGCAGTCTCTATGTGTAATCACATGGTGCAGTCTCTGTATAATCAAATGGTGCAGTTTCTCAGTGTAATCACATGGTGCAGTCTCTCTGTAATCTGATGGTGCAGTCTCTCCGTGTAATCACATGGTGCAGTCTCTGTGTAATCACATGGTGCAGTCTCTCTGTGTAATCACATGCTGCGGACTTGTGTAATCACATGGTGCAGTCTGTGCGTAATCAAATAGTGCAGTCTCTGTGTAATCACATGGTGCAGTCTCTCTGTTTAAAAACATGGTGCCGTCTCTCTGTGTAATCAAATGGTGCAGTCTCTGTGTAATCATATGGTGCCGTCTCTCTGTGTAATCAAATGGTGCAGTCTCTGTGTAATCACATGGTGCCGTCTCTCTGTGTAATCAAATGGTGCAGTCTCTGTGTAATCATATGGTGCTGTCTCTCTGTGTAATCACATGGTGCAGTCTCTGTCTAATCACATGGAGCACTCTCTCTGTGTAATCACATGGTGCAGTCTCTGTTTAATCACATGGTGCAGTCTCTCTCTGTAATCACATGGTGCAGTCTCTCTGTCAAATCACATGGTGCAGTCTCTCTGTGTAATCACATGGTGCAGTCTATGTGTGATCACATGGTGCAGACTCTGTGTAATCACATGGTGCAGTCTCTCTGTGTAATCACATGGAGCAGTCTCTCTATGTAATCACATGGTGCAGTCTATGTGTAATCACATGGTGCAGACTCTGTGTAATCACATGGTGCAGTCTCTGTGTAATCACATGGTGCAGTCTCTGTATAATCACATGGTGCAATCTCTGTGTAATCACATGCTGCAGTCTCTGTAGAATCACATAGTGCAGTCTCTGTGTAATCACATGGTGCAGTCTGTCTAATCACATGGTGCAGTTTCTCTGTGTAATCACATGGTGCAGTCTCTGTGTAATGCCATGGTGCAGTCTCTCTGTGTAATCACATGGTGCAATCTCTCTGTGTAATCACATGGTGCAGTCTCTCTGTGTAATCACATGTTGCAGTCTGTCTGTGTAATCACATGGTGCAGTCTATGTGTAATCACATGGTGCAGACTCTGTGTAATCACATGGTGTAGTCTATGTGTAATTACATGGTGCCGACTCTGTGTAATCACATGTTGCAGTCTGTCTGTGTAATCACATGTTGCAGTCTCTGTGTAATCACATGGTGCAGACTCTGTGTAATCACATGGTGCATTCTCTCTGTGTAATCCCAGTTACAGACTCTCTGTAATCACATGTTGCAGTCTCTTTGTAATAACATGTTGCAGTCTCTGTCTATTCACATGTTGCAGTCTCTGTGTAATCACATGGTGCACTCTCTGTGTAATCACATGGTGCAGTCTCTGGCAAATCACATGGTGCAGTCTCCTTGTCTAATCACATGGTGCAATTTCTGTATAATCACATGGTGCAGTCTCTCTGTGTAATCATATGGTGCAGTTTCTGTGTAATCACATGGTGCAGTCGCTGTGTAATCACATGGTGCAGTTTCTGTGTAATCACATGGTGCAGTTTCTGTCTAATCACATGGTGCAGTTTCTGTCTAATCACATGGTGCATTCTCTGTGTAATCACATGGTGCAGTCTCTCTGTGTAATCAGATGGTGCAGTCTCTCTGTATAATCACATGGTGCCGCCTCTCTCTGTAATCACATGGTGCAGTCTCTCTGTGTAATCACATGGTGCAGTCTCTCTGTCTAATCACATGGTGCAGTCTCTGTGTAATCACATGGTGCAGTCTCTGTATAATCACATCGTGCAGTCTCTGTGTAATCAGATGGTGCAGTCTCTGTGTAATCAGATGGTGCAGTCTCTGGGTAATCATATGGTGCATTCTCTCTGTGTAATCGCATGATGCAGTCTCTGTGTGTAATCACATGGTGCTGTCTTTGTGTAATCACATGGTGCAGTCTCCCTGTGTAATCAGATGATGCAGTCTCTCTGTTTAAAAAATGGTGCAGTCTCTGCATAATCTCATGGTGAAGTCTCTCTGTTTAATAACATGGTGCAGTCTCTGTGAAATCACATGATGCAGCCTCTGTATAATCACATGTTGCAGTCTCTGTATAATCACATGGTGCAGTCTCTGCATAATCTCATGGTGAAGTCTCTCTGTTTAATAACATGGTGCAGTCTCTGTGAAATCACATGATGCAGCCTCTGTATAATCACATGTTGCAGTCTCTGTATAATCACATGGTGCAGTCTCTGCATAATCTCATGGTGAAGTCTCTCTGTTTAATAACATGGTGCAGTCTCTGTTTAATCACATGGTGCAGTCTCTGTGTAATCACATGGTGAAGTCGCTCTGTGTAACCACATGGTGCAGTATCTCTGTGTAATCACATGGTGCAGTCTCTGTGTAATCGCATGATGCTGTCTCTGTGTAATCACATGGTGCAGTCTCTGTGTAATCAGATGGTGCAGTCTCTGGGTAATCACATGGTGCAGTCTCTCTGTGTATTCATATGATGCAGTCTATGTGTAATCACAAGGTGCAGTCTCTCTGTTTAAAATCATGGTGCAGTCTCTTTGTAATCACATGGTGCAACCTCTCTGTGTAATCACATGGTGCAGTCTCTGTGTAATCACATGGTGCAGTCTCTGTGGAATCACATGGTGAAGTCTCTCTGTTTAAAATCATGGTGCAGTCTCTGTATAATCACATGGTGCAACCTCTCTGTGTAATCACATGGTGCAGTCTCTGTGTAATCACATGGTGCAGTCTCTGTGGAATCACATGGTGAAGTCTCTCTGTTTAAAATCATGGTGCAGTCTCTGTGTAATTATATGGTGCAGAATCTCTGTGAAATCACATGATTCAGTCTCTGTATAATCGCATGTTGCAGTCTCTCTGTTTAAAATCAGGGTGCAGTCTCTGTGTAATTATATGGTGCAGAATCTCTGTATAATCACATGATGCAGTCTCTCTACGTAATAAAATGTTGCAGCCGCTGTGAAATCACATGTTGCAGTCTCTGTGTAATCACCTGTTGCAGCCTCTCTGTGTAATCACATGGTGCAATCTCTCTGTGTAATCACATGATGCAGTCTCTGTAATCACATGTTGCAGTCTCTGTGTAATCACATGTTGCAGTCTCTGTGTAATCACATGTTGCAGTCTCTGTGCAATCACATGTTGCAGTCTCTGTGTAATCACATGTTGCAGTCTCTGTGTAATCACATGGTGAAGTCGCTCTGTGTAATCACATGTTGCAGTCTCTGTGTAATCACATGTTGCAGTCTCTGTGCAATCACATGTTGCAGTCTCTGTGTAATCACATGTTGCAGTCTCTGTGTAATCACATGGTGCAGTCTCTCTGTGTAATCACATGGTGCAGTCTTTGTGTAATCACATGGTGCAGTCTCTCTGTGTAATCACATGGTGCTGTCTCTGTTTAATCACATGGTGCAGACTTTGTGTAATCACATGGTGCAGTCTCTGTTTAATCACATGGTGCAGACTTTGTGTAATCACATGATGCAGTCTCCATGTGTAATCACATGGTGCAGTCTCTCTGTGTAATGACATGGTGCAGTCTCTGTGCAATCACATGGTGCAATCTCTCTGTGTAATAACATTGTGCAGTCTCTCTGTGTAATCACATGTTGCAGTTGCTGTGTAATCACATGATGCAGTCTCTGTGTAATCACATGGTGCAGTCTCCCTGTGTAATCAGATGATGCAGTTTCTGTGTAATCACATGGTGAAGTCGCTCTGTGTAATCACATGGTGCAGTCTCTGTATAATCACATGGTGAAGTCGCTCTGTGTTATCACATGTTGCAGTCTCTCTGTTTAAAATCATGGTGCAGTCTCTGTGTAATTATATGGTGCAGAATCTCTGTGAAATCACATGATGCAGTCTTTGTATAATCGCATGGTGCAGTCTCTCTGTGTAATCATTTGATGCAATCTCTCTGTGTAATCACATGGTGCAGTCTCTGGGTAATCACATGATGCAGTACCTGTGTAATCACATGGTGCAGTGTCTGTGTAATAACATTGTGCATGCTCTGTGTAATCACATGGTGCAGTCTCTGTGTAATCACATGGTGCAGTCTCTGTCTAATCACATGGTGCAGTCTCTGTGTAATCACCTGTTGCAGCCTCTCTGTGTAATCACATGGTGAAGTCTCTGTATAATCACATGGTGCAATCTCTGTGTGTAATCACATGTTGCAGTCTCTGTGTAATCACATGTTGCAGTCTCTGTGCAATCACATGTTGCAGTCTCTGTGTAATCACATGTTGCAGTCTCTGTGTAATCACATGGTGAAGTCGCTGTGTGTAATCACATGGTGCAGTCTCTCTGTGTAATCACATGGTGCAGTCTTTGTGTAATCACATGGTGCAGTCTCTCTGTGTAATCACATGGTGCTGTCTCTGTTTAATCACATGGTGCAGTCTTTGCGTAATCACATGGTGAAGTCGCTCTGTGTAATCACATGGTGCAGTCTCTGTAATCACATGTTGCAGTCTCTGTGTAATCACATGTTGCAGTCTCTGTGTAATCACATGTTGCCGTCTGTGTGCAATCACATGTTGCAGTCTCTGTGTAATCACATGGTGCAATCTCTGTGTAATCACATGGTGCAGTCTCTGTGTAATTACATGGTGCAATCTCTCTGTGTAATCACATGGTGCAGTCTCTGTGTAATCACATGGTGCAACCTCTGTGTAATCACATGGTGCAGTCTCTGTGTAATTACATGGTGCAATCTCTCTGTGTAATCACATGGTGCAGTCTCTGTGTAATTACATGGTGCAGTCTCTCTGTGTAATCACATGGTGCAGTCTCTGTGTAATCACATGGTGCAATCTCTGTGTAATCACATGGTGCAGTCCCTGCATAATCTCATGGCGAAGTCTCTCTGTTTAATAACATGGTGCAGTCTCTGTGAAATCACATGATGCAGCCTCTGTATAATCACATGTTGCAGTCTCTGTATAATCACATGGTGCAGTCTGTGCATAATCTCATGGTGAAGTCTCTCTGTTTAATAACATGGTGCAGTCTCTGTGAAATCACATGATGCAGCCTCTGTATAATCACATGTTGCAGTCTCTGTTTAATCACATGGTGCAGTCTCTGTTTAATCACATGGTGCAGTCTCTGTTTAATCACATGGTGCAGTCTGTCTGTGTAATCACATGGTGCAGTATCTGTGTAATCACAGGGTGCAGTCCCTGTGTAATCACATGGTGCATTCTCTGTGTAATCACATGCTGCAGACTCTGTGTAATCACATGGTGCAGTCCCTCTGTGTAATTACATGTTACAGTTTCTGTGTAATCACATGGTGCAGTCTCTCTATGTAATAAAATGTTGCAGCCGCTGTGTAATCACATGGTGAAGTCTCTGTGCAATAACATTGTTCATTCTCTCTGTGTAATCAATTGGTGCAGTCTCTGTGTAATCACATGGTGCAGTCTCTGTGTAATCACATGGTGCAGTCTCTGTAATCACATGTTGCAGTCTCTGTGTAATCACATGTTGCAGTTTCTGTGTAATCACATGGTGCAGTCTCTCTGTGTAATCACATGGTGCAGTCTTTGTGTAATCACATGGTGCAGTCTCTCTGTGTAATCACATGGTGCTGTCTCTGTTTAATCACATGGTGCAGACTTTGTGTAATCACATGGTGCAGTCTCTGTTTAATCACATGGTGCAGACTTTGTGTAATCACATGATGCAGTCTCCATGTGTAATCACATGGTGCAGTCTCTGTGCAATCACATGGTGCAATCTCTCTGTGTAATAACATTGTGCAGTCTCTCTGTGTAATCACATGTTGCAGTTGCTGTGTAATCACATGATGCAGTCTCTGTGTAATCACATGGTGCAGTCTCCCTGTGTAATCAGATGATGCAGTTTCTGTGTAATCACATGGTGAAGTCGCTCTGTGTAATCACATGGTGCAGTCTCTGTATAATCACATGGTGAAGTCGCTCTGTGTTATCACATGTTGCAGTCTCTCTGTTTAAAATCATGGTGCAGTCTCTGTGTAATTATATGGTGCAGAATCTCTGTGAAATCACATGATGCAGTCTTTGTATAATCGCATGGTGCAGTCTCTCTGTGTAATCAGATGGTGAAGTTGCTCTGTGTAATCATTTGATGCAATCTCTCTGTGTAATCACATGGTGCAGTCTCTGGGTAATCACATGATGCAGTCACAGTGTAATCACATGGTGCAGTCTCTGTGTAATCACATGGCGCAGTTTCTGTGTAATCACATGGTGCAGTCTCTTTGTTTAAAATCATGGTGCAGTCTCTCTGTATAATCGCATGGTGCAGTCGCTTTGTTTAAAATCATGGTGCAGTCTCTCTGTGTAATCAGATGGTGCAGTCTCTGTGTAATCAGATGGTGCAGTCTATGTGTAATCAGATGGTGTAGTCTCTGTGTAATCACATGGTGCAACATCTCTGTGTAATCACATGGTGCAGTATCTCTGTGTAATCAGATGGTGCAGTCTCTGTGTAATCACAGGGTGAAGTCGCTCTGTGTAATCACATGGTGCATTTTTTGTGTAATCACATAGTGCAGTCTCTGTGCAATCACATGCTGCAGTCTCTCTGTGTAATCAGATGGTGCAGTCTCTGTGTAATAACATGGTGCAGTCTCTGTGTAATAACACGGTGCAGTCTCTCTGTGTAATCACACGGTGCAGTCTCTCTGTGTAATCACATGTTGCAGTCTCTCTGTGTAATCACATGGTGCAGTCTCTCTGTGTAATCGCATGGTGCAGTCTCTGTGTAATCACATGGTGCGGTCTCTGTGTAATCACATGGTGCAGTCTCTGTAATTACATGGTGCAGTCTCTCTGTGTAATCACATGGTGCAGTCTCTGTGTAATCACATGGTGCAATCTCTGTGTAATCACATGGTGCAGTCTCTGTGTAATTACATGGTGCAGTCTCTCTGTGTAATCACATGGTGCAGTCTCTGTGTAATCACATGGTGCAACCTCTGTGTAATCACATGGTGCAGTCTCTGTGTAATTACATGGTGCAATCTCTCTGTGTAATCACATGGTGCAGTCTCTGTGTAATTACATGGTGCAGTCTCTCTGTGTAATCACAAGGTGCAGTCTCTGTGTAATCACATGGTGAATTCTCTGTGTAATCACATGGTGCAGTCTCTCTGTGTAATCACATGGTGCAGTCTCTGTGTAATCACATGCTGCAGTCTCACTGTGTAATCACATGGTGCAGTCCCTCTGTGTAATGACATGGTGCAGTATCTGTGTAATCACATGTTGCAATCTCTGTGTAATCACATGGTGCAGTCTCTGTGTAATAACATTGTGCAGTCTCCCTGTGCAATCACATGATGCAGTCTCCATGTGTAATCACATGGTGCAGTCTCTCTGTGTAATGACATGGTGCAGTCTCTGTGCAATCACATGGTGCAATCTCTCTGTGTAATAACATTGTGCAGTCTCTCTGTGTAATCACATGTTGCAGTTGCTGTGTAATCACATGATGCAGTCTCTGTGTAATCACATGGTGCAGTCTCCCTGTGTAATCAGATGATGCAGTTTCTGTGTAATCACATGGTGAAGTCGCTCTGTGTAATCACATGGTGCAGTCTCTGTATAATCACATGGTGAAGTCGCTCTGTGTTATCACATGTTGCAGTCTCTCTGTTTAAAATCATGGTGCAGTCTCTGTGTAATTATATGGTGCAGAATCTCTGTGAAATCACATGATGCAGTCTTTGTATAATCGCATGGTGCAGTCTCTCTGTGTAATCAGATGGTGAAGTTGCTCTGTGTAATCATTTGATGCAATCTCTCTGTGTAATCACATGGTGCAGTCTCTGGGTAATCACATGATGCAGTCACAGTGTAATCACATGGTGCAGTCTCTGTGTAATCACATGGCGCAGTTTCTGTGTAATCACATGGTGCAGTCTCTTTGTTTAAAATCATGGTGCAGTCTCTCTGTATAATCGCATGGTGCAGTCGCTTTGTTTAAAATCATGGTGCAGTCTCTCTGTGTAATCAGATGGTGCAGTCTCTGTGTAATCAGATGGTGCAGTCTATGTGTAATCAGATGGTGTAGTCTCTGTGTAATCACATGGTGCAACATCTCTGTGTAATCACATGGTGCAGTATCTCTGTGTAATCACATGTTGCAGTCTCTGTGTAATCACATGGTGAAGTCGCTCTGTGTAATCACATGGTGCATTTTTTGTGTAATCACATAGTGCAGTCTCTGTGCAATCACATGCTGCAGTCTCTCTGTGTAATCAGATGGTGCAGTCTCTGTGTAATAACATGGTGCAGTCTCTGTGTAATAACACGGTGCAGTCTCTCTGTGTAATCACATGGTGCAGTCTCTCTGTGTAATCACATGTTGCAGTCTCTCTGTGTAATCACATGGTGCAGTCTCTCTGTGTAATCGCATGGTGCAGTCTCTGTGTAATCACATGGTGCAGTCTCTGTGTAATCACATGGTGCAGTCTCTGTGTAATTACATGGTGCAGTCTCTCTGTGTAATCACATGGTGCAGTCTCTGTGTAATCACATGGTGCAATCTCTGTGTAATCACATGGTGCAGTCTCTGTGTAATTACATGGTGCAGTCTCTCTGTGTAATCACATGGTGCAGTCTCTGTGTAATCACATGGTGCAACCTCTGTGTAATCACATGGTGCAGTCTCTGTGTAATTACATGGTGCAATCTCTCTGTGTAATCACATGGTGCAGTCTCTGTGTAATTACATGGTGCAGTCTCTCTGTGTAATCACAAGGTGCAGTCTCTGTGTAATCACATGGTGAATTCTCTGTGTAATCACATGGTGCAGTCTCTCTGTGTAATCACATGGTGCAGTCTCTGTGTAATCACATGGTGCAGTCTCACTGTGTAATCACATGGTGCAGTCCCTCTGTGTAATCACATGGTGCAGTATCTGTGTAATCACATGTTGCAATCTCTGTGTAATCACATGGTGCAGTCTCTGTGTAATAACATTGTGCAGTCTCCCTGTGCAATCACATGATGCAGTTTCGGTGTAATCACATGGTGCAGTCTCTCTGTGTAATCACATGGTGCAGTCTCTGTATAATCACATGGTACAGTCTCACTGTGTAATCACATGGTGCAGTCTCTCTGTGTAATCACATGGTGCAGTCTCTGTGTAATCACATGGTGCAATCTCTGTGTAATCACATGGTGCAGTCTCTGTATAATCACATTGTGAAGTCGCTCTGTGTTATCACATGTTGCAGTCTCTCTGTTTAAAATCATGGTGCAGTCTCTGTGTAATTATATGGTGCAGAATCTCTGTGAAATCACATGATGCAGTCTTTGTATAATCGCATGGTGCAGTCTCTCTGTGTAATCAGATGGTGAAGTTGCTCTGTGTAATCATTTGATGCAATCTCTCTGTGTAATCACATGGTGCAGTCTCTGGGTAATCACATGATGCAGTCACTGTGTAATCACATGGTGCAGTCTCTGTGTAATCACATGGCGCAGTTTCTGTGTAATCACATGGTGCAGTCTCTTTGTTTAAAATCATGGTGCAGTCTCTCTGTATAATCGCATGGTGCAGTCGCTTTGTTTAAAATCATGGTGCAGTCTCTCTGTGTAATCAGATGGTGCAGTCTCTGTGTAATCAGATGGTGCAGTCTATGTGTAATCAGATGGTGTAGTCTCTGTGTAATCACATGGTGCAACATCTCTGTGTAATCACATGGTGCAGTATCTCTGTGTAATCAGATGGTGCAGTCTCTGTGTAATCACATGGTGAACTCGCTCTGTGTAATCACATGGTGCATTTTTTGTGTAATCACATAGTGCAGTCTCTGTGCAATCACATGCTGCAGTCTCTCTGTGTAATCAGATGGTGCAGTCTCTGTGTAATCACATGGTGCAGTCTCTGTGTAATCACATGGTGCAATCTCTGTGTAATCACATGGTGCAGTCTCTGTGTAATTACATGGTGCAGTCTCTCTGTGTAATCACATGGTGCAGTCTCTGTGTAATCACATGGTGCAACCTCTGTGTAATCACATGGTGCAGTCTCTGTGTAATTACATGGTGCAATCTCTCTGTGTAATCACATGGTGCAGTCTCTGTGTAATTACATGGTGCAGTCTCTCTGTGTAATCACAAGGTGCAGTCTCTGTGTAATCACATGGTGAATTCTCTGTGTAATCACATGGTGCAGTCTCTCTGTGTAATCACATGGTGCAGTCTCTGTGTAATCACATGGTGCAGTCTCACTGTGTAATCACATGGTGCAGTCCCTCTGTGTAATCACATGGTGCAGTATCTGTGTAATCACATGTTGCAATCTCTGTGTAATCACATGGTGCAGTCTCTGTGTAATAACATTGTGCAGTCTCCCTGTGCAATCACATGATGCAGTTTCGGTGTAATCACATGGTGCAGTCTCTCTGTGTAATCACATGGTGCAGTCTCTGTATAATCACATGGTACAGTCTCACTGTGTAATCACATGGTGCAGTCTCTCTGTGTAATCACATGGTGCAGTCTCTGTGTAATCACATGGTGCAATCTCTGTGTAATCACATGGTGCAGTCTCTGTATAATCACATTGTGAAGTCGCTCTGTGTTATCACATGTTGCAGTCTCTCTGTTTAAAATCATGGTGCAGTCTCTGTGTAATTATATGGTGCAGAATCTCTGTGAAATCACATGATGCAGTCTTTGTATAATCGCATGGTGCAGTCTCTCTGTGTAATCAGATGGTGAAGTTGCTCTGTGTAATCATTTGATGCAATCTCTCTGTGTAATCACATGGTGCAGTCTCTGGGTAATCACATGATGCAGTCACAGTGTAATCACATGGTGCAGTCTCTGTGTAATCACATGGCGCAGTTTCTGTGTAATCACATGGTGCAGTCTCTTTGTTTAAAATCATGGTGCAGTCTCTCTGTATAATCGCATGGTGCAGTCGCTTTGTTTAAAATCATGGTGCAGTCTCTCTGTGTAATCAGATGGTGCAGTCTCTGTGTAATCAGATGGTGCAGTCTATGTGTAATCAGATGGTGTAGTCTCTGTGTAATCACATGGTGCAACATCTCTGTGTAATCACATGGTGCAGTATCTCTGTGTAATCAGATGGTGCAGTCTCTGTGTAATCACATGGTGAAGTCGCTCTGTGTAATCACATGGTGCATTTTTTGTGTAATCACATAGTGCAGTCTCTGTGCAATCACATGCTGCAGTCTCTCTGTGTAATCAGATGGTGCAGTCTCTGTGTAATAACATGGTGCAGTCTCTGTGTAATAACACGGTGCAGTCTCTCTGTGTAATCACATGGTGCAGTCTCTCTGTGTAATCACATGTTGCAGTCTCTCTGTGTAATCACATGGTGCAGTCTCTCTGTGTAATCGCATGGTGCAGTCTCTGTGTAATCACATGGTGCAGTCTCTGTGTAATCACATGGTGCAGTCTCTGTGTAATTACATGGTGCAGTCTCTCTGTGTAATCACATGGTGCAGTCTCTGTGTAATCACATGGTGCAATCTCTGTGTAATCACATGGTGCAGTCTCTGTGTAATTACATGGTGCAGTCTCTCTGTGTAATCACATGGTGCAGTCTCTGTGTAATCACATGGTGCAACCTCTGTGTAATCACATGGTGCAGTCTCTGTGTAATTACATGGTGCAATCTCTCTGTGTAATCACATGGTGCAGTCTCTGTGTAATTACATGGTGCAGTCTCTCTGTGTAATCACAAGGTGCAGTCTCTGTGTAATCACATGGTGAATTCTCTGTGTAATCACATGGTGCAGTCTCTCTGTGTAATCACATGGTGCAGTCTCTGTGTAATCACATGGTGCAGTCTCACTGTGTAATCACATGGTGCAGTCCCTCTGTGTAATGACATGGTGCAGTATCTGTGTAATCACATGTTGCAATCTCTGTGTAATCACATGGTGCAGTCTCTGTGTAATAACATTGTGCAGTCTCCCTGTGCAATCAGATGATGCAGTTTCGGTGTAATCACATGGTGCAGTCTCTCTGTGAAATCACATGGTGCAGTCTCTGTATAATCACATGGTACAGTCTCACTGTGTAATCACATGGTGCAGTCTCTCTGTGTAATCACATGGTGCAGTCTCTGGGTAATCACATGGTGCAATCTCTGTGTAATCACATGGTGCAGTCTCTGTGTAATAATATTGTGCAGTCTCCCTGTGCAATCAGATGATGCAGTTTTGGTGTAATCACATGGTGCAGTCTCTCTGTATAATCACATGGGGCAGTATTTGGGTAATCACATGGTGCAGTCTCTGGGTAATCACATGTTGCAGTCTCTCTGTGTAATCACATGGTGCAGTCTCTCTGTGTAATCACATGGTGCAGTCTCTGTGTAATCACATGGTGCAGTCTCTGTCTAATCACATGGTGCAGTCTCTCTGTAATCACATGGTGCAGTTTCTGTCTAATCACATGGTGCAGTCTCTGTCTAATCACATGGTGCAGTCTCTGTGTAATCACCTGTTGCAGCCTCTCTGTGTAATCACATGGTGAAGTCTCTGTATAATCACATGGTGCAATCTCTGTGTGTAATCACATGTTGCAGTCTCTGTGTAATCACATGTTGCAGTCTCTGTGCAATCACATGTTGCAGTCTCTGTGTAATCACATGTTGCAGTCTCTGTGTAATCACATGGTGAAGTCGCTGTGTGTAATCACATGGTGCAGTCTCTCTGTGTAATCACATGGTGCAGTCTTTGTGTAATCACATGGTGCAGTCTCTCTGTGTAATCACATGGTGCTGTCTCTGTTTAATCACATGGTGCAGTCTTTGCGTAATCACATGGTGAAGTCGCTCTGTGTAATCACATGGTGCAGTCTCTGTAATCACATGTTGCAGTCTCTGTGTAATCACATGTTGCAGTCTCTGTGTAATCACATGTTGCCGTCTGTGTGCAATCACATGTTGCAGCCGCTGTGTAATCACATGGTGAAGTCTCTGTACAATAACATTGTTCATTCTCTCTGTGTAATCAATTGGTGCAGTCTCTGTGTAATCACATGTTGCAGTCTCTGTGTAATCACATGGTGCAGTCTCTGTAATCACATGTTGCAGTCTCTGTGTAATCACATGGTGCAGTCTCTGTAATCACATGTTGCAGTCTCTCTGTGTAATCACATGATGCAGTCTCTGTGTAATCACATGGTGTAGTCTCTCTGTGTAATCACATGGTGCAGTCTCTCTGTGTAATCACATGGTGCAGTCTCTCTGTGTAATCACATGGTGCAGCCTCTGTAATCACATGTTGCAGTCTCTCTGTGTAATCACATGTTGCAGTCTCTGTGTAATCACATGTTGCAGTCTCTGTGTATTCACATGTTGTAGTCTCTGTGTAATCACATGCTGCAGTCTCTGTGTAATCACATGTTGCAGTCTCTGTGTAATCACATGGTGCTGTCTCTGTGTAATCACATGGTGCAGTCTCTGTGTAATCACTTGGTGCAGTCTCTCTGTGTAATCACATGGTGCAGTCTCTGTAATCACTTGGTGCAGTCTCTCTGTGTAATTATATGGTGCAGAATTTCTGTGAAATTACATGCTTCAGTCTCTGTATAATCGCATGTTGCAGTCTCTCTGTGTAATAACATCGTGTAGTCTCTCTGTGTAATAACCTGTTTGAGCCGCTCTGTGTAATCACATGGTGAAGTCGCTCTGTGTAACCACATGGTGCAGTATTTCTGTGTAATCACATGGTGCAGTCTCTATGTAATCGCATGATGCTGTCTCTGTGTAATCACATGGTGCAGTCTCTGTGTAATCAGATGGTGCAGTCTCTGGGTAATCACATGGTGCAATCTCTCTGTGTATTCACATGGTGCAGTCTCTTTGTAATCACATGGGGCAGTCTCTGGGTAATCACATGGTGCAGTCTCTCTGTGTATTCACATGATGCAGTCTATGTGTAATCACAAGGTGCAGTCTCTCTGTTTAAAGTCATGGTGCAGTCTCTTTGTAATCACATGGTGCTGACTCTTTGTAATCACATGGTGCAGTCTCTGTATAATCACATGGCGCAGTTTCTCTGTTTAAAAAAAAGGTGCAGTCTCTGTATAATCACATGGTGCAACCTCTCTGTGTAATCACATGGTGCAGTCTCTGTGTAATCACATGGTGCAGTCTCTGTGGAATCACATGGTGAAGTCTCTCTGTTTAAAATCATGGTGCAGTCTCTGTGTAATTATATGGTGCAGAATCTCTGTGAAATCACATGATTCAGTCTCTGTATAATCGCATGTTGCAGTCTCTCTGTTTAAAATCATGGTGCAGTCTCTGTGTAATTATATGGTGCAGAATCTCTGTATAATCACATGATGCAGTCTCTCTTCGTAATAAAATGTTGCAGCCGCTGTGAAATCACATGTTGCAGTCTCTGTGTAATCACCTGTTGCAGCCTCTCTGTGTAATCACATGGTGCAATCTCTCTTTGTAATCACATGATGCAGTCTCTGTAATCACATGTTGCAGTCTCTGTGTAATCACATGTTGCAGTCTCTGTGTAATCACATGGTGCTGTCTCTGTGTAATCACATGGTGCAGTCTCTGTGTAATCACTTGGTGCAGTCTCTCTGTGTAATCGCATGTTGCAGTCTCTGTGTAATCACATGGTGCTGTCTCTGTGTAATCACATGGTGCAGTCTCTGTGTAATCACTTGGTGCAGTCTCTCTGTGTAATCACATGTTGCAGTCTCTGTGTAATCACATGGTGCTGTCTCTGTGTAATCACATGGTGCAGTCTCTGTAATCACTTGGTGCAGTCTCTCTGTGTAATTATATGGTGCAGAATTTCTGTGAAATTACATGATTCAGTCTCTGTATAATCGCATGTTGCAGTCTCTCTGTGTAATAACATCGTGTAGTCTCTCTATGTAATAACCTGTTTGAGCCGCTCTGTGTAATCACATGGTGAAGTCGCTCTGTGTAACCACATGGTGCAGTATCTCTGTGTAATCACATGGTGCAGTCTCTGTGTAATCGCATGATGCTGTCTCTGTGTAATCACATGGTGCAGTCTCTGTGTATTCACATGGTGCAGTCTCTGTGTAATCACATGGTGCAGTCTCTGTGTAATCAGATGGTGCAGTCTCTGGGTAATCACATGGTGCAGTCTCTCTGTGTATTCACATGGTGCAGTTTCTTTGTAATCACATGGGGCAGTCTCTGGGTAATCACATGGTGCAGTCTCTCTGTGTATTCACATGATGCAGTCTACGTGTAATCACAAGGTGCAGTCTCTCTGTTTAAAGTCATGGTGAAGTCTCTTTGTAATCACATGGTGCTGACTCTTTGTAATCACATGGTGCAGTCTCTGTATAATCACATGGCGCAGTTTCTCTGTTTAAAAAAAAGGTGCAGTCTCTGTATAATCACATGGTGCAACCTCTCTGTGTAATCACATGGTGCAGTCTCTGTGTAATCACTTGGTGCAGTCTCTCTGTGTAATCACATGGTGCAGTCTCTGTAATCACTTGGTGCAGTCTCTCTGTGTAATTATATGGTGCAGAATTTCTGTGAAATTACATGCTTCAGTCTCTGTGTAATCACATGGTGCAGTCTCTGTGTAATCACATGGTGCAGTCTCTGTGGAATCACATGGTGAAGTCTCTCTGTTTAAAATCATGGTGCAGTCTCTGTGTAATTATATGGTGCAGAATCTCTGTGAAATCACATGATTCAGTCTCTGTATAATCGCATGTTGCAGTCTCTCTGTTTAAAATCATGGTGCAGTCTCTGTGTAATTATATGGTGCAGAATCTCTGTATAATCACATGATGCAGTCTCTCTTCGTAATAAAATGTTGCAGCCGCTGTGAAATCACATGTTGCAGTCTCTGTGTAATCACCTGTTGCAGCCTCTCTGTGTAATCACATGGTGCAATCTCTCTTTGTAATCACATGATGCAGTCTCTGTAATCACATGTTGCAGTCTCTGTGTAATCACATGTTGCAGTCTCTGTGTAATCACATGGTGCAGTCTCTGTGTAATCACTTGGTGCAGTCTCTCTGTGTAATCACATGTTGCAGTCTCTGTGTAATCACATGGTGCTGTCTCTGTGTAATCACATGGTGCAGTCTCTGTGTAATCACTTGGTGCAGTCTCTCTGTGTAATCACATGTTGCAGTCTCTGTGTAATCACATGGTGCTGTCTCTGTGTAATCACATGGTGCAGTCTCTGTAATCACTTGGTGCAGTCTCTCTGTGTAATTATATGGTGCAGAATTTCTGTGAAATTACATGATTCAGTCTCTGTATAATCGCATGTTGCAGTCTCTCTGTGTAATAACATCGTGTAGTCTCTCTGTGTAATAACCTGTTTGAGCCGCTCTGTGTAATCACATGGTGAAGTCGCTCTGTGTAACCACATGGTGCAGTATCTCTGTGTAATCACATGGTGCAGTCTCTGTGTAATCGCATGATGCTGTCTCTGTGTAATCACATGGTGCAGTCTCTGTGTATTCACATGGTGCAGTCTCTGTGTAATCACATGGTGCAGTCTCTCTGTGTATTCACATGGTGCAGTCTCCTTGTAATCACATGGGGCAGTCTCTGGGTAATCACATGGTGCAGTCTCTGTGTATTCACATGATGCAGTCTATGTGTAATCACAAGGTGCAGTCTCTCTGTTTAAAATCATGGTGCAGTCTCTTTGTAATCACATGGTGCAGACTCTTTGTAATCACATGGTGCAGTCTCTGTGTAATCACATGGTGCAGTCTCTGTATAATCACATGGTGCAGTCTCTGTGTAATCACATGGTGCAGTCTCTGTATAATCACATGGCGCAGTCTCTCTGTTTAAAAAAAAGGTGCAGTCTCTGTATAATCACATGGTGCAACCTCTCTGTGTAATCACATGGTGCAGTCTCTGTGTAATCACATGGTGCAGTCTCTGTGGAATCACATGGTGAAGTCTCTCTGTTTAAAATCATGGTGCAGTCTCTGTGTAATTATATGGTGCAGAATCTCTGTGAAATCACATGATTCAGTCTCTGTATAATCGCATGTTGCAGTCTCTCTGTTTAAAATCAGGGTGCAGTCTCTGTGTAATTATATGGTGCAGAATCTCTGTATAATCACATGATGCAGTCTCTCTACGTAATAAAATGTTGCAGCCGCTGTGAAATCACATGTTGCAGTCTCTGTGTAATCACCTGTTGCAGCCTCTCTGTGTAATCACATGGTGCAATCTCTCTTTGTAATCACATGATGCAGTCTCTGTAATCACATGTTGCAGTCTCTGTGTAATCACATGTTGCAGTCTCTGTGTAATCACATATTGCAGTCTCTGTGCAATCACATGTTGCAGTCTCTGTGTAATCACATGTTGCAGTCTCTGTTTAATCACATGGTTAAGTCGCTCTGTGTAATCACATGTTGCAGTCTCTGTGTAATCACATGTTGCAGTCTCTGTGCAATCACATGTTGCAGTCTCTGTGTAATCACATGTTGCAGTTTCTGTGTAATCACATGGTGCAGTCTCTCTGTGTAATCACATGGTGCAGTCTTTGTGTAATCACATGGTGCAGTCTCTCTGTGTAATCACATGGTGCTGTCTCTGTTTAATCACATGGTGCAGACTTTGTGTAATCACATGGTGCAGTCTCTGTTTAATCACATGGTGCAGACTTTGTGTAATCACATGATGCAGTCTCCATGTGTAATCACATGGTGCAGTCTCTCTGTGTAATGACATGGTGCAGTCTCTGTGCAATCACATGGTGCAATCTCTCTGTGTAATAACATTGTGCAGTCTCTCTGTGTAATCACATGTTGCAGTTGCTGTGTAATCACATGATGCAGTCTCTGTGTAATCACATGGTGCAGTCTCCCTGTGTAATCAGATGATGCAGTTTCTGTGTAATCACATGGTGAAGTCGCTCTGTGTAATCACATGGTGCAGTCTCTGTATAATCACATGGTGAAGTCGCTCTGTGTTACCACATGTTGCAGTCTCTCTGTTTAAAATCATGGTGCAGTCTCTGTGTAATTATATGGTGCAGAATCTCTGTGAAATCACATGATGCAGTCTTTGTATAATCGCATGGTGCAGTCTCTCTGTGTAATCAGATGGTGAAGTTGCTCTGTGTAATCATTTGATGCAATCTCTCTGTGTAATCACATGGTGCAGTCTCTGGGTAATCACATGATGCAGTCACTGTGTAATCACATGGTGCAGTCTCTCTGTGTAATCAAATGGTGCAGTCTCTGTGTAATCACATGGTGCAGTCTCTGTGTAATCACATGGCGCAGTTTCTGTGTAATCACATGGTGCAGTCTCTTTGTTTAAAATCATGGTGCAGTCTCTCTGTATAATCGCATGGTGCAGTCGCTTTGTTTAAAATCATGGTGCAGTCTCTCTGTGTAATCAGATGGTGCAGTCTCTGTGTAATCAGATGGTGCAGTCTATGTGTAATCAGATGGTGTAGTCTCTGTGTAATCACATGGTGCAACATCTCTGTGTAATCACATGGTGCAGTATCTCTGTGTAATCAGATGGTGCAGTCTCTGTGTAATCACATGGTGAAGTCGCTCTGTGTAATCACATGGTGCATTTTTTGTGTAATCACATAGTGCAGTCTCTGTGCAATCACATGCTGCAGTCTCTCTGTGTAATCAGATGGTGCAGTCTCTGTGTAATAACATGGTGCAGTCTCTGTGTAATAACACGGTGCAGTCTCTCTGTGTAATCACATGGTGCAGTCTCTCTGTGTAATCACATGTTGCAGTCTCTCTGTGTAATCACATGGTGCAGTCTCTCTGTGTAATCGCATGGTGCAGTCTCTGTGTAATCACATGGTGCAGTCTCTGTGTAATCACATGGTGCAGTCTCTGTGTAATTACATGGTGCAGTCTCTCTGTGTAATCACATGGTGCAGTCTCTGTGTAATCACATGGTGCAATCTCTGTGTAATCACATGGTGCAGTCTCTGTGTAATTACATGGTGCAGTCTCTCTGTGTAATCACATGGTGCAGTCTCTGTGTAATCACATGGTGCAACCTCTGTGTAATCACATGGTGCAGTCTCTGTGTAATTACATGGTGCAATCTCTCTGTGTAATCACATGGTGCAGTCTTTGTGTAATTACATGGTGCAGTCTCTCTGTGTAATCACAAGGTGCAGTCTCTGTGTAATCACATGGTGAATTCTCTGTGTAATCACATGGTGCAGTCTCTCTGTGTAATCACATGGTGCAGTCTCTGTGTAATCACATGGTGCAGTCTCACTGTGTAATCACATGGTGCAGTCCCTCTGTGTAATGACATGGTGCAGTATCTGTGTAATCACATGTTGCAATCTCTGTGTAATCACATGGTGCAGTCTCTGTGTAATAACATTGTGCAGTCTCCCTGTGCAATCAGATGATGCAGTTTCGGTGTAATCACATGGTGCAGTCTCTCTGTGAAATCACATGGTGCAGTCTCTGTATAATCACATGGTACAGTCTCACTGTGTAATCACATGGTGCAGTCTCTCTGTGTAATCACATGGTGCAGTCTCTGGGTAATCACATGGTGCAATCTCTGTGTAATCACATGGTGCAGTCTCTGTGTAATAATATTGTGCAGTCTCCCTGTGCAATCAGATGATGCAGTTTTGGTGTAATCACATGGTGCAGTCTCTCTGTATAATCACATGGGGCAGTATTTGGGTAATCACATGGTGCAGTCTCTGGGTAATCACATGTTGCAGTCTCTCTGTGTAATCACATGGTGCAGTCTCTCTGTGTAATCACATGGTGCAGTCTCTGTGTAATCACATGGTGCAGTCTCTGTCTAATCACATGGTGCAGTCTCTCTGTAATCACATGGTGCAGTTTCTGTCTAATCACATGGTGCAGTCTCTGTCTAATCACATGGTGCAGTCTCTGTGTAATCACCTGTTGCAGCCCCTCTGTGTAATCACATGGTGAAGTCTCTGTATAATCACATGGTGCAATCTCTGTGTGTAATCACATGTTGCAGTCTCTGTGTAATCACATGTTGCAGTCTCTGTGCAATCACATGTTGCAGTCTCTGTGT
The DNA here is from genome assembly GCF_964194155.1 of Cetorhinus maximus. NCBI lineage: Eukaryota > Metazoa > Chordata > Chondrichthyes > Lamniformes > Cetorhinidae > Cetorhinus > Cetorhinus maximus. Next base: position 345,680 of record NW_027596305.1, on the reverse strand, counting down.
AATCACATGTTGCAGTCTCTGTGTAATCACATGGTGAAGTCGCTGTGTGTAATCACATGGTGCAGTCTCTCTGTGTAATCACATGGTGCAGTCTTTGTGTAATCACATGGTGCAGTCTCTCTGTGTAATCACATGGTGCTGTCTCTGTTTAATCACATGGTGCAGTCTTTGCGTAATCACATGGTGAAGTCGCTCTGTGTAATCACATGGTGCAGTCTCTCTGTGTAATCACATGTTGCAGTCTCTGTGTAATCACATGTTGCAGTCTCTGTGTAATCACATGTTGCCGTCTGTGTGCAATCACATGTTGCAGTCTCTGTGTAATCACATGGTGCAATCTCTGTGTAATCACATGGTGCAGTCTCTGTGTAATTACATGGTGCAATCTCTCTGTGTAATCACATGGTGCAGTCTCTGTGTAATCACATGGTGCAACCTCTGTGTAATCACATGGTGCAGTCTCTGTGTAATTACATGGTGCAATCTCTCTGTGTAATCACATGGTGCAGTCTCTGTGTAATTACATGGTGCAGTCTCTCTGTGTAATCACAAGGTGCAGTCTCTGTGTAATCACATGGTGCAATCTCTGTGTAATCACATGGTGCAGTCTCTCTGTGTAATCACATGGTGCAGTCTCTGTGTAATCACATGGTGCAGTCTCACTGTGTAATCACATGGTGCAGTCCCTCTGTGTAATGACATGGTGCAGTATCTGTGTAATCACATGTTGCAATCTCTGTGTAATCACATGGTGCAGTCTCTGTGTAATAACATTGTGCAGTCTCCCTGTGCAATCAGATGATGCAGTTTCCGTGTAATCACATGGTGCAGTCTCTCTGTGTAATCACATGGTGCAGTCTCTATATAATCACATGGTACAGTCTCACTGTGTAATCACATGGTGCAGTCTCTCTGTGTAATCACATGGTGCAATCTCTGTGTAATCACATGGTGCAATCTCTGTGTAATCACATGGTGCAGTCTCTGTGTAATAATATTGTGCAGTCTCCCTGTGCAATCAGATGATGCAGTTTCGGTGTAATCACATGGTGCAGTCTCTGTGTATAATCACATGGGGCAGTTTTTGGGTAATCACATGGTGCAGTCTCTGGGTAATCACATGTTGCAGTCTCTCTGTGTAATCACATGGTGCAGTCTCTCTGTTTAATCACATGGTGCAGTCTCTGTGCAATCACATGGTGCAGTCTCTGTCTAATCACATGGTGCAGTCTCTGTGTAATCACATGGTGCAGTTTCTGTCTAATCACATGGTGCAGTCTCTGTCTAATCACATGGTGCAGTCTCTGTGTAATCACCTGTTGCAGCCTCTCTGTGTAATCACATGGTGAAGTCTCTGTATAATCACATGGTGCAATCTCTATGTGTAATCACATGATGCAGTCTCTGTAATCACATGTTGCAGTCTCTGTGTAATCACATGTTGCAGTCTCTGTGTAATCACATGTTGCAGTCTCTGTGCAATCACATGTTGCAGTCTCTGTGTAATCACATGTTGCAGTCTCTGTGCAATCACATGGTGAAGTCGCTGTGTGTAATCACATGGTGCAGTCTCTCTGTGTAATCACATGGTGCAGTCATTGTGTAATCACATGGTGCAGTCTCTCTGTGTAATTACATGGTGCTGTCTCTGTTTAATCACATGGTGCAGTCTTTGTGTAATCACATGGTGAAGTCGCTCTGTGTAATCACATGGTGCATTCTCTGTAATCACATGTTGCAGTCTCTGTGTAATCACATGTTGCAGTCTCTGTGCAATCACATGTTGCAGTCTCTGTGCAATCACATGTTGCAGTCTCTGTGTAATCACATGGTGCAGTCTTTGTGTATTCACATGTTGCAGTCTCTCTGTGTAATCAAATGGTGCAGTCTCTGCATAATCACATGGTGCAGTCTCTGTATAATCACATGGTGAAGTCGCTCTGTGTAATCACATGTTGCAGTCTCTCTGTGCAATCACATGGTGCAGTCTTTGTGTAAACACATGGTGAAGTCGCTCTGTGTCATCACATGGTGCAGTCTCTCTGTGTAATCACGTGGTGCAGGCTCTGCATAATCACATGGTGAAGTCGCTCTGTGTAATCACATGGTGCAGTCTCTCTGTGTAATCACATGGTGCTGTCTCTGTTTAATCACATGGTGCAGTCTCTCTGTGTAATCACATGGTGCTGTCTCTGTTTAATCACATGGTGCAGACTTTGTGTAATCACATGGTGCAGTCTCCATGTGTAATCACATGGTGCAGTCTCAATGTAATCACATGGTGCAGTCTCTGTGCAATCACATGATGCTGTCTTTGTATAATCGCATGGTCCAGTCTCTCTGTGTAATCACATGGTGAAGTTGCTCTGTGTAATCATTTGATGCAATCTCTCTTTGTAATCACATGGTGCAATATCCCTTTGTAATAACATTGTGCAGTCTCTCCGTGTAATCGCGTGGTGCAGTCTCTGTGTAATCACATGGTGCAGTCTCTGTGTAATCACATGGTGCAGTCTCTCTGTGTAATCACATGGTGCAGTTTCTGTGTAATCACATGGTGCAGTCTCACTGTGTAATCACATGGTGCAGTCTCTCTGTGTAATCACATAGGGCAGTTTTTGGGTAATCACATGGTGCAGTCGCTCTGTGTAATCACATGGTGCAGTCTCTCTGTGTAATCACATGGTGCAGTCTCTGTGTAATCACATGGTGCAGTCTCTGTTTAATCACATGATGCAGTCTCTGTGAAATCACATGGTGCAGTCTCACTGTGTAATCACATGGTGCAGTCTCTGTGTAATCACATGGTGCAGTCTCTCTGTGTAATCACATGGTGCAGTCTCTCTGTGTAATCACATGGTGCAGTCTCTGTATAATCACATGGTGCAATCTCTCTGTGTAATCACATGGTGCAGTCTCTGTATAATCACATGGTACAGTCTCACTGAGTAATCACATGGTGCAATCTCTGTGTAATCACATGGTGCAGTCTCTCTGTGTAATCACATGGTGCAGTCTCTGTGTAATCACAAGGTGCAGTCTCTGTATAAGCACATGGTGAAGTCGCTCTGTGAAATCACATGGTGCAGTCTCTCTGTGTAATCACATGGTGCAGTATCTGTGTTTAAAAACATGGTGTGGTCTCTGTTTAATCACATGGTGCAGTCTTTGTGTTCAAAAACATGGTCCTGTCACTGTATAATCACATGGTGCAGTCTCTGTGTAATCACATGGTGCAGTTTCTGTCTAATCACATGGTGCATTCTCTGTGTACTCACATGGTGCAGTCTCTGTGTAATCACATGGTGCAGTCTCTGTATAATCACATGGTGCAGTCTCTGTGTAATCACATGGTGCAGTCTCTGTATAATCACATGGTGCAGTCTCTGTGTAATCACATGGTGCAGTCTCTGTCAATTCACATGGTGCAGTCTCTGAGTAATCACATGGTGCAGTCTCCCTGTGTAAACACATGGTGCAGTCTCTGTCAAATCACATGGTGCAGTCTCTGTAAAATCACATGGTGCAGTCTCTGTGTAATTACATGGTGCAACCTCTGTCAAATCACATGGTGCAGTCTCTGTATAATCACATGCTGCAGTCTCTGTGTAATCACATGGTGCAGTCTCTGTCAAATCACATGGTGCAATCTCTGTCAAATCACATGGTGCAGTCTCTGTGTAATCACATGGTGCAATGTCTGTCAAATCACATGGTGCAGTCTCTGTCAAATCACGTGGTGCAGTCTCTGTGTAATCACATGGTGCAGTCTCTGTCAAATCACATGGTGCAGACTCTGATCACATGGTGCAGTCTCTGTGTAATCACATGGTGCAGTTTCTGTCTAATCACATGGTGCAGTCTCTGTCTAATCACATGGTGCAGTTTCTGTCTAATCACATGGTGCAGTCTCTGTCTAATCACATGGTGCAGTTTCTGTCTAATCACATGGTGCAGTTTAGGTCTAATCACATGGTGCAGTTTCTGTCCAATCACATGGTGCAGTCTCTGTGTAATCACTTGTTGCAGAATCTCTGTGTAATCACATGATGCAGTCTTTGTGTAATCAGATGGTGCAGTCTCGGGGTAATCACATGGTGCAGTCTCTCTGTGTAATCACATGGTGCAGTCTCTGTAATCACTTGGTGCAGTCTCTCTGTGTAATTATATGGTGCAGAATTTCTGTGAAATTACATGATTCAGTCTCTGTATAATCGCATGTTGCAGTCTCTCTGTGTAATAACATCGTGTAGTCTCTCTGTGTAATAACCTGTTTGAGCCGCTCTGTGTAATCACATGGTGAAGTCGCTCTGTGTAACCACATGGTGCAGTATCTCTGTGTAATCACATGGTGCAGTCTCTGTGTAATCGCATGATGCTGTCTCTGTGTAATCACATGGTGCAGTCTCTGTGTAATCAGATGGTGCAGTCTCTGGGTAATCACATGGTGCAGTCTCTCTGTGTAATCACATGATGCACTCTCTGTAATCACATGTTGCAGTCTCCGTGTAATCACATGTTGCAGTCTCTCTGTCATCACATGTTGCAGACTCTGTGTAATCACGTGTTGCAGTCTCTGTGTAATCACATGTTGCAGTCTCTGTGCAATCACATGTTGCAGTCTCTGTGTAATCACTTGTTGCAGTCTCTGTGTAATCACATGTTGCAGTCTCTGTGTAATCACATGTTGCAGACTCTGTGTAATCACATGTTGCAGACTCTGTGTAATCACATGTTACAGTCTCTGTGCAATCACATGTTGCAGTCTCTGTGCAATCACATGTTGCAGTCTCTGTGTAATCACATGTTGCAGTCTCTATGTAATCACATGTTGCAGGCTCTGTGTAATTCCATGTTGCAGTCTCTGTGTAATCACATGTTGCAATCTCTGTGCAATCACATTGTGCAGTCTCTCTGTGTAATCACATGGTGCAGTCTCTCTGTTTATAAACTTGGTGCAGTCTCTCTGTTTAAAATCATGGTGCAGTCTCTGTATAATCACATGGTGAAGTTGCTCTGTGTAATCACATGGTGCAGTCTCTCTGTGTAATCACATGATGCAGTCTATGTGCATAATAACATGGTGCAGTCTTTGTGTAATCACAAGGTGCAGTCTCTCTGTTTAAAATCATGGTGCAGTCTCTCTGTAATCACATGGTGCAGTCTCTGTGTAATCACATGGTGCAGTCTCTTTGTAATCACATGGTGCAGTCTCTGGGTAATCACATGGTGCAGTCTCTCTGTGTAATCACATGATGCAGTCTACGTGTAATCACAAGGTGCAGTCTCTCTGTTTAAAATCATGGTGCAGTCTCTTTGTAATCTCATGGTACAGACTCTTTGTAATCACATGGTGCAGTCTCTGTGTAATCACATGGTGCAGTCTCTGTATAATCACATGGTGCAGTCTCTCTGTTTAAAATCATGGTGCAGTCTCTGTGTAATTATATGGTGCAGAATCTGTGTGAAATCACATGATTCAGTCTCTGTATAATCGCATGTTGCAGACTCTCTGTTTAAAATCATGGTGCAGTCTCTGTGTAATTATATGGTGCAGAATCTCTGTATAATCACATGATGCAGTCTCTCTACGTAATAAAATGTTGCAGCCGCTGTGAAATCACATCTTGCAGTCTCTGTGTAATCACCTGTTGCAGCCTCTCTGTGTAATCACATGGTGCAATCTCTCTGTGTAATCACATGATGCAGTCTCTGTAATCACATGTTGCAGTCTCTGTGTAATCACATGTTGCAGTCTCTGTGTAATCACATGTTGCATGTCTCTGTGCAATCACATGTTGCAGTCTCTGTGTAATCAAATGTTGCAGTCTCTGTTTAATCACATGGTGAATTCGCTCTGTATAATCACATGTTGCAGTCTCTGTGTAATCACATGTTGCAGTCTCTATGAAATCACATGGTGCAGTCTCACTGTGTAATCACATGGTGCAGTCCCTCTGTGTAATGACATGGTGCAGTCTCTGTATAATCACATGGTGCAATCTCTGTATAATCACATGGTACAGTCTCTATGTGTAATCACATGGTGCAATCTCTGTGTAATCACATGGTGCAGTCTCTCTGTGTAATCACATGGTGCAATCTCTGTGTAATCACATGGTGCAGTCTCTCTGTGTAATCACATGGTGCAGTCTCTGTGTAATCACATGGTGCAATCTCTGTATAATCACATGGTACAGTCTCACTGTGTAATCACATGGTGCAGTCTCTGTATAATCACATGGTACAGTCTCACTGTGTAATCACATGGTGCAGTCTCTCTGTGTAATCACATGGTGCAGTCTCTGTGTAATCACATGGTGCAATCTCTGTGTAATCACATGGTGCAGTCTCTCTGTATAATCACATGGGGCAGTTTTTGGGTAATCACATGGTGCAGTCTCTGGGTAATCACATGTTGCAGTCTCTCTGTGTAATCACATGGTGCAGTCTCTCTGTGTAATCACATGGTGCAGTCTCTGTGTAAACACATGGTGCAGTTTCTGTCTAATCACGTGGTGCAGTCTCTGTGTAATCACATGGTGCAGTCTCTGTGTAATCACATGGTGCAGTTTCTGTCTAATCACATGGTGCAGTCTCTGTCTAATCACATGGTGCAGTCTCTGTGTAATCACCTGTTGCAGCCTCTCTGTGTATTCACATGGTGCAGTCTCAGTGTAATCACATGGTGCAGTTTCTGTCTAATCACATGGTGCAGTCTCTGTGTAATCACATGGTGCAGTCTCTGTGTAATCACATGGTGCAGTTTCTGTCTAATCACATGTTGCAAGCTCTGTCTAATCACATGGTGCAGTCTCTGTCTAATCACATGGTGCAGTCTCTGTGTAATCACCTGTTGCAGCCTCTCTGTGTAATCACATGGTGAAGTCTCTGTATAATCACATGGTGCAATCTCTCTGTGTAATCACATGATGCAGTCTCTGTAATCACATGTTGCAGTCTCTGTGTAATCACATGTTGCAGTCTCTGAGTAATCACATGTTGCAGTCTCTGTGCAATCACATGGTGCAGTCTCTGTGTAATCACATGGTGAAGTCGCTGTGTGTAATCACATGGTGCAGTCTCTCTGTGTAATCACATGGTGCAGTCTTTGTGTAATCACATGGTGCAGTCTCTGTGTAATCACATGGTGCTGTCTCTGTTTAATCACATGGTGCAGTCTTTGTGTAATCACATGATGAAGTCGCTCTGTGTAATCACATGGTGCTGTCTCTGTTTAATCACATGGTGCAGTCTTTGTGTATTCACATGGTGCAGTCTCTCTGCGTAATCACCTGGTGCAGTCTCTGTATAATCACATGGTGAAGTCGCTCTGTGTAATCACATGGTGCAGTCTCTCTGTGTAATCACATGGTGCAGTCTTTGTGTAATCACATGGTGAAGTCGCTCTGTGTAATCACATGGTGCAGTCTCTCTGTGTAATCACGTGGTGCAGTCTTTGTGTAATCACATGGTGCATTCTCTGTTTAATCACATGGTGCAGACTTTGTGTAATCACATGGTGCAGTCTCGATGTGTAATCACATGTTGCAGTTGCTGTGTAATCACACGGTGCAGTCTGTTTAATCACATTGTGTAGTCTTTGTGTAATCACATGGTGAAGTCGCTCTGTGCAATCACATGGTGCAGTCTCTCTGTGTAATCACATGGTGCAGTTTGTGTATAATCACATGGTGAAGTCGCTCTGTGTAATCACCTGTTGGAGCCTCTCTGTATAATCACATGGTGCAGTCTCTCTGTCTAATCACATGGTGCAGTCTCTCTGTGCAATCATATGTTGCAGTCGTTGTGTAATCACATGGTGCAGTCTCTGTGCAATAACATTGTGCAGTCTCTCTGTGCAATCAGATGATGCAGTTTCTGTGTAATCAAATGGTGCAGTCTCTCTTTGTAATCACATGGTGCAATCTCTCTGTGTAATCACATGGTGCAGTCTCCGTATAATCTCATGGTGCAGTCTCTGGGTAATCACATGATGCAGTACCTGTGTAATCACATGTTGCAGTCTCTTTGTAATCACATGGTGCAATCTCCCTTTGTAATAACATTGTGCAGTCTCCCTGTGTAATCACATGGCGCAGTCTCTGTGTAATAACATTGTGCACTCTCTGTGTAATCACATGGTGCAGTCTCTCTATGTAATCAGATGTTGCAGTCTCTCTGTGTAATCACATGGTGCAGTCTCAGTGTAAGCACAAGGCGCAGTTTTTGTGTAATCACATGGTGCAGTCTCTCTGTTTAAAAGCATGGTGCAGTCTCTCTGAGTAATCAGGTGGTGCACTCTCTGTGTAATCACATGTTGCAGTCTCTGTGTAATCACATGGTGCAGTCTCTGTGTAATCACATGGTGCAGTCTCTCTGTATAACATGGTGCAGTCTCTCTGTGAAATTACATGTTGTAGTCGCTGTGTAATCACATGGTCCTGTCTCTGTGTAATCACATGGTGAAGTCGCTCTGTGTAATCACATGGTGCATTTTTTGTGTAATCACATGGTGCAGTCTCTGTGTAATCACATTCTGCAGTCTCTCTGTGTAATCAGATGGTGCAGTCTCTGTGTAATCACATGGTGCAGTCTCTCTGTGTAATCAGATGGTGCAGTCCCTGTGTAATCACATGGTGCAGTCTCTGTGCAATAACATGGTGCAGTCTCTGTGTAATCACATTCTGCAGTCTCTCTGTGTAATCAGATGGTGCAGTCTCTGTGTAATCACATGGTGCAGTCTCTGTATAATCACATGGTGCAGTCTCTCTGTGTAATCACATGGTGCAGTCTCTGTATAATCACATGGTGCAGTCAGTGTAATCACATGGTGTAGTCTTTGTGCAATCACATGGTGCAGTCTATCTGTGTAATCACATGGTGCAGTCTCTGTGTAATCACATGGTGCAGTCTCTCTGTGTAATCAGATGGTGCAGTCTCTGTGTAATCACATGGTGCAGTCTCTGTATAATCACATGGTGCAGTCAGTGTAATCACATGGTGCAGTCTCTCTGTGTAATCAGATGGTGCAGTCTCTGTATAATCACATGGTGCAGTCTCTGTTTAATCACATGGTGTAGTCTTTGCGTAATCACATGGTGCAGTCTCTCTGTGTAATCACATGGTGCAGTCTCTGTGTAATCACTTGGTGCAATCTCTGTGTAATCACATGGTGCCGACTCTCTGTGTAATCACATGGAGCAGTCTCTCTGTGTAATCACATGGTGCAGTCTCTGTGTAATCACATGGTGCAGTCTCTGTATAATCACATGGTGCAACCTCTCTGTGTAATCACATGGTGCAGTCTCTCTGTGTAATCACATGGTGCAGTCTCTGAGTAATCACATGGTGCAGTCTCTGTATAATCACATGGAGCAGTCTATGTATAATCACCTGGGGCAGTCTCTGTGTAATCACATGTTGCAGTCTCTGTGTAATCAGATGGTGCATTCTCTCTTTTTAAAATCATGGTGCAGTCTCTCTGTGTAATCACATGGTGCAGTCTCTCTGTATAATCACATGGTGCAGCCTCTGTGTAATCACATGGTTGAGACTCTGCGTAATCACATGTTGCAGTCTCTGTGTAATCACATGGTACAGTCTCTGAGTAATCACATGGTGCAGTCTCTGTGTAATCAGATGGTGCAGTCTCTGTATAATCACATGGTGAAGTCTCTGTGTAATCAGCTGGTGCAGTCTCTGTATAATCACATGGTGCATTCTCTCTGTTGAAAATCATGGTGCAGTCTCTGTATAATCAGATGGTGCAGTCCCTCTGTTTAAAATCATGGAGCAGTCTCTCTGTGTAATCACATGGTGCAGTCTCGCTGTTTAAAATCATGGTGCAGTCTCTCTGTGTAATCACATGGTGCAGTCTCTCCGTGTAATCACATGGTGCAGTCTCGCTGTTTAAAATCATGGTGCAGTCTCTCTGTGTAATCACATGGTGCAGTCTCTCTGTGTAATCACATGGTGCAGCCTCTGTGTAATCACATGGTGCAGCCTCTGTGTAATCACATGGTGAAGACTCTGCGTAATCACATGTTGCAGTCTCTGTGTAATCACATGTTGCCGTCTCTGTGTAATCACATGGTGAAGACTCCGCGTAATCACATGGTGCAGTCTCTGTGTAATCAGATGTTGCAGTCTCTGTGTAATCACATGTTGCAGTCTCTGTGTAATCACATGTTGCAGTCTCTGTGTAATCACATGGTGCAGTCTCTGTGTAATCACATAATGCAGTCACTGTGTAATCAGATGATGCAGTTTCTGTATAATCACATGGTGCAGTCTCTTTGTAATCACATGGTGCAGTCTCTGTGTAATCACATAATGCAGTCACTGTGTAATCAGATGATGCAGTTTCGGTATAATCACATGGTGCAGTCTCTGTGTAATCACCTGTTGCAGCCTCTCTGTGTAATCACATGGCGCATTATGTGTGTTATCACATGGTGCAGTCTCTGTCTAATCACATGGTGCAGTTTCTGTCTAATCACATGGTACAGTTTCTGTCTAATCACATGGTGCAGTCTCTGTCTAATCACATGGTGCAGTTTCTGTCTAATCACATGGTGCAGTCTCTGTGTAATCACATGGGGCAGTTTTTGGGTAATCACATGGTGCAGTCTCTCTGTATAATCACATTGGGCAGTTTTTGGATAATCACATGGTGCTGTCTCTGTTTAATCACATGGTGCAGTCTTTGTGTAATCACATGGTGCAGTCTCTCTGTGTAATCACATGGTGCATTCTCTGTTTAATCACATGTTGCAGTTGCTGTGTAATCACACGGTGCAGTCTCTGTTTAATCACATGGTGTAGTCTTTGTGTAGTCACATGGTGAAGTCGCTCTGTGCAATCACATGGTGCAGTCTCTCTGTTTAATCACATGGTGCAGTCTCTCTGTGTAATCACATGGTGCAGTTTGTGTATAATCACATGGTGCAGTCTCTCTGTCTAATCACATGTTGCAGTCGTTGTGTAATCACATGGTGCAGTCTCTGTGCAATCACATGGTGCAGTCTTTGTGCAATAACATTGTGCAGTCTCTCTGTGCAATCAGATGATGCAGTTTCTGTGTAATCAAATGGTGCAGTCTCTCTTTGTAATCAGATGGTGCAGTCTCGCTGTGTAATCATGTGGTGCAATCTCTCTGGGTAATCACATGGTGCAGTCTCCGTATAATCTCATGGTGCAGTCTCTGTGTAATCACATGATGCAGTCTCTTTGTAATCACATGGTGCAATCTCCCTTTGTAATAACATTGTGCAGTCTCCCTGTGTAATCACATGGCGCATTCTCTGTTTAATAACATTGTGCACTCTCTGTGTAATCACATGGTGCAGTCTCTCTTTGTAATCAGATGGTGCAGTCTCTCTGTGCAATCACATGGTGCAGTCTCAGTGTAAGCACATGGCGCAGTTTCTGTTTAATCAAAAGGTGCAGTCTCTGTGTGTAATCACATAGTGAAGTCTCTGTATAATCACATGGTGCAATCTCTCTGTTTAAAATCATGGTGCAGTCTCTCTGTGTAATCAGATGGTGCACTTTCTGTGTAATCACATGGTGCAGTCTCTGTGTAATCACATGGTGCAGTCTCTCTGTGTGTAATCACATGGTGCAATCTCTCTGTTTAAAATCATGGTGCAGTCTCTCTGTGTAATCAGTTGGTGCACTCTCTGTGTAATCACATGGTGCAGTCTCTGTGTAATCACAATGTGCAGTCTCTGTGTAATCACATGGTGCAGTCTCTCTGTGTAATCACATGTTGCAGACGTTGTGTAATCACATGGTGCAGTCTCTCTGTGTAATCACGTGTTGCAGTCGTTGTGAAATCACATGGTGCAGTCTCTCTGTGTAATCAGATGATGCAGTTTCTGTGTAATGACATGGTGCAGTCTCTCTTTGTAATCAGATGGACCAGTCTCGCTGTGTAATCACATGGTGCAAACTCTCTGTGTAATCACATGCTGCAGTCTCCGTATAATCACATGGTGCAGTCTCTGTGTAATCACATGGTGCAGTCTCTGTGTAATCACATGGTGCAGTCTCTGTGTAATCACATGGTGCAGTCTCTGTGTAATCACACGGTGCAGTCTCTGTACAATCACATGGTGCAGTCTCTGTGTAATCACATGGTGCAGTCTCTGTATAATCACATGGTGCAGTCTCTCTGTGCAATCAGATGATGCAGTTTCTGAGTAATCACATGGTGCAGTCTCTCTGTGTAATCACATGGTCCTGTCTCTGTATAATCACATGGTGCAGTCTCTGTATAATCACATGGTGCAGTCTCTGTATAATCACATGGTGAAGTCGCTCTGTGTAATCACATGTTGCAGTCTCTCTGTGTAATCACATGGTGCAGTCTCTGTTTAATCACATGGTGCAGTCAATGTGTAATCACATGGTGAAGGTGCTCTGTGTAATCACATGGTGCAGTCTCTGTTTAATCAAATGGTGCAGTCTTTGTGTAATCACATGGTGCAATCTCTCTGTGTAATAACATTGTGCATTCTCTCTGTGTAATCACATGGTGCAGTCTCTATGTAATCACATGGTGCAATCTCTCTGTTTAATCACATGGTGCAGTCTCTCTGTGTAATGACATGGTGCAGTCTCTCTGTGTAATCACATGTTGCAGTTGCTGTGTAATCACATGGTGCAGTCTCTGTGTAATCACATGGTGCAGTCTCTGTGTAATAACATTGTGCAGTCTCCCTGTGCAATCAGATGATGCAGTTTTTGTGTAATCACATGGTGAAGTCGCTCTGTGTAATCACATGGTGGAGTCTCTGTGTGTAATAACATTGTGCAATCTCTCTGTGTAATCACATGGTGCAGTCTCTCTGTGTAATCACATGGTGCAGTCTCTCTGTTCAATCACATGGTGTAATCTCTGTGTAATCACATGGTGCAGTCTCTGTATAATGACATGGTGCAGTCTCTGTGTAATCACTTGGTGCAGTCTCTCTGTGTAATCACATGTTGCAGTCTCTGTGTAATCACTTGGTGCAGTCTCTGTGTAATCACATGGTGTAATCTCTGTGTAATCACATGGTGCAGTCTCTGTATAATCACATGGTGAAGTCGCTCTGTGTAATCACATGGTGCAGTCTCTGTGTAACCACGCGGTGCAGTCTCTGTGTAATCCCATGGTGCAGTCTCTCTGTGTAATCACATGGTGCAGTCTCTGTATAATCACATGGTGCAGACTCTGTGTAATCAGCTGGTGCAGTCTCTGTATAATCACATGGTGCATTCTCTCTGTTTAAAATCATGGTGCAGTCTCTGTGTAATCACATGGTGCAGTCTCGCTGTTTAAAATCATGGTGCAGTCTCTGTGTAATCACATGGTGCAGTCTCGCTGTTTAAACTCATGGTGCAGTCTCTCTGTGTAATCACATGGTGCAGTCTCTCTGAGTAATCACATGGTGCAGCCTCTGTGTAATCACATGGTGCAGCCTCTGTGCAATCACATGGTGAAGACTCTGCGTAATCACATGTTGCAGTCTCTGTGTAATCACATGGTGCAGTCTCTGTGTAATCACATGCTGCAGTCTCTGTGTAATCAGATGTTGCAGTCTCTGTGTAATCACATGGTGCAGTCTCTGTGTAATCACATGGTGCAGTCTCTGTGTAATCACATGCTGCAGTCTCTTTGTAATCACATGTTGCAGTCTCTGTGTAATCACATGGTGCAGTCTCTGTGTAATCACATAATGCAGTCACTGTGTAATCAGATGATGCAGTTTCTGTATAATCACATGGTGCAGTCTCTTTGTAATCACATGGTGCAGTCTCTGTGTAATCACAATGCAGTCACTGTGTAATCAGATGATGCAGTTTCGGTATAATCACATGGTGCAGTCTCTGTGTAATCACCTGTTGCAGCCTCTCTGTGTAATCACATGGTGCAGTCTCTGTGTAATCACATGGCGCATTATGTGTGTAATCACATGGTGCAGTCTCTGTCCAATCACATGGTGCAGTCTCTGTCTAATCACATGGTGCAGTTTCTGTCTAATCACATGGTGCAGTCTCTGTCTAATCACATGGTGCAGTCTCTGTCTAATCACATGGTGCAGTTTCTGTCTAATCACATGGTGAAGTCTCTCTGTGTAATCACATAGGGCAGTTTTTGGGTAATCACATGGTGAAGTCTCTCTGTTTAATCACATGGTGCAGTCTTTGTGAAATCACATGGTGCAGTCTCTCTGTGCAATCACATGGTGCATTCTCTGTTTAATCACATAGTGCAGACTTTGTGTAATCACATGGTGCAGTCTCGATGTGTAATCACATGTTGCAGTTGCTGTGTAATCACACGGTGCAGTCTCTGTTTAATCACATGGTGTAGTCTTTGTGTAATCACATGGTGAAGTCGCTCTGTGTAATCACATGGTGCAGTCTCTGTTTAATCACATGGTGTAGTCTCTGTGTAATCACATGGTGCGGACTCTCTGTTTAATCACGTGGTGCAGTCTCTCTGTGTAATAACATTGTGGTGACTCTGTGTAATCACAAGGTGCAGTCTCCTTTTGCAATCAGATGATACAGTTTCTGTGTAATCACATGGTGAAGTTGCTCTGTGTAATCACATGGTGCAGTCTCTGTGTAATGACATGGTGCAGTCTCTTTGTAATCACATGTTGCAGTCTCTGTTCAATCACATGGTGTAGCCTCTCTGTGTAATCACCTGTTGCAGCCTCTCTGTCTAATCACATGGTGCAGTTTCTGTCTAATCACATGGTGCAGTCTATGTCTAATCACATGGTGCAGTTTCAGGCTAATCACATGGTGCAGTCTCTGTCTAATCACCTGGTGCAGTTTCTGTCTAATCACATGGTGCAGTCTCTGTCTAATCACATGGTGCAGTCTCTGTGTAATCACATGGTGCAGTCTCTGTGTAATCACATGGTGCAGTCTCTGTGTAATCACATGTTGCAGTCTCTGTGTAATCACATGGTGCAGTCTCTGTGTAATCACATGGTGCAGTCTCTGTGTAATCACATGGTGCAGTCTCTGTGTAATCACATGTTGCAGTCTCTGTGTAATCACATGCTGCAGTCTCTGTGTAATCACATGTTGCAGTCTCTGTATAATCACATGTTGCAGTCTCTGTGTAATCACATGGTGCAGTCTCTGTGTAATCACAATGCAGTCACTGTGTAATCAGATGATGCAGTTTCGGTATAATCACATGGTGCAGTCTCTGTCTAATCACCTGGTGCAGTTTCTGTCTATTCACATGGTGCAGTCTCTGTGTAATCACATGGTGCAGTTTCAGTATAATCACATGGTGCAGTCTCTGTGTAATCACATGGTGCAGTCTCTGTTCAATCACATGGTGTAGCCTCTCTGTGTAATCACATGGTGCAGTCTCTGTGTAATCACATGGTGCAGTCTCTGTGTAATCACATGGTGCAGTCTCTGTGTAATCACATGCTGCAGTCTCTGTGTAATCACATGGTGCAGTCTCTGTGTAATCACATGGCGCATTATGTGTGTAATCACATGGTGCAGTTTCTGTCTAATCACATGGTGCAGTCTCTGTCTAATCACATGGTGCAGTTTCTGTCTAATCACATGGTGCAGTCTCTATATAATCACATGGTGCAGTCTCTGTCTAATCACATGGTGCAGTCTCTGTCCAATCACATGGTGCAGTCTCAGTCTAATCACATGGTGCAGTCTCTGTCTAATCACATGGTGCAGTCTCTGTCTAATCACATGGTGCAGTCTCTGTCTAATCACATGGTGCAGTCTCGGTCGAATTACATTGTGCAGTCTCTATATAATCACATGGTGCAGTCTCTGTCTAATCACATGGTGCAGTCTCTGTCCAATCACATGGTGCAGTCTCAGTCTAATCACATGGTGCAGTCTCTGTCTAATCACATGGTGCAGTCTCTGTCTAATCACATGGTGCAGTCTCTGTCTAATCACATGGTGCAGTCTCGGTCGAATTACATTGTGCAGTCTCTACATAATCACATGGTGCAGTCTCAGTCTAATCACATGGTGCAGTTTCTGTCTAATCACATGGTGCAGTCTCTGTCTAATCACATGGTGCAGTCTCGGTCGAATTACATGGTGCAGTCTCTATATAATCACATGGTGCAGTCTCTGTCTAATCACATGGTGCAGTCTCTGTCTAATCACATGGTGCAGTCTCTGTCCAATCACATGGTGCAGTCTCTGTCTAATCACATGGTGCAGTCTCAGTCTAATCACATGGTGCAGTTTCTGTCTAATCACATGGTGCAGTCTCAGTCTAATCACATGGTGCAGTCTCTGTGTAATCACATGGTGCAGTCTCTGTGTAATCACATGGTGCAGTCTCCCTGTGTAATCACATGGTGCAGTCTCTGTGTAATCACATGGTGCATTCTCTCTGTGTAATCACATGGTGCAGTCTCTGTGTAATCACATGGTGCAGCCTCGCTGTGTAATCACATGGTGCAGTCTCTGTGTAATCACATGGTGCAGTCTCTGTGTAATCACATGGTGCAGTCTCCCTGTGTAATCACATGGTGCAGTCTCTGTGTAATCACATGGTGCATTCTCTCTGTGTAATCACATGGTGCAGTCTCTGTGTAATCACATGGTGCAGCCTCGCTGTGTAATCACATGGTGCAGTCTCTGTGTAATCACATGGTGCAGTCTCTGTGTAATCACATGGTGCAGTCTCTCTGTGTAATCACATGGTGCAGTCTCTCTGTGTAATCACATGGTGCAGTCTCTCTGTGTAATCGCATGGCGCAGTCTCCCTGTGTAATCACATGGTGCAGTCTCTCTGTGTAATCACATGGTGCAGCATCTCTGTGTAATCACATGGTGCAGACTCTCTGTGTAATTACATGGTGCAGTCTCTGTGTAATCACATGGTGAAGTCTCTGTGTAATCACATGGTGCATCCTCCCTGTGTAATCACATGGTGCAGTCTCTGTCTAATCACATGGTGCAGTCTCTGTATAATCACATGGTGCAGGCTCCCTGTGTAATCACATGGTGCAGTCTCTGTGTAATCACATGGTGCAGTCTCTGTGTAATCACATGGCGCATTATGTGTGTAATCACATGGTGCAGTTTCTGTCTAATCACATGGTGCAGTCTCTGTCTAATCACATGGTGCAGTTTCTGTCTAATCACATGGTGCAGTCTCTATATAATCACATGGTGCAGTCTCTGTCTAATCACATGGTGCAGTCTCTGTCCAATCACATGGTGCAGTCTCAGTCTAATCACATGGTGCAGTCTCTGTCTAATCACATGGTGCAGTCTCTGTCTAATCACATGGTGCAGTCTCGGTCGAATTACATTGTGCAGTCTCTATATAATCACATGGTGCAGTCTCTGTCTAATCACATGGTGCAGTCTCTGTCCAATCACATGGTGCAGTCTCAGTCTAATCACATGGTGCAGTCTCTGTCTAATCACATGGTGCAGTCTCTGTCTAATCACATGGTGCAGTCTCTGTCTAATCACATGGTGCAGTCTCGGTCGAATTACATTGTGCAGTCTCTACATAATCACATGGTGCAGTCTCAGTCTAATCACATGGTGCAGTTTCTGTCTAATCACATGGTGCAGTCTCTGTCTAATCACATGGTGCAGTCTCGGTCGAATTACATGGTGCAGTCTCTATATAATCACATGGTGCAGTCTCTGTCTAATCACATGGTGCAGTCTCTGTCTAATCACATGGTGCAGTCTCTGTCCAATCACATGGTGCAGTCTCTGTCTAATCACATGGTGCAGTCTCTGTCTAATCACATGGTGCAGTCTCAGTCTAATCACATGGTGCAGTTTCTGTCTAATCACATGGTGCAGTCTCAGTCTAATCACATGGTGCAGTCTCTGTGTAATCACATGGTGCAGTCTCTGTGTAATCACATGGTGCAGTCTCCCTGTGTAATCACATGGTGCAGTCTCTGTGTAATCACATGGTGCATTCTCTCTGTGTAATCACATGGTGCAGTCTCTGTGTAATCACATGGTGCAGCCTCGCTGTGTAATCACATGGTGCAGTCTCTGTGTAATCACATGGTGCAGTCTCTGTGTAATCACATGGTGCAGTCTCCCTGTGTAATCACATGGTGCAGTCTCTGTGTAATCACATGGTGCATTCTCTCTGTGTAATCACATGGTGCAGTCTCTGTGTAATCACATGGTGCAGCCTCGCTGTGTAATCACATGGTGCAGTCTCTGTGTAATCACATGGTGCAGTCTCTGTGTAATCACATGGTGCAGTCTCTCTGTGTAATCACATGGTGCAGTCTCTCTGTGTAATCACATGGTGCAGTCTCTCTGTGTAATCGCATGGCGCAGTCTCCCTGTGTAATCACATGGTGCAGTCTCTCTGTGTAATCACATGGTGCAGCATCTCTGTGTAATCACATGGTGCAGACTCTCTGTGTAATTACATGGTGCAGTCTCTGTGTAATCACATGGTGAAGTCTCTGTGTAATCACATGGTGCATCCTCCCTGTGTAATCACATGGTGCAGTCTCTGTCTAATCACATGGTGCAGTCTCTGTATAATCACATGGTGCAGGCTCCCTGTGTAATCACATGGTGCAGTCTCTGTCTAATCACATGGTGCAGTCTGCCTGTGTAATCACATGGTGCAGTCTCTGTCTAATCACATGGTGCAGTCTCCCTGTGTAATCACATGGCGCAGTCTCAGTGTAATCACATGGTGCAGTCTCCCTGTGTAATCACATGGTGCAGTCTCTGTCTAATCACATGGTGCAGTCTCTGTGTAATCACATGGTGCAGTCTCTTGGTAATCACATGGTGCAGTCTCTGTGTAATCACAAGGTGCAGTCTCTCTGTGTATTCATATGGTGCAGCCTCAGTTTAATCACATGGTGCAGCCGCTGTGTAATCACATGGTGCAGTCTCTCTGTCTAATCACATGTTGCAGTCTCTGTGTAATCACATGGTGCAGTCTCTCTGTCTAATCACATGTTGCAGTCTCAGTGTAATCACATGGTGCAGTCTCCCTGTGTAATCACACGGTGCAGTTTCTGTGTAATCACCTGGTGCAGTCTCTCTGTGTAATCACATGGTGCAGTCTCTGTGTAATCACATGTTGCAGTCTCTCTGTGTAATCACATGGTGCAGTCTCTGTTTAATCACATGGTGTAGTCTCTGTGTAATCACATGGTGCGGGCTCTCTGTTTAATCACATGGTGCAGTCTCTCTGTGTAATAACATTGTGGTGACTCTGTGTAATCACAAGGTGCAGTCTCCTTTTGCAATCAGATGATACAGTTTCTGTGTAATCACATGGTGAAGTCGCTCTGTGTAATCACATGGTGCAGTCTCTGTGTAATGACATGGTGCAGTCTCTTTGTAATCACATGTTGCAGTCTCTGTTCAATCACATGGTGTAGCCTCTCTGTGTAATCACCTGTTGCAGCCTCTCTGTGTAATCACATGGTGCAGTCTCTGACTATTCACATGGTGCCGTTTCTGTGTAATCACATGGTGCAGTCTCTGTCTAATCACCTGGTGCAGTCTCTGTCTAATCACATGGTGCAGTCTCTGTGTAATCTCATGGTGCAGTCTCTGTGTAATAACATTGTGCAGTCTCCCTGTGCAATCAGATGATGCAGTTATTGTGTAATCACATGATGAAGTCGCTCTGTGTAATCACATGGTGCAGTCTCTGTGTGTAATAACATTGTGCAATCTCTCTGTGTAATCACATGGTGCAGTCTCTCTGTGTAATCACATGGTGCAGTCTCTCTGTGTAATCACATGGTGTAATCTCTGTGTAATCAATTGGTGCAGTCTCTGTATAATGACATGGTGCAGTCTCTGTGTAATCACTTGGTGCAGTCTCTCTGTGTAATCACATGTTGCAGTCTCTGTGTAATCACTTGGTGCAGTCTCTGTGTAATCACATGGTGTAATCTCTGTGTAATCACATGGTGCAGACTCTGTATAATCACATGGTGAAGTCGCTCTGTGTAATCACATGGTGCAGTCTCTGTGTAACCACGTGGTGCAGTCTCTGTGTAATCACATGGTGCAGTCTCTCTGTGTATTCACATGGTGCAGTCTCTGTATAATCACATGGTGCAGTCTCTGTGTAATCAGCTGGTGCAGTCTCTGTATAATCACATGGTGCATTCTCTGTTTATAATCATGGTGCAGTCTCTGTGTAATCACATGGTGCAGTCTCGCTGTTTAAAATCATGGTGCAGTCTCTGTGTAAACACATGGTGCAGTCTCGCTGTTTAAAATCATGGTGCAGTCTCTCTGTGTAATCACATGGTGCAGTCTCTCTGAGTAATCACATGGTGCAGCCTCTGTGTAATCACATGGTGCAGCCTCTGTGTAATCACATGGTGAAGACTCAGCGTAATCACATGTTGCAGTCTCTGTGTAATCACATGGTGCAGTCTCTGTGTAATCACATGCTGCAGTCTCTGTGTAATCAGATGTTGCAGTCTCTGTGTAATCACATGGTGCAGTCTCTGTGTAATCACATGGTGCAGTCTCTGTGTAATCACATGCTGCAGTCTCTGTGTAATCACATGTTGCAGTTTCTGTGTAATCACATGGTGCAGTCTCTTTGTAATCACATAATGCAGTCACTGTGTAATCAGATGATGCAGTTTCTGTATAATCACATGGTGCAGTCTCTTTGTAATCACATGGTGCAGTCTCTGTGTAATCACATAATGCAGTCACTGTGTAATCAGATGATGCAGTTTCGGTATAATCACATGGTGCAGTCTCTGTGTAATCACCTGTTGCAGCCTCTCTGTGTAATCACATGGTGCAGTCTCAGTGTAATCACATGGCGCATTATGTGTGTAATCACATGGTGCAGTCTCTGTCTAATCACATGGTGCAGTTTCTGTCTAATCACATGGTGCAGTCTCTGTCTAATCACATGGTACAGTTTCTGTCTAATCACATGGTGCAGTCTCTGTCTAATCACATGGTGCAGTTTCTGTCTAATCACATGGTGCAGTTTCTGTCTAATCACATGGTGAAGTCTCTCTGTGTAATCACATAGGGCAGTTTTTGGGTAATCACATGGTGCAGTCTCACAGTGTAATCACATGGTGCAGTCTCTCTGTGCAATCACATGGTGCATTCTCTTTTTAATCACATGGTGCAGACTTTGTGTAATCACATGGTGCAGTCTCGATGTGTAATCACATGTTGCAGTTGCTGTGTAATCACATGGTGCAGTCTCTGTTTAATCACATGGTGTAGTCTTTGTGTAATCATATGGTGCAGTCTCTCTGTGTAATCACATGGTGCAGTTTGTGTATAATCACATGGTGAAGTCGCTCTGTGAAATCACCTGTTGGAGTCTCTCTGTATAATCACATGGTGCAGTCTCTTTGTGCAATCACATGTTGCAGTCGTTGTGTAATCACACGGTGCAGTCTCTGTGCAATCACATGGTGCAGTCTTTGTGAAATAACATTGTGCAGTCTCTCTGTGTAATCACATGGTGCAGTCTCAGTGTAAGCACATGGCGCAGTTTCTGTGTATTCACATGGTGCAGTCTCTCTGTTTAAAATCATGGTGCAGTCTCTCTGTGTAATCAGATGGTGCACTCTCTGTGTAATCACATGGTGCAGTCTCTGTGTAATCACATGGTGCAGTCTCTGTGTAATCACATGGTGCAGTCTCTCTGTATAACATGGTGCAGTCTCTCTGTGAAATCACATGTTGTAGTCGCTGTGTAATCACATGGTCCTGTCTCTGTGTAATCACATGGTGAAGTCGCTCTGTGTAATCACATGGTGCATTTTTTGTGTAATCACATGGTGCAGTCCCTGTGCAATAACATGGTGCAGTCTCTGTGTAATCACATGCTGCAGTCTCTCTGTGTAATAAGATGGTGCAGTCTCTGTATAATCACATGGTGCAGTCTCCCTGTGTAATCACATGGTGCAGTCTCTGTTTAATCACATGGTGTAGTCTTTGTGCAATCACATGGTGCAGTCTATCTGTGTAATCACATGGTGCAGTCTCTGTTTAATCACATGGTGCATTCTCTCTGTGTAATCACATGGTGCAGTCTATGTTTAATCACATGGTGTAGTTTCTGTGTAATCACATGGTGCGGTCTCTCTGTTTAATCACATGGTGCAGTCTCTCTGTGTAATCACATGGAGCAGACACTCTGTGTAATCACATGGAGCAGTCTCTCTGTGTAATCACATGGTGCAGTCTCTCTGTGTAATCACATGGTGCAGTCTCTCTGTGTAATCACATGGTGCAGTCTCTCTGTGTAATCACATGGTGCAGTCACTGTATAATCACATGGTGCAGTCTCTCTGTGTAATCACATGGTACAGTCTCTCTGTGTAATCACATGGTTTAGTCTCTGAGTAATCACATGGTGCAGTCTCTGTATAATCACATGGTGCAGTCTCTGTATAATCACCTGGTGCAGTCTCTGTGTAATCACATGTTGCAGTCTCTGTGTAATCAGATGGTGCAGTATCTGTATAATCACATGGTGCATTCTCTCTTTTTAAAATCATGGTGCAGTCTCTCTGTGTAATCACATGGTGCAGTCTCTCTGTATAATCACATGGTGCAACCTCTGTGTAATCACATGGTTGAGACTCTGCGTAATCACATTTTGCAGTCTCTGTGTAATCACATGGTACAGTCTCTGTGTAATCACATGGTGCAGTCTCTGTGTAATCACATGGTGCAGTCTCTGTGTAATCACATAGTGCAGTCTCTCTGTGTAATCACCAATTGCAGCCTCTCTGTGTAATCACATGGAGCAGTCTCTGTGTAATCACATGGCGCATTATGTGTATAATCACACGGTACAGTCTCTGTCTAATCACATGGTGCAGTTTCTGTCTAATCACATGGTGCAGTCTCTCTGTTTAAAATCATGGTGCAGTCTCTGTGTAATCACATGGAGCAGTCTCTCTGTATAATCACATGGTGCAGTCTCTCTGTGTAATCACCTGGTGCAGTCTCTGTGGAATCACTTGGTGCAATCTCTGTGTAATCACATGGTGCAGACTCTCTGTGTAATCACATGGAGCAGTCTCTCTGTGTAATCACATGGTGCAGTCTCTCTGTGTAATCACAAGGTGCAGTCTCTCTGTGTATTCACATGGTGCAGCCTCAGTGTAATCACATGGTGCAGCCGCTGTGTAATTACATGGTGCAGTCTCTCTGTCTAATCACATGTTGCAGTCTCTGTGTAATCACATGGTGCAGTCTCTGTGTAATCACATGGTGCAGTCTCTCTGTCTAATCACATGTTGCAGTCTCAGTGTAATCACATGGTGCAGTCTCCCTGTGTAATCACACGGTGCAGTTTCTGTGTAATCACGTGGTGCAGTCTCTCTGTGTAATCACGTGGTGCAGTCTCTGTGTAATCACATGGTGAAGTCGCTCTGTGTAATAACATGTTGCAGTCTCTCTGTGTAATCACATGGTGCAGTCTCTGTTTAATCACATGGTGTAGTCTCTGTGTAATCACATGGTGCGGACTCTCTGTTTAATCACATGGTGCAGTCTCTCTGTGTAATAACATTGTGGTGACTCTGTGTAATCACAAGGTGCAGTCTCCTTTTGCAATCAGATGATACAGTTTCTGTGTAATCACATGGTGAAGTCGCTCTGTGTAATCACATGGTGCAGTCTCTGTGTAATGACATGGTGCAGTCTCTTTGTAATCACATGTTGCAGTCTCTGTTCAATCACATGGTGTAGCCTCTCTGTGTAATCACCTGTTGCAGCCTCTCTGTGTAATCACATGGTGCAGTCTCTGTCTAATCACATGGTGCAGTTTCTGTCTAATCACATGGTGCAGTTTCTGTCTAATGACATGGTGCAGTCTCTGTCTAATCACCTGGTGCAGTTTCTGTCTAATCACATGGTGCAGCATCTCTGTGTAATCACATGGTGCATTTTCTGTCTAATCACATGGTGCAGTTTCTGTGTAATCACATGGTGCAGTTTCTGTGTAATCACATGTTACAGTTTCAGTATAATCACATGGTGCAATCTCTGTGTAATCACATGGTGCAGTCTCTGTGTAATCACAAAGTGCAGTTTCTGTGTAATCACATGGTGCAGTTTCAGTATAATCACATGGTGCAGACTGTCTGTGTAATCACATGGTGCAGTCTCTGTGTAATCACAAAGTGCAGTTTCTGTGTAATCACATGGTGCAGTTTCAGTATAATCACATGGTGCACTCTCAGTGTAATCACATGGTGCAGTCTCTCTGTGTAATCACCTGGTGCAGTCTCTGTGTAATCACTTGGTGCAATCTCTGTGTAATCAC
Organism: Cetorhinus maximus; assembly: GCF_964194155.1. Classification (NCBI taxonomy): domain Eukaryota; kingdom Metazoa; phylum Chordata; class Chondrichthyes; order Lamniformes; family Cetorhinidae; genus Cetorhinus; species Cetorhinus maximus. The sequence continues at coordinate 321,367 of NW_027596305.1, read as the reverse complement.
GTGGTGCAGACTCTCTGTGTAATCACATGGAGCAGTCTCTCTGTGTAATCACATGGTGCAGTCTCTCTGTGTAATCACATGGTGCAGTCTCTGTATAATCACATGGTGCAACCTCTCTGTGTAATCACATGGTGCAGTTTCTGTGTAATCACATGGTGCAGTCTCTCTGTGTAATCACATGGTGCAGTCTCTGTGTAATCACATGGTGCAGTCTCTGTGTAATCACATGGTGCAGTCTCTCTGTGTAATCACATGGTGCAGTCTCTGTGTAATCACATGGTGCAGTCTCAGTATAATCACATGGTGCAGTCTCTGTATAATCACGTTGTGCAGTCTCTGTGTAATCACATGGTGCAGTCTCTCTGTGTAATCACATGGTGCAGTCTCTCTGTATAATCACATGGTGCAGCCTCTGTGTAATCACATGGTTGAGACTCTGCGTAATCACATTTTGCAGTCTCTGTGTAATCACATGGTGCAGTCTCTGTGTAATGACATGGTGCAGTCTCTTTGTAATCACATGTTGCAGTCTCTGTTCAATCACATGGTGTAGCCTCTCTGTGTAATCACCTGTTGCAGCCTCTCTGTGTAATCACATGGTGCAGTCTCTGTCTAATCACATGGTGCAGTTTCTGTCTAATCACATGGTGCAGTTTCTGTCTAATGACATGGTGCAGTCTCTGTCTAATCACCTGGTGCAGTTTCTGTCTAATCACATGGTGCAGCATCTCTGTGTAATCACATGGTGCATTTTCTGTCTAATCACATGGTGCAGTTTCTGTGTAATCACATGGTGCAGTTTCTGTGTAATCACATGTTACAGTTTCAGTATAATCACATGGTGCAATCTCTGTGTAATCACATGGTGCAGTCTCTGTGTAATCACAAAGTGCAGTTTCTGTGTAATCACATGGTGCAGTTTCAGTATAATCACATGGTGCAGACTGTCTGTGTAATCACATGGTGCAGTCTCTGTGTAATCACAAAGTGCAGTTTCTGTGTAATCACATGGTGCAGTTTCAGTATAATCACATGGTGCACTCTCAGTGTAATCACATGGTGCAGTCTCCCTGTGTAATCACATGGTGCAGTTTCTGTATAATCACATGGTGCAGTCTCTGTGTAATCACATGGTGCAGTCTCTCTGTGTAATCACATGGTGCAGTCTTTGTGTAATCACATGGTGCAGTCTCTCTGTGTAATCACATGGTGCAGTCTTTGTGTAATCACATGGTGCAGTCTCCCTGTGTAATCACATGGTGCAGTCTCTCTGTGTAATCACATGGTGCAGTCTCGATGTGTAATCACATGGTGCAGTCTCTGTGTAATCACATGGTGCAGTCTCTGTATAATGACATGGTGCAGTCTGTCTGTGAAATCACATGGTGCAGTCTCTGTGTCATCACATGGAGCAGTCTCTGTGTAATCACCTGGTGCAGTCTCTCTGTGTAATCACCTGGTGCAGTCTCTATGTAATCACTTGGTGCAATCTCTGTGTAATCACGTGGTGCAGACTCTCTGTGTAATCACATGGAGCAGTCTCTCTGTGTAATCACATGGTGCAACCTCTCTGTGTAATCACATGGTGCAGTTTCTGTGTAATCACATGGTGCAGTCTCTCTGTGTAATCACATGGTGCAGTCTCTGTGTAATCACATGGTGCAGTCTCTGTGTAATCACATGGTGCAGTTTCTGTGTAATCACATGGTGCAGTCTCTCTGTGTAATCACATGGTGCAGTCTCTGTGTAATCACATGGTGCAGTCTCAGTATAATCACATGGTGCAGTCTCTGTATAATCACGTTGTGCAGTCTCTGTGTAATCACATGGTGCAGTCTCTCTGTATAATCACATGGTGCAGCCTCTGTGTAATCACATGGTTGAGACTCTGCGTAATCACATTTTGCAGTCTCTGTGTAATCACATGGTGCAGTCTCTGTGTAATCACATGGTGCAGTCTCTGTGTAATCACATGGTGCAGTCTCTGTGTAATCACATAGTGCAGTCTCTCTGTGTAATCACCAATTGCAGCCTCTCTGTGTAATCACATGGAGCAGTCTCTGTGTAATCACATGGCGCATTATGTGTATAATCACATGGTGCAGTCTCTGTCTAATCACATGGTGCAGTTTCTGTCTAATCACATGGTGCAGTCTCTCTGTTTAAAATCATGGTGCAGTCTCTGTGTAATCACATGGAGCAGTCTCTCTGTATAATCACATGGTGCAGTCTCTCTGTGTAATCACCAGGTGCAGTCTCTGTGGAATCACTTGGTGCAATCTCTGTTTAATCACATGGTGCAGACTCTCTGTGTAATCACATGGAGCAGTCTCTCTGTGTAATCACATGGTGCAGTCTCTCTGTGTAATCACAAGGTGCAGTCTCTCTGTGTAATCACATGGTGCAGCCGCTGTGTAATTACATGGTGCAGTCTCTCTGTCTAATCACATGTTGCAGTCTCTGTGTAATCACATGGTGCAGTCTCTCTGTCTAATCACATGTTGCAGTCTCAGTGTAATCACATGGTGCAGTCTCCCTGTGTAATCACACGGTGCAGTTTCTGTGTAATCACGTGGTGCAGTCTCTCTGTGTAATCACATGGTGCAGTCTCTGTGTAATCACATGGTGAAGTCGCTCTGTGTAATAACATGTTGCAGTCTCTCTGTGTAATCACATGGTGCAGTCTCTGTTTAATCACATGGTGTAGTCTCTGTGTAATCACATGGTGCGGACTCTCTGTTTAATCACATGGTGCAGTCTCTCTGTGTAATAACATTGTGGTGACTCTGTGTAATCACAAGGTGCAGTCTCCTTTTGCAATCAGATGATACAGTTTCTGTGTAATCACATGGTGAAGTCGCTCTGTGTAATCACATGGTGCAGTCTCTGTGTAATGACATGGTGCAGTCTCTTTGTAATCACATGTTGCAGTCTCTGTTCAATCACATGGTGTAGCCTCTCTGTGTAATCACCTGTTGCAGCCTCTCTGTGTAATCACATGGTGCAGTCTCTGTCTAATCACATGGTGCAGTTTCTGTCTAATCACATGGTGCAGTTTCTGTCTAATGACATGGTGCAGTCTCTGTCTAATCACCTGGGGCAGTTTCTGTCTAATCACATGGTGCAGCATCTCTGTGTAATCACATGGTGCATTTTCTGTCTAATCACATGGTGCAGTTTCTGTGTAATCACATGGTGCAGTTTCTGTGTAATCACATGATACAGTTTCAGTATAATCACATGGTGCAATCTCTGTGTAATCACATGGTGCAGTCTCTGTGTAATCACAAAGTGCAGTTTCTGTGTAATCACATGGTGCAGTTTCAGTATAATCACATGGTGCACTCTCAGTGTAATCACATGGTGCAGTCTCCCTGTGTAATCACATGGTGCAGTTTCTGTATAATCACATGGTGCAGTCTCTGTGTAATCACATGGTGCAGTCTCTCTGTGTAATCACATGGTGCAGTCTTTGTGTAATCACATGGTGCAGTCTCTCTGTGTAATCACATGGTGCAGTCTCAGTGTAATCACATGGTGCAGTCTCTCTGTGTAATCACATGGTGCAGTCTCGATGTGTAATCACATGGTGCAGTCTCTCTGTGTTATCACATGGTGCAGTCTCTGTATAATCACATGGTGCAACCTCTCTGTGTAATCACATGGTGCAGTTTCTGTGTAATCACATGGTGCAGTCTCTCTGTGTAATCACATGGTGCAGTCTCTGTGTAATCACATGGTGCAGTCTCAGTATAATCACATGGTGCAGTCTCTGTATAATCACGTTGTGCAGTCTCTGTGTAATCACATGGTGCAGTCTCTCTGTGTAATCACATGGTGCAGTCTCTCTGTATAATCACATGGTGCAGCCTCTGTGTAATCACATGGTTGAGACTCTGCGTAATCACATTTTGCAGTCTCTGTGTAATCACATGGTGCAGTCTCTGTGTAATCACATGGTGCAGTCTCTGTGTAATCACATGGTGCAGTCTCTGTGTAATCACATAGTGCAGTCTCTCTGTGTAATCACCAATTGCAGCCTCTCTGTGTAATCACATGGAGCAGTCTCTGTGTAATCACATGGCGCATTATGTGTATAATCACATGGTGCAGTCTCTGTCTAATCACATGGTGCAGTTTCTGTCTAATCACATGGTGCAGTCTCTCTGTTTAAAATCATGGTGCAGTCTCTGTGTAATCACATGGAGCAGTCTCTCTGTATAATCACATGGTGCAGTCTCTCTGTGTAATCACCTGGTGCAGTCTCTGTGGAATCACTTGGTGCAATCTCTGTGTAATCACATGGTGCAGACTCTCTGTGTAATCACATGGAGCAGTCTCTCTGTGTAATCACATGGTGCAGTCTCTCTGTGTAATCACAAGGTGCAGTCTCTCTGTGTATTCACATGGTGCAGCCTCAGTGTAATCACATGGTGCAGCCGCTGTGTAATCACATGGTGCAGTCTCTCTGTCTAATCACATGTTGCAGTCTCTGTGTAATCACATGGTGCAGTCTCTCTGTCTAATCACATGTTGCAGTCTCAGTGTAATCACATGGTGCAGTCTCCCTGTGTAATCACACGGTGCAGTTTCTGTGTAATCACGTGGTGCAGTCTCTCTGTGTAATCACATGGTGCAGTCTCTGTGTAATCACATGTTGAAGTCGCTCTGTGTAATAACATGTTGCAGTCTCTCTGTGTAATCACATGGTGCAGTCTCTGTTTAATCACATGGTGTAGTCTCTGTGTAATCACATGGTGCGGACTCTCTGTTTAATCACATGGTGCAGTCTCTCTGTGTAATAACATTGTGGTGACTCTGTGTAATCACAAGGTGCAGTCTCCTTTTGCAATCAGATGATACAGTTTCTGTGTAATCACATGGTGAAGTCGCTCTGTGTAATCACATGGTGCAGTCTCTGTGTAATGACATGGTGCAGTCTCTTTGTAATCACATGTTGCAGCCTCTCTGTGTAATCACATGGTGCAGTCTCTGTCTAATCACATGGTGCAGTTTCTGTCTAATCACATGGTGCAGTTTCTGTCTAATGACATGGTGCAGTCTCTGTCTAATCACCTGGTGCAGTTTCTGTCTAATCACATGGTGCAGCATCTCTGTGTAATCACATGGTGCATTTTCTGTCTAATCACATGGGGCAGTTTCTGTGTAATCACATGGTGCAGTTTCTGTGTAATCACATGTTACAGTTTCAGTATAATCACATGGTGCAATCTCTGTGTAATCACATGGTGCAGTCTCTGTGTAATCACAAAGTGCAGTTTCTGTGTAATCACATGGTGCAGTTTCAGTATAATCACATGGTGCAGACTGTCTGTGTAATCACATGGTGCAGTCTCTGTGTAATCACAAAGTGCAGTTTCTGTGTAATCACATGGTGCAGTTTCAGTATAATCACATGGTGCACTCTCAGTGTAATCACATGGTGCAGTCTCCCTGTGTAATCACATGGTGCAGTTTCTGTATAATCACATGGTGCAGTCTCTGTGTAATCACATGGTGCAGTCTCTCTGTGTAATCACATGGTGCAGTCTTTGTGTAATCACATGGTGCAGTATCTCTGTGTAATCACATGGTGCAGTCTCAGTGTAATCACATGGTGCAGTATCTCTGTGTAATCACATGGTGCAGTCTCGATGTGTAATCACATGGTGCAGTCTCTGTGTAATCACATGGTGCAGTCTCTGTATAATGACATGGTGCAGTCTGTCTGTGAAATCACATGGTGCAGTCTCTCTGTTTAAAATCATGGTGCAGTCTCTGTGTAATCACATGGTGCAGTCTCTGTGTCATCACATGGAGCAGTCTCTGTGTAATCACATGGTGCAGTCTCTGTATAATCACATGGTGCAACCTCTCTGTGTAATCACATGGTGCAGTCTCTGTGTAATCACATGGTGCAGTCTCTCTGTGTAATCACATGGTGCAGTCTCTCTGTGTAATCACATGGTGCAGTCTCTGTATAATCACATGGTGCAACCTCTCTGTGTAATCACATGGTGCAGTCTCTGTGTAATCACATGGTGCAGTCTCTGTGTAATCACATGGTGCAGTCTCTGTGTAATAACATTATGCAGTCTCTCTGTGTAATCACATGGTGCAGTCTCTCTGTGTAATCACATGGTGCAGTCTCTGTGTAATCACATGGTGCAGTCTCAGTATAATCACATGGTGCAGTCTCTGTATAATCACGTTGTGCAGTCTCTGTGTAATCACATGGTGCAGTCTCTCTGTGTAATCAGATGGTGCAGTCTCTGTGTAATCAGATGGTGCAGTCTCTGTATAATCACATGGTGCATTCTCGCTTTTTAAAATCATGGTGCAGTCTCTGTGTAATCACATGGTGCAGTCTCTCTGTTTAAAATCATGGTGCAATCTCTCTGTGTAATCACATGGTGCAGCCCCTGTGTAATCACATGGTGCAGTCTCTCTGTATAATCACATGGTGCAGCCTCTGTGTAATCACATGGTTGAGACGCTGCGTAATCACATGTTGCAGTGTCTGTGTAATCACATGGTGCAGTCTCTGTGTAATCACATGGTGAAGTCTCTGTGTAATCACATGATGCAGTCTCTGTGTAATCAAATGGTGAAGACTCTGCGTAATCACATGTTGCAGTCTCTGTGTAATCACATGGTGCAGTCTCTGTGTAATCACATGGTGCAGTCTCTGTGTAATCACATGGTGCAGTCTCTGTGTAATCACATGCTGCAGTCTCTGTGTAATCTGATGTTGCAGTCTCTTTGTAATCACATGGTGCAGTCTCTGTGTAATCACATGCTGCAGTCTCTGTGTAATCTGATGTTGCAGTCTCTGTCTAATCACATGGTGCAGTCTCTGTGTAATCTGATGTTGCAGTCTCTGTCTAATCACATGGTGCAGTCTCTGTGTAATCACATGCTGCAGTCTCTGTGTAATCTGATGTTGCAGTCTCTGTCTAATCACATGGTGCAGTCTCTGTCTAATCACATGGTGCAGTCTCTGTCTAATCACATGGTGCAGTCTCTGTCTAATCACATGGAGCAGTCTCTGTCTAATCACATGGTGCAGTCTCTGTCTAATCACATGGTGCAGTCTCAGTATAATCACATGGTGCAGTCTCTGTCTAATCACATGTTGCAGTCTCAGTCTAATCACATGGTGCAGTCTCTGTCTAATCACATGGTGCAGTCTCAGTCTAATCACATGGTGCAGTTTCTTTCTAATCACATGGTGCAGTCTCTGTCTAATCACATGGTGCACCATCTCTGTGTAATCACATGGTGCAGTCTCCCTGTGTAATCACATGGTGCAGTCTCCCTGTGTAATCACATGGTGCAGTCTCAGTGTAATCACATGGTGCAGTCTCTGTGTAATCACATGGTGCAGTCTCTCTGTGTAATCACATGGTGCAGTCTCTGTGTAATCACATGGTGCATTCTCTCCGTGTAATCACATGGTGCAGTCTCTGTGTAATCACATGATGCAGCCTCCCTGTGTAATCACATGGTGCTGTCTCTGTGTAATCACATGGGGCAGTCTCTGTGTAATCACATGGTGCAGTCTCTGTGTAATCACATGGTGCAGTCTCTCTGTGTAATCACATGGTGCAGTCTCTCTGTGTAATCGCATGGTGCAGTCTCTCTGTGTAATCGCATGGTGCAGTCTCTCTGTGTAATCGCATGGTGCAGTCTCCCTGTGTAATCACATGGTGCAGTCTCTCTGTGTAATCACATGGTGCAGTCTCCCTGTGTAATCACATGGTGCAGCATCTCTGTTTAATCACATGGTGCAGACTCTCTGTGTAATCACATGGTGCAGTCTCTGTGTAATCACATGGTGCATCTTCCCTGTGTAATCACATGGTGCAGTCTCTGTGTAATCACATGGTGCATCCTCCCTGTGTAATCACATGGTGCAGTCTCTGTCTAATCACATGGTGCAGGCACCCTGTGTAATCACATGGTGCAGTCTCTGTGTAATCACATGGTGCAGTCTCTGTATAATCACATGGTGCAGGCTCCCTGTGTAATCACATGGTGCAGTCTCTGTCTAATCACATGGTGCAGTCTGCCTGTGTAATCACATGGTGCAGTCTCTGTCTAATCACATGGTGCAGTCTCCCTGTGTAATCACATGGCACAGTGTCAGTGTAATCACATGGTGCAGTCTCCCTGTGTAATCACATGGTGCAGTCTCTGTGTAATCACATGGTGCAGTCTCTCTGTGTATTCACATGGTGCAGCCTCAGTGTAATCACATGGTGCAGCCGCTGTGTAATCACATGGTGCAGTCTCTTGGTAATCACATGGTGCAGTCTCTGTGTAATCACATGGTGCATTCTCTGTGTAATCACAAGGTGCAGTCTCTCTGTGTATTCACATGTTGCAGTCTCTGTGTAATCACATGGTGCAGTCTCTCTGTCTAATCACATGTTGCAGTCTCAGTGTAATCACATGGTGCAGTCTCCCTGTGTAATCACACGGTGCAGTTTCTGTGTAATCACGTGGTGCAGTCTCTCTGTGTAATCACATGGTGCAGTCTCTGTGTAATCACATGTTGCAGTCTCTCTGTGTAATCACATGGTGCGGTCTCTCTGTTTAATCACATGGTGCAGTCTCTCTGTGTAATAACATTGTGGTGACTCTGTGTAATCACAAGGTGTAGTCTCCTTTTGCAATCAGATGATACAGTTTCTGTGTAATCACATGGTGAAGTCGCTCTGTGTAATCACATGGTGCAGTCTCTGTGTAATGACATGGTGCAGTCTCTTTGTAATCACATGTTGCAGTCTCTGTTCAATCACATGGTGTAGCCTCTCTGTGTAATCACCTGTTGCAGCCTCTCTGTGTAATCACATGGTGCAGTCTCTTTCTAATCACATGGTGCAGTTTCAGTCTAATCACATGGTGCAGTCTCTGTCTAATCACATGGTGCAGTCTCTGTCTAATCACATGGTGTCGTTTCTGTGTAATCACATGGTGCAGTCTCTGTCTAATCACATGGTGCAGTTTCTGTGTAATCACATGGTGCAGGTTCAGTATAATCACATGGTGCAGTCTCTGTGTAATCACATGGATCAGTCTCTGTGTAATCACATGGTGCAGTCTCTGTGCAATCAGATGGTACAGTCTCTGTGCAATCACATGGTGCAGTTTCAGTATAATCACATGGTGCAGTTTCTGTCTAATCACATGGTGCAGTCTCTGTCTAATCACATGGTGCAGTCTCTGTCTAATCACATGGTGCAGTCTCGGTCGAGAAACATGGTACAGTCTCTATATAATCACATGGCGCAGTCTCTGTGTAATCACAAGGTGCAATCTCTGTGTAATCACATGGTGCAGTCTCTGTGTAATCACAAAGTGCAGTTTCTGTGTAATCACATGGTGCAGTTTCAGTATAATCACATGGTGCACTCTCAGTGTAATCACATGGTGCAGTCTCTGTATAATCACATGGTGCAGTCTCTGTGTAATCACATGGTGCAGTCTCTCTGTGTAATCACATGGTGCAGTCTTTGTGTAATCACATGGTGCAGTCTCCCTGTGTAATCACATGGTGCAGTCTCAGTGTAATCACATGGTGCAGTCTCTCTGTGTAATCACATGGTGCAGTCTCTATGTGTAATCACATGGTGCAGTCTCTGTGTAATCACATGGTGCAGTGTCTGTGTAATCACATGGTGCAGTCTCTATGTGTAATCACATGGTGCAGTCTCTGTGTAATCACATGCTGCAGTCTCCCTGTATAATCACATGGTGCAGTCTCTCTGTGTAATTACATGGTGCAGTTTGTGTGTAAGCACCTGCTGCAGTCTCTGTGTAATCACATGGTGCAGTCTCAGAGTAATCACATGGTGCAGTCTCCCTGTGTAATCACATGGTGCAGTCTCAGTGTAATCACATGGTACAGTCGCTCAGTGTAATCACATGTTGCAGCCTCTCTGTGTAATCACATGGTGCAGTCTCCCTGTGTAATCACACGGTGCAGTCTCCCTGTGTAATCACACGGTGCAGTCTCTCTGTGTAATCACATGGTGCAGTCTCTCTGTGTAATCACATGGTGCAGCCTCTCTGTGTGATCACATGGTGCAGTCTCTCTGTGTATTCACATGGTGCAGCCTCTCTGTGTAATCACATGGTGCAGCCTCTCTGTGTAATCACACGGTGCAGTCTCTCTGTGTAATCACATGGTGCAGTCTCTCTGTGTATTCAAATGGTGCAGCCTCCCTATGTAATCACATGGTACAGTCTCTCTCCAATCACATGGTGCATTCTCCCTGTATAATCACATGGTGCAGTCTCCCTGTGTAATCACATGGTGCAGTCTCTCTGTGTAATGACATGGTGCAGTCTCTCTGTGTAATCACATGGTGCAGTCTCCCTGTGTAATCACATGGTGCAGTCTCTGTCTAATCACATGGTGCAGTCTCTGTGTAATCACATGCTGCAGTTTCAGTATAATCACATGGTGCAGCATCTCTGTTGAATCACATGGTGCAGTCTCTCTGTGTAATCACATGGTGCAGTCTCTCTGTGTAATCGCATGGTGCAGTCTCCCTGTGTAATCACATGGTGCAGTCTCTCTGTGTAATCACATGGTGCAGTCTCCCTGTGTAATCACATGGTGCAGCATCTCTGTTTAATCACATGGTGCAGACTCTCTGTGTAATTACATGCTGCAGTCTCTGTGTAATCACATGGTGCAGTCTCTGTGTAATCACATGGTGCATCCTCCCTGTGTAATCACATGGTGCAGCATCTCTGTTTAATCACATGGTGCAGACTCTCTGTGTAATTACATGCTGCAGTCTCTGTGTAATCACATGGTGCAGTCTCTGTGTAATCACATGGTGCATCCTCCCTGTGTAATCACATGGTGCAGTCTCTGTGTAATCACATGGTGCATCCTCCCTGTGTAATCACATGGTGCAGTCTCTGTCTAATCACATGGTGCAGGCACCCTGTGTAATCACATGGTGCAGTCTCTGTGTAATCACATGGTGCAGTCTCTGTATAATCACATGGTGCAGGCTCCCTGTGTAATCACATGGTGCAGTCTCTGTCTAATCACATGGTGCAGTCTGCCTGTGTAATCACATGGTGCAGTCTCTGTCTAATCACATGGTGCAGTCTCCCTGTGTAATCACATGGCACAGTGTCAGTGTAATCACATGGTGCAGTCTCCCTGTGTAATCACATGGTGCAGTCTCTGTGTAATCACATGGTGCAGTCTCTCTGTGTATTCACATGGTGCAGCCTCAGTGTAATCACATGGTGCAGCCGCTGTGTAATCACATGGTGCAGTCTCTTGGTAATCACATGGTGCAGTCTCTGTGTAATCACATGGTGCATTCTCTGTGTAATCACAAGGTGCAGTCTCTCTGTGTATTCACATGGTGCAGCCTCAGTGTAATCACATGGTGCAGCCGCTGTGTAATCACATGGTGCAGTCTCTCTGTCTAATCACATGTTGCAGTCTCTGTGTAATCACATGGTGCAGTCTCTCTGTCTAATCACATGTTGCAGTCTCAGTGTAATCACATGGTGCAGTCTCCCTGTGTAATCACACGGTGCAGTTTCTGTGTAATCACGTGGTGCAGTCTCTCTGTGTAATCACATGGTGCAGTCTCTGTGTAATCACATGTTGCAGTCTCTCTGTGTAATCACATGGTGCGGTCTCTCTGTTTAATCACATGGTGCAGTCTCTCTGTGTAATCACATGGTGCAGTCTCCCTGTGTAATCACATGGTGCAGTCTCTGTCTAATCACATGGTGCAGTCTCTGTGTAATCACATGCTGCAGTTTCAGTATAATCACATGGTGCAGTCTCTGTATAATCACATGGTGCAGTCTCCCTGTGTAATCACATGGTGCAGTCTCTGTGTAATCACATGGTGCAGTCTCTGTGTAATCACATGTTGCAGAATCACTGTAATCACATGGTGCAGGCTCCCTGTGTAATCGCATGGTGCAGTCTCAGTGTAATCACATGGTGCAGTCTCTGTGTAATCACATGGTGCAGCCTCCCTGTGTAATCACATGGTGCAGTCTCTGTGTAATCACATGGTGCAGTCTCCCTGTGTAATCACATGGTGCAGTTTCTGTGTAAGCACATGGTGCTGTCTCTCTGTGTAGTCACATGGTGCAGTCTCCCTGTGTAATCACATGGTGCAGTCTCCCTGTGTAATCACATGGTGCAGTTTCTGTGTAAGCACATGGTGCAGTCTCTCTGTGTAATCACATGGTGCAGTCTCCCTGTGTAATCACATGGTGCAGTTTTTGTGTAAGCACATGGTGCAGTCCCTCTGTGTAATCACATGGTGCAGTTTCTGTGTAAGCACATGGTGCAGTCTCTCTGTTTAATTGCATGGTGCAGTTTCTGTGTAAGCACCTGGTGCAGTATCTGTGTAATCACATGGTGCAGTCTCAGTGTAATCACATGGTGCAGTCTTCCTGTGTAATCACATGGTGCAGTCTCAGTGTAATCACATGGTGCAGTCTCTGTGTAATCACATGCTGCAGTCTCTGTGTAATCTGATGTTGCAGTCTCTGTGTAATCACATGGTGCAGTCTCTGTGTAATCACATGCTGCAGTCTCTGTGTAATCTGATGTTGCAGTCTCTGTCTAATCACATGGTGCAGTCTCTGTGTAATCTGATGTTGCAGTCTCTGTCTAATCACATGGTGCAGTCTCTGTGTAATCACATGCTGCAGTCTCTGTGTAATCTGATGTTGCAGTCTCTGTCTAATCACATGGTGCAGTCTCTGTCTAATCACATGGTGCAGTCTCTGTCTAATCACATGGTGCAGTCTCTGTCTAATCACATGGAGCAGTCTCTGTCTAATCACATGGTGCAGTCTCTGTCTAATCACATGGTGCAGTCTCAGTATAATCACATGGTGCAGTCTCTGTCTAATCACATGTTGCAGTCTCAGTCTAATCACATGGTGAAGTCTCTGTCTAATCACATGGTGCAGTCTCAGTCTAATCACATGGTGCAGTTTCTGTCTAATCACATGGTGCAGTCTCTGTCTAATCACATGGTGAAGTCTCTGTCTAATCACATGGTGCAGTCTCAGTCTAATCACATGGTGCAGTTTCTTTCTAATCACATGGTGCAGTCTCTGTCTAATCACATGTTGCAGTCTCTGTTTAATCACATGGTGCAGCATCTCTGTGTAATCACATGGTGCAGTCTCCCTGTGTAATCACATGGTGCAGTCTCCCTGTGTAATCACATGGTGCAGTCTCAGTGTAATCACATGGTGCAGTCTCTGTGTAATCACATGGTGCAGTCTCTCTGTGTAATCACATGGTGCAGTCTCTGTGTAATCACATGGTGCATTCTCTCCGTGTAATCACATGGTGCAGTCTCTGTGTAATCACATGATGTAGCCTCCCTGTGTAATCACATGGTGCTGTCTCTGTGTAATCACATGGTGCAGTCTCTGTGTAATCACATGGTGCAGTCTCTCTGTGTAATCACATGGTGCAGTCTCTCTGTGTAATCGCATGGTGCAGTCTCTCTGTGTAATCGCATGGTGCAGTCTCTCTGTGTAATCGCATGGTGCAGTCTCCCTGTGTAATCACATGGTGCAGTCTCTCTGTGTAATCACATGGTGCAGTCTCCCTGTGTAATCACATGGTGCAGCATCTCTGTTTAATCACATGGTGCAGACTCTCTGTGTAATCACATGGTGCAGTCTCTGTGTAATCACATGGTGCATCTTCCCTGTGTAATCACATGGTGCAGTCTCTGTGTAATCACATGGTGCATCCTCCCTGTGTAATCACATGGTGCAGTCTCTGTCTAATCACATGGTGCAGGCACCCTGTGTAATCACATGGTGCAGTCTCTGTGTAATCACATGGTGCAGTCTCTGTATAATCACATGGTGCAGGCTCCCTGTGTAATCACATGGTGCAGTCTCTGTCTAATCACATGGTGCAGTCTGCCTGTGTAATCACATGGTGCAGTCTCTGTCTAATCACATGGTGCAGTCTCCCTGTGTAATCACATGGCACAGTGTCAGTGTAATCACATGGTGCAGTCTCCCTGTGTAATCACATGGTGCAGTCTCTGTGTAATCACATGGTGCAGTCTCTCTGTGTATTCACATGGTGCAGCCTCAGTGTAATCACATGGTGCAGCCGCTGTGTAATCACATGGTGCAGTCTCTTGGTAATCACATGGTGCAGTCTCTGTGTAATCACATGGTGCATTCTCTGTGTAATCACAAGGTGCAGTCTCTCTGTGTATTCACATGTTGCAGTCTCTGTGTAATCACATGGTGCAGTCTCTCTGTCTAATCACATGTTGCAGTCTCAGTGTAATCACATGGCGCATTATGTGTATAATCACATGGTGCAGTCTCTGTCTAATCACATGGTGCAGTTTCTGTCTAATCACATGGTGCAGTCTCTCTGTTTAAAATCATGGTGCAGTCTCTGTGTAATCACATGGAGCAGTCTCTCTGTATAATCACATGGTGCAGTCTCTCTGTGTAATCACCAGGTGCAGTCTCTGTGGAATCACTTGGTGCAATCTCTGTTTAATCACATGGTGCAGACTCTCTGTGTAATCACATGGAGCAGTCTCTCTGTGTAATCACATGGTGCAGTCTCTCTGTGTAATCACAAGGTGCAGTCTCTCTGTGTATTCACATGGTGCAGCCTCAGTGTAATCACATGGTGCAGCCGCTGTGTAATTACATGGTGCAGTCTCTCTGTCTAATCACATGTTGCAGTCTCTGTGTAATCACATGGTGCAGTCTCTCTGTCTAATCACATGTTGCAGTCTCAGTGTAATCACATGGTGCAGTCTCCCTGTGTAATCACACGGTGCAGTTTCTGTGTAATCACATGGTGAAGTCGCTCTGTGTAATAACATGTTGCAGTCTCTCTGTGTAATCACATGGTGCAGTCTCTGTTTAATCACATGGTGTAGTCTCTGTGTAATCACATGGTGCGGACTCTCTGTTTAATCACATGGTGCAGTCTCTCTGTGTAATAACATTGTGGTGACTCTGTGTAATCACAAGGTGCAGTCTCCTTTTGCAATCAGATGATACAGTTTCTGTGTAATCACATGGTGAAGTCGCTCTGTGTAATCACATGGTGCAGTCTCTGTGTAATGACATGGTGCAGTCTCTTTGTAATCACATGTTGCAGTCTCTGTTCAATCACATGGTGTAGCCTCTCTGTGTAATCACCTGTTGCAGCCTCTCTGTGTAATCACATGGTGCAGTCTCTGTCTAATCACATGGTGCAGTTTCTGTCTAATCACATGGTGCAGTTTCTGTCTAATGACATGGTGCAGTCTCTGTCTAATCACCTGGGGCAGTTTCTGTCTAATCACATGGTGCAGCATCTCTGTGTAATCACATGGTGCATTTTCTGTCTAATCACATGGTGCAGTTTCTGTGTAATCACATGGTGCAGTTTCTGTGTAATCACATGATACAGTTTCAGTATAATCACATGGTGCAATCTCTGTGTAATCACATGGTGCAGTCTCTGTGTAATCACAAAGTGCAGTTTCTGTGTAATCACATGGTGCAGTTTCAGTATAATCACATGGTGCACTCTCAGTGTAATCACATGGTGCAGTCTCCCTGTGTAATCACATGGTGCAGTTTCTGTATAATCACATGGTGCAGTCTCTGTGTAATCACATGGTGCAGTCTCTCTGTGTAATCACATGGTGCAGTCTTTGTGTAATCACATGGTGCAGTCTCTCTGTGTAATCACATGGTGCAGTCTCAGTGTAATCACATGGTGCAGTCTCTCTGTGTAATCACATGGTGCAGTCTCGATGTGTAATCACATGGTGCAGTCTCTCTGTGTTATCACATGGTGCAGTCTCTGTATAATCACATGGTGCAACCTCTCTGTGTAATCACATGGTGCAGTTTCTGTGTAATCACATGGTGCAGTCTCTCTGTGTAATCACATGGTGCAGTCTCTGTGTAATCACATGGTGCAGTCTCAGTATAATCACATGGTGCAGTCTCTGTATAATCACGTTGTGCAGTCTCTGTGTAATCACATGGTGCAGTCTCTCTGTGTAATCACATGGTGCAGTCTCTCTGTATAATCACATGGTGCAGCCTCTGTGTAATCACATGGTTGAGACTCTGCGTAATCACATTTTGCAGTCTCTGTGTAATCACATGGTGCAGTCTCTGTGTAATCACATGGTGCAGTCTCTGTGTAATCACATGGTGCAGTCTCTGTGTAATCACATAGTGCAGTCTCTCTGTGTAATCACCAATTGCAGCCTCTCTGTGTAATCACATGGAGCAGTCTCTGTGTAATCACATGGCGCATTATGTGTATAATCACATGGTGCAGTCTCTGTCTAATCACATGGTGCAGTTTCTGTCTAATCACATGGTGCAGTCTCTCTGTTTAAAATCATGGTGCAGTCTCTGTGTAATCACATGGAGCAGTCTCTCTGTATAATCACATGGTGCAGTCTCTCTGTGTAATCACCTGGTGCAGTCTCTGTGGAATCACTTGGTGCAATCTCTGTGTAATCACATGGTGCAGACTCTCTGTGTAATCACATGGAGCAGTCTCTCTGTGTAATCACATGGTGCAGTCTCTCTGTGTAATCACAAGGTGCAGTCTCTCTGTGTATTCACATGGTGCAGCCTCAGTGTAATCACATGGTGCAGCCGCTGTGTAATCACATGGTGCAGTCTCTCTGTCTAATCACATGTTGCAGTCTCTGTGTAATCACATGGTGCAGTCTCTCTGTCTAATCACATGTTGCAGTCTCAGTGTAATCACATGGTGCAGTCTCCCTGTGTAATCACACGGTGCAGTTTCTGTGTAATCACGTGGTGCAGTCTCTCTGTGTAATCACATGGTGCAGTCTCTGTGTAATCACATGTTGAAGTCGCTCTGTGTAATAACATGTTGCAGTCTCTCTGTGTAATCACATGGTGCAGTCTCTGTTTAATCACATGGTGTAGTCTCTGTGTAATCACATGGTGCGGACTCTCTGTTTAATCACATGGTGCAGTCTCTCTGTGTAATAACATTGTGGTGACTCTGTGTAATCACAAGGTGCAGTCTCCTTTTGCAATCAGATGATACAGTTTCTGTGTAATCACATGGTGAAGTCGCTCTGTGTAATCACATGGTGCAGTCTCTGTGTAATGACATGGTGCAGTCTCTTTGTAATCACATGTTGCAGCCTCTCTGTGTAATCACATGGTGCAGTCTCTGTCTAATCACATGGTGCAGTTTCTGTCTAATCACATGGTGCAGTTTCTGTCTAATGACATGGTGCAGTCTCTGTCTAATCACCTGGTGCAGTTTCTGTCTAATCACATGGTGCAGCATCTCTGTGTAATCACATGGTGCATTTTCTGTCTAATCACATGGGGCAGTTTCTGTGTAATCACATGGTGCAGTTTCTGTGTAATCACATGTTACAGTTTCAGTATAATCACATGGTGCAATCTCTGTGTAATCACATGGTGCAGTCTCTGTGTAATCACAAAGTGCAGTTTCTGTGTAATCACATGGTGCAGTTTCAGTATAATCACATGGTGCAGACTGTCTGTGTAATCACATGGTGCAGTCTCTGTGTAATCACAAAGTGCAGTTTCTGTGTAATCACATGGTGCAGTTTCAGTATAATCACATGGTGCACTCTCAGTGTAATCACATGGTGCAGTCTCCCTGTGTAATCACATGGTGCAGTTTCTGTATAATCACATGGTGCAGTCTCTGTGTAATCACATGGTGCAGTCTCTCTGTGTAATCACATGGTGCAGTCTTTGTGTAATCACATGGTGCAGTATCTCTGTGTAATCACATGGTGCAGTCTCAGTGTAATCACATGGTGCAGTATCTCTGTGTAATCACATGGTGCAGTCTCGATGTGTAATCACATGGTGCAGTCTCTGTGTAATCACATGGTGCAGTCTCTGTATAATGACATGGTGCAGTCTGTCTGTGAAATCACATGGTGCAGTCTCTCTGTTTAAAATCATGGTGCAGTCTCTGTGTAATCACATGGTGCAGTCTCTGTGTCATCACATGGAGCAGTCTCTGTGTAATCACATGGTGCAGTCTCTGTATAATCACATGGTGCAACCTCTCTGTGTAATCACATGGTGCAGTCTCTGTGTAATCACATGGTGCAGTCTCTCTGTGTAATCACATGGTGCAGTCTCTCTGTGTAATCACATGGTGCAGTCTCTGTATAATCACATGGTGCAACCTCTCTGTGTAATCACATGGTGCAGTCTCTGTGTAATCACATGGTGCAGTCTCTGTGTAATCACATGGTGCAGTCTCTGTGTAATAACATTATGCAGTCTCTCTGTGTAATCACATGGTGCAGTCTCTCTGTGTAATCACATGGTGCAGTCTCTCTGTGTAATCACATGGTGCAGTCTCTGTGTAATCACATGGTGCAGTCTCAGTATAATCACATGGTGCAGTCTCTGTATAATCACGTTGTGCAGTCTCTGTGTAATCACATGGTGCAGTCTCTCTGTGTAATCAGATGGTGCAGTCTCTGTGTAATCAGATGGTGCAGTCTCTGTATAATCACATGGTGCATTCTCGCTTTTTAAAATCATGGTGCAGTCTCTGTGTAATCACATGGTGCAGTCTCTCTGTTTAAAATCATGGTGCAATCTCTCTGTGTAATCACATGGTGCAGCCCCTGTGTAATCACATGGTGCAGTCTCTCTGTATAATCACATGGTGCAGCCTCTGTGTAATCACATGGTTGAGACGCTGCGTAATCACATGTTGCAGTGTCTGTGTAATCACATGGTGCAGTCTCTGTGTAATCACATGGTGAAGTCTCTGTGTAATCACATGATGCAGTCTCTGTGTAATCAAATGGTGAAGACTCTGCGTAATCACATGTTGCAGTCTCTGTGTAATCACATGGTGCAGTCTCTGTGTAATCACATGGTGCAGTCTCTGTGTAATCACATGGTGCAGTCTCTGTGTAATCACATGCTGCAGTCTCTGTGTAATCTGATGTTGCAGTCTCTTTGTAATCACATGGTGCAGTCTCTGTGTAATCACATGCTGCAGTCTCTGTGTAATCTGATGTTGCAGTCTCTGTCTAATCACATGGTGCAGTCTCTGTGTAATCTGATGTTGCAGTCTCTGTCTAATCACATGGTGCAGTCTCTGTGTAATCACATGCTGCAGTCTCTGTGTAATCTGATGTTGCAGTCTCTGTCTAATCACATGGTGCAGTCTCTGTCTAATCACATGGTGCAGTCTCTGTCTAATCACATGGTGCAGTCTCTGTCTAATCACATGGAGCAGTCTCTGTCTAATCACATGGTGCAGTCTCTGTCTAATCACATGGTGCAGTCTCAGTATAATCACATGGTGCAGTCTCTGTCTAATCACATGTTGCAGTCTCAGTCTAATCACATGGTGCAGTCTCAGTATAATCACATGGTGCAATTTCTGTCTAATCACATGGTGCAGTCTCTGTCTAATCACATGGTGAAGTCTCTGTCTAATCACATGGTGCAGTCTCAGTCTAATCACATGGTGCAGTTTCTTTCTAATCACATGGTGCAGTCTCTGTCTAATCACATGGTGCAGTCTCTGTTTAATCACATGGTGCAGCATCTCTGTGTAATCACATGGTGCAGTCTCCCTGTGTAATCACATGGTGCAGTCTCCCTGTGTAATCACATGGTGCAGTCTCAGTGTAATCACATGGTGCAGTCTCTGTGTAATCACATGGTGCAGTCTCTCTGTGTAATCACATGGTGCAGTCTCTGTGTAATCACATGGTGCATTCTCTCCGTGTAATCACATGGTGCAGTCTCTGTGTAATCACATGATGCAGCCTCCCTGTGTAATCACATGGTGCTGTCTCTGTGTAATCACATGGTGCAGTCTCTGTGTAATCACATGGTGCAGTCTCTCTGTGTAATCACATGGTGCAGTCTCTCTGTGTAATCGCATGGTGCAGTCTCTCTGTGTAATCGCATGGTGCAGTCTCTCTGTGTAATCGCATGGTGCAGTCTCCCTGTGTAATCACATGGTGCAGTCTCTCTGTGTAATCACATGGTGCAGTCTCCCTGTGTAATCACATGGTGCAGCATCTCTGTTTAATCACATGGTGCAGACTCTCTGTGTAATCACATGGTGCAGTCTCTGTGTAATCACATGGTGCATCTTCCCTGTGTAATCACATGGTGCAGTCTCTGTGTAATCACATGGTGCATCCTCCCTGTGTAATCACATGGTGCAGTCTCTGTCTAATCACATGGTGCAGGCACCCTGTGTAATCACATGGTGCAGTCTCTGTGTAATCACATGGTGCAGTCTCTGTATAATCACATGGTGCAGGCTCCCTGTGTAATCACATGGTGCAGTCTCTGTCTAATCACATGGTGCAGTCTGCCTGTGTAATCACATGGTGCAGTCTCTGTCTAATCACATGGTGCAGTCTCCCTGTGTAATCACATGGCACAGTGTCAGTGTAATCACATGGTGCAGTCTCCCTGTGTAATCACATGGTGCAGTCTCTGTGTAATCACATGGTGCAGTCTCTCTGTGTATTCACATGGTGCAGCCTCAGTGTAATCACATGGTGCAGCCGCTGTGTAATCACATGGTGCAGTCTCTTGGTAATCACATGGTGCAGTCTCTGTGTAATCACATGGTGCATTCTCTGTGTAATCACAAGGTGCAGTCTCTCTGTGTATTCACATGTTGCAGTCTCTGTGTAATCACATGGTGCAGTCTCTCTGTCTAATCACATGTTGCAGTCTCAGTGTAATCACATGGTGCAGTCTCCCTGTGTAATCACACGGTGCAGTTTCTGTGTAATCACGTGGTGCAGTCTCTCTGTGTAATCACATGGTGCAGTCTCTGTGTAATCACATGTTGCAGTCTCTCTGTGTAATCACATGGTGCGGTCTCTCTGTTTAATCACATGGTGCAGTCTCTCTGTGTAATAACATTGTGGTGACTCTGTGTAATCACAAGGTGTAGTCTCCTTTTGCAATCAGATGATACAGTTTCTGTGTAATCACATGGTGAAGTCGCTCTGTGTAATCACATGGTGCAGTCTCTGTGTAATGACATGGTGCAGTCTCTTTGTAATCACATGTTGCAGTCTCTGTTCAATCACATGGTGTAGCCTCTCTGTGTAATCACCTGTTGCAGCCTCTCTGTGTAATCACATGGTGCAGTCTCTTTCTAATCACATGGTGCAGTTTCTGTCTAATCACATGGTGCAGTTTCAGTCTAATCACATGGTGCAGTCTCTGTCTAATCACATGGTGCAGTCTCTGTCTAATCACATGGTGTCGTTTCTGTGTAATCACATGGTGCAGTCTCTGTCTAATCACATGGTGCAGTTTCTGTGTAATCACATGGTGCAGGTTCAGTATAATCACATGGTGCAGTCTCTGTGTAATCACATGGATCAGTCTCTGTGTAATCACATGGTGCAGTCTCTGTGCAATCAGATGGTACAGTCTCTGTGCAATCACATGGTGCAGTTTCAGTATAATCACATGGTGCAGTTTCTGTCTAATCACATGGTGCAGTCTCTGTCTAATCACATGCTGCAGTCTCTGTCTAATCACATGGTGCAGTCTCGGTCGAAAAACATGGTACAGTCTCTATATAATCACATGGCGCAGTCTCTGTGTAATCACAAGGTGCAATCTCTGTGTAATCACATGGTGCAGTCTCTGTGTAATCACAAAGTGCAGTTTCTGTGTAATCACATGGTGCAGTTTCAGTATAATCACATGGTGCACTCTCAGTGTAATCACATGGTGCAGTCTCCCTGTGTAATCACATGGTGCAGTCTCTGTATAATCACATGGTGCAGTCTCTGTGTAATCACATGGTGCAGTCTCTCTGTGTAATCACATGGTGCAGTCTTTGTGTAATCACATGGTGCAGTCTCCCTGTGTAATCACATGGTGCAGTCTCAGTGTAATCACATGGTGCAGTCTCTCTGTGTAATCACATGGTGCAGTCTCTATGTGTAATCACATGGTGCAGTCTCTGTGTAATCACATGGTGCAGTGTCTGTGTAATCACATGGTGCAGTCTCTATGTGTAATCACATGGTGCAGTCTCTGTGTAATCACATGCTGCAGTCTCCCTGTATAATCACATGGTGCAGTCTCTCTGTGTAATTACATGGTGCAGTTTGTGTGTAAGCACCTGCTGCAGTCTCTGTGTAATCACATGGTGCAGTCTCAGAGTAATCACATGGTGCAGTCTCCCTGTGTAATCACATGGTGCAGTCTCAGTGTAATCACATGGTACAGTCGCTCAGTGTAATCACATGTTGCAGCCTCTCTGTGTAATCACATGGTGCAGTCTCCCTGTGTAATCACACGGTGCAGTCTCCCTGTGTAATCACACGGTGCAGTCTCTCTGTGTAATCACATGGTGCAGTCTCTCTGTGTAATCACATGGTGCAGCCTCTCTGTGTGATCACATGGTGCAGTCTCTCTGTGTATTCACATGGTGCAGCCTCTCTGTGTAATCACATGGTGCAGCCTCTCTGTGTAATCACACGGTGCAGTCTCTCTGTGTAATCACATGGTGCAGTCTCTCTGTGTATTCAAATGGTGCAGCCTCCCTATGTAATCACATGGTACAGTCTCTCTCCAATCACATGGTGCATTCTCCCTGTATAATCACATGGTGCAGTCTCCCTGTGTAATCACATGGTGCAGTCTCTCTGTGTAATGACATGGTGCAGTCTCTCTGTGTAATCACATGGTGCAGTCTCCCTGTGTAATCACATGGTGCAGTCTCTGTCTAATCACATGGTGCAGTCTCTGTGTAATCACATGCTGCAGTTTCAGTATAATCACATGGTGCAGCATCTCTGTTGAATCACATGGTGCAGTCTCTCTGTGTAATCACATGGTGCAGTCTCTCTGTGTAATCGCATGGTGCAGTCTCCCTGTGTAATCACATGGTGCAGTCTCTCTGTGTAATCACATGGTGCAGTCTCCCTGTGTAATCACATGGTGCAGCATCTCTGTTTAATCACATGGTGCAGACTCTCTGTGTAATTACATGCTGCAGTCTCTGTGTAATCACATGGTGCAGTCTCTGTGTAATCACATGGTGCATCCTCCCTGTGTAATCACATGGTGCAGTCTCTGTGTAATCACATGGTGCATCCTCCCTGTGTAATCACATGGTGCAGTCTCTGTCTAATCACATGGTGCAGGCACCCTGTGTAATCACATGGTGCAGTCTCTGTGTAATCACATGGTGCAGTCTCTGTATAATCACATGGTGCAGGCTCCCTGTGTAATCACATGGTGCAGTCTCTGTCTAATCACATGGTGCAGTCTGCCTGTGTAATCACATGGTGCAGTCTCTGTCTAATCACATGGTGCAGTCTCCCTGTGTAATCACATGGCACAGTGTCAGTGTAATCACATGGTGCAGTCTCCCTGTGTAATCACATGGTGCAGTCTCTGTGTAATCACATGGTGCAGTCTCTCTGTGTATTCACATGGTGCAGCCTCAGTGTAATCACATGGTGCAGCCGCTGTGTAATCACATGGTGCAGTCTCTTGGTAATCACATGGTGCAGTCTCTGTGTAATCACATGGTGCATTCTCTGTGTAATCACAAGGTGCAGTCTCTCTGTGTATTCACATGGTGCAGCCTCAGTGTAATCACATGGTGAAGCCGCTGTGTAATCACATGGTGCAGTCTCTCTGTCTAATCACATGTTGCAGTCTCTGTGTAATCACATGGTGCAGTCTCTCTGTCTAATCACATGTTGCAGTCTCAGTGTAATCACATGGTGCAGTCTCCCTGTGTAATCACACGGTGCAGTTTCTGTGTAATCACGTGGTGCAGTCTCACTGTGTAATCACATGGTGCAGTCTCTGTGTAATCACATGTTGCAGTCTCTCTGTGTAATCACATGGTGCGGTCTCTCTGTTTAATCACATGGTGCAGTCTCTCTGTGTAATCACATGGTGCAGTCTCCCTGTGTAATCACATGGTGCAGTCTCTGTCTAATCACATGGTGCAGTCTCTGTGTAATCACATGCTGCAGTTTCAGTATAATCACATGGTGCAGTCTCTGTATAATCACATGGTGCAGTCTCCCTGTGTAATCACATGGTGCAGTCTCTGTGTAATCACATGGTGCAGTCTCTGTGTAATCACATGTTGCAGAATCACTGTAATCACATGGTGCAGGCTCCCTGTGTAATCGCATGGTGCAGTCTCAGTGTAATCACATGGTGCAGTCTCTGTGTAATCACATGGTGCAGCCTCCCTGTGTAATCACATGGTGCAGTCTCTGTGTAATCACATGGTGCAGTCTCCCTGTGTAATCACATGGTGCAGTTTCTGTGTAAGCACATGGTGCTGTCTCTCTGTGTAGTCACATGGTGCAGTCTCCCTGTGTAATCACATGGTGCAGTCTCCCTGTATAATCACATGGTGCAGTTTCTGTGTAAGCACATGGTGCAGTCTCTCTGTGTAATCACATGGTGCAGTCTCCCTGTGTAATCACATGGTGCAGTTTTTGTGTAAGCACATGGTGCAGTCCCTCTGTGTAATCACATGGTGCAGTTTCTGTGTAAGCACATGGTGCAGTCTCTCTGTTTAATTGCATGGTGCAGTTTCTGTGTAAGCACCTGGTGCAGTATCTGTGTAATCACATGGTGCAGTCTCAGTGTAATCACATGGTGCAGTCTTCCTGTGTAATCACATGGTGCAGTCTCAGTGTAATCACATGGTGCAGTCTCTGTGTAATCACATGCTGCAGTCTCTGTGTAATCTGATGTTGCAGTCTCTGTGTAATCACATGGTGCAGTCTCTGTGTAATCACATGCTGCAGTCTCTGTGTAATCTGATGTTGCAGTCTCTGTCTAATCACATGGTGCAGTCTCTGTGTAATCTGATGTTGCAGTCTCTGTCTAATCACATGGTGCAGTCTCTGTGTAATCACATGCTGCAGTCTCTGTGTAATCTGATGTTGCAGTCTCTGTCTAATCACATGGTGCAGTCTCTGTCTAATCACATGGTGCAGTCTCTGTCTAATCACATGGAGCAGTCTCTGTCTAATCACATGGTGCAGTCTCTGTCTAATCACATGGTGCAGTCTCAGTATAATCACATGGTGCAGTCTCTGTCTAATCACATGTTGCAGTCTCAGTCTAATCACATGGTGCAGTCTCAGTATAATCACATGGTGCAATTTCTGTCTAATCACATGGTGCAGTCTCTGTCTAATCACATGGTGAAGTCTCTGTCTAATCACATGGTGCAGTCTCAGTCTAATCACATGGTGCAGTTTCTTTCTAATCACATGGTGCAGTCTCTGTCTAATCACATGGTGCAGTCTCTGTTTAATCACATGGTGCAGCATCTCTGTGTAATCACATGGTGCAGTCTCCCTGTGTAATCACATGGTGCAGTCTCCCTGTGTAATCACATGGTGCAGTCTCAGTGTAATCACATGGTGCAGTCTCTGTGTAATCACATGGTGCAGTCTCTCTGTGTAATCACATGGTGCAGTCTCTGTGTAATCACATGGTGCATTCTCTCCGTGTAATCACATGGTGCAGTCTCTGTGTAATCACATGATGTAGCCTCCCTGTGTAATCACATGGTGCTGTCTCTGTGTAATCACATGGTGCAGTCTCTGTGTAATCACATGGTGCAGTCTCTCTGTGTAATCACATGGTGCAGTCTCTCTGTGTAATCGCATGGTGCAGTCTCTCTGTGTAATCGCATGGTGCAGTCTCTCTGTGTAATCGCATGGTGCAGTCTCCCTGTGTAATCACATGGTGCAGTCTCTCTGTGTAATCACATGGTGCAGTCTCCCTGTGTAATCACATGGTGCAGCATCTCTGTTTAATCACATGGTGCAGACTCTCTGTGTAATCACATGGTGCAGTCTCTGTGTAATCACATGGTGCATCTTCCCTGTGTAATCACATGGTGCAGTCTCTGTGTAATCACATGGTGCATCCTCCCTGTGTAATCACATGGTGCAGTCTCTGTCTAATCACATGGTGCAGGCACCCTGTGTAATCACATGGTGCAGTCTCTGTGTAATCACATGGTGCAGTCTCTGTATAATCACATGGTGCAGGCTCCCTGTGTAATCACATGGTGCAGTCTCTGTCTAATCACATGGTGCAGTCTGCCTGTGTAATCACATGGTGCAGTCTCTGTCTAATCACATGGTGCAGTCTCCCTGTGTAATCACATGGCACAGTGTCAGTGTAATCACATGGTGCAGTCTCCCTGTGTAATCACATGGTGCAGTCTCTGTGTAATCACATGGTGCAGTCTCTCTGTGTATTCACATGGTGCAGCCTCAGTGTAATCACATGGTGCAGCCGCTGTGTAATCACATGGTGCAGTCTCTTGGTAATCACATGGTGCAGTCTCTGTGTAATCACATGGTGCATTCTCTGTGTAATCACAAGGTGCAGTCTCTCTGTGTATTCACATGTTGCAGTCTCTGTGTAATCACATGGTGCAGTCTCCCTGTGTAATCACACGGTGCAGTTTCTGTGTAATCACGTGGTGCAGTCTCTCTGTGTAATCACATGGTGCAGTCTCTGTGTAATCACATGTTGCAGTCTCTCTGTGTAATCACATGGTGCGGTCTCTCTGTTTAATCACATGGTGCAGTCTCTCTGTGTAATAACATTGTGGTGACTCTGTGTAATCACAAGGTGTAGTCTCCTTTTGCAATCAGATGATACAGTTTCTGTGTAATCACATGGTGAAGTCGCTCTGTGTAATCACATGGTGCAGTCTCTGTGTAATGACATGGTGCAGTCTCTTTGTAATCACATGTTGCAGTCTCTGTTCAATCACATGGTGTAGCCTCTCTGTGTAATCACCTGTTGCAGCCTCTCTGTGTAATCACATGGTGCAGTCTCTTTCTAATCACATGGTGCAGTTTCTGTCTAATCACATGGTGCAGTCTCTGTCTAATCACATGGTGCAGTTTCAGTCTAATCACATGGTGCAGTCTCTGTCTAATCACATGGTGCAGTCTCTGTCTAATCACATGGTGTCGTTTCTGTGTAATCACATGGTGCAGTCTCTGTCTAATCACATGGTGCAGTTTCTGTGTAATCACATGGTGCAGGTTCAGTATAATCACATGGTGCAGTCTCTGTGTAATCACATGGATCAGTCTCTGTGTAATCACATGGTGCAGTCTCTGTGCAATCAGATGGTACAGTCTCTGTGCAATCACATGGTGCAGTTTCAGTATAATCACATGGTGCAGTTTCTGTCTAATCACATGGTGCAGTCTCTGTCTAATCACATGGTGCAGTCTCTGTCTAATCACATGGTGCAGTCTCGGTCGAAAAACATGGTACAGTCTCTATATAATCACATGGCGCAGTCTCTGTGTAATCACAAGGTGCAATCTCTGTGTAATCACATGGTGCAGTCTCTGTGTAATCACAAAGTGCAGTTTCTGTGTAATCACATGGTGCAGTTTCAGTATAATCACATGGTTCACTCTCAGTGTAATCACATGGTGCAGTCTCCCTGTGTAATCACATGGTGCAGTCTCTGTATAATCACATGGTGCAGTCTCTGTGTAATCACATGGTGCAGTCTCTCTGTGTAATCACATGGTGCAGTCTTTGTGTAATCACATGGTGCAGTCTCCCTGTGTAATCACATGGTGCAGTCTCAGTGTAATCACATGGTGCAGTCTCTCTGTGTAATCACATGGTGCAGTCTCTATGTGTAATCACATGGTGCAGTCTCTGTGTAATCACATGGTGCAGTGTCTGTGTAATCACATGGTGCAGTCTCTATGTGTAATCACATGGTGCAGTCTCTGTGTAATCACATGCTGCAGTCTCCCTGTATAATCACATGGTGCAGTCTCTCTGTGTAATTACATGGTGCAGTTTGTGTGTAAGCACCTGCTGCAGTCTCTGTGTAATCACATGGTGCAGTCTCAGAGTAATCACATGGTGCAGTCTCCCTGTGTAATCACATGGTGCAGTCTCAGTGTAATCACATGGTACAGTCGCTCAGTGTAATCACATGTTGCAGCCTCTCTGTGTAATCACATGGTGCAGTCTCCCTGTGTAATCACACGGTGCAGTCTCCCTGTGTAATCACACGGTGCAGTCTCTCTGTGTAATCACATGGTGCAGTCTCTCTGTGTAATCACATGGTGCAGCCTCTCTGTGTGATCACATGGTGCAGTCTCTCTGTGTATTCACATGGTGCAGCCTCTCTGTGTAATCACATGGTGCAGCCTCTCTGTGTAATCACACGGTGCAGTCTCTCTGTGTAATCACATGGTGCAGTCTCTCTGTGTATTCAAATGGTGCAGCCTCCCTATGTAATCACATGGTACAGTCTCTCTCCAATCACATGGTGCATTCTCCCTGTATAATCACATGGTGCAGTCTCCCTGTGTAATCACATGGTGCAGTCTCTCTGTGTAATGACATGGTGCAGTCTCTCTGTGTAATCACATGGTGCAGTCTCCCTGTGTAATCACATGGTGCAGTCTCTGTCTAATCACATGGTGCAGTCTCTGTGTAATCACATGCTGCAGTTTCAGTATAATCACATGGTGCAGCATCTCTGTTGAATCACATGGTGCAGTCTCTCTGTGTAATCACATGGTGCAGTCTCTCTGTGTAATCGCATGGTGCAGTCTCCCTGTGTAATCACATGGTGCAGTCTCTCTGTGTAATCACATGGTGCAGTCTCCCTGTGTAATCACATGGTGCAGCATCTCTGTTTAATCACATGGTGCAGACTCTCTGTGTAATTACATGCTGCAGTCTCTGTGTAATCACATGGTGCAGTCTCTGTGTAATCACATGGTGCATCCTCCCTGTGTAATCACATGGTGCAGTCTCTGTGTAATCACATGGTGCATCCTCCCTGTGTAATCACATGGTGCAGTCTCTGTCTAATCACATGGTGCAGGCACCCTGTGTAATCACATGGTGCAGTCTCTGTGTAACCACATGGTGCAGTCTCTGTATAATCACATGGTGCAGGGTCCCTGTGTAATCACATGGTGCAGTCTCTGTCTAATCACATGGTGCAGTCTGCCTGTGTAATCACATGGTGCAGTCTCTGTCTAATCACATGGTGCAGTCTCCCTGTGTAATCACATGGCACAGTGTCAGTGTAATCACATGGTGCAGTCTCCCTGTGTAATCACATGGTGCAGTCTCTGTGTAATCACATGGTGCAGTCTCTCTGTGTATTCACATGGTGCAGCCTCAGTGTAATCACATGGTGCAGCCGCTGTGTAATCACATGGTGCAGTCTCTTGGTAATCACATGGTGCAGTCTCTGTGTAATCACATGGTGCATTCTCTGTGTAATCACAAGGTGCAGTCTCTCTGTGTATTCACATGGTGCAGCCTCAGTGTAATCACATGGTGAAGCCGCTGTGTAATCACATGGTGCAGTCTCTCTGTCTAATCACATGTTGCAGTCTCTGTGTAATCACATGGTGCAGTCTCTCTGTCTAATCACATGTTGCAGTCTCAGTGTAATCACATGGTGCAGTCTCCCTGTGTAATCACACGGTGCAGTTTCTGTGTAATCACGTGGTGCAGTCTCTCTGTGTAATCACATGGTGCAGTCTCTGTGTAATCACATGTTGCAGTCTCTCTGTGTAATCACATGGTGCGGTCTCTCTGTTTAATCACATGGTGCAGTCTCTCTGTGTAATCACATGGTGCAGTCTCTGTGTAATCACATGGTGCAGTCTCTGTGTAATCACATGGTGCAGCCTCTCTGTGTAATTACATGGTGCAGTCTCTGTGTAATCACATGGTGCAGTCTCTCTGTCTAATCACATGTTGCAGTCTCAGTGTAATCACATGGTGCAGTCTCCCTGTGTAATCACACGGTGCAGTTTCTGTGTAATCACGTGGTGCAGTCTCTCTGTGTAATCACATGGTGCAGTCTCTGTGTAATCACATGTTGCAGTCTCTCTGTGTAATCACATGGTGCCGTCTCTCTGTTTAATCACATGGTGCAGTCTCTCTGTGTAATCACATGGTGCAGTCTCCCTGTGTAATCACATGGTGCAGTCTCTGTCTAATCACATGGTGCAGTCTCTGTGTAATCACATGCTGCAGTTTCAGTATAATCACTTGGTGCAGTCTCTGTATAATCACATGGTGCAGTCTCCCTGTGTAATCACATGGTGCAGTCTCTGTGTAATCACATGGTGCAGTCTCTGTGTAATCACATGTTGCAGAATCACTGTAATCACATGGTGCAGGCTCCCTGTGTAATCGCATGGTGCAGTCTCAGTGTAATCACATGGTGCAGTCTCTGTGTAATCACATGGTGCAGCCTCCCTGTGTAATCACATGGTGCAGTCTCTGTGTAATCACATGGTGCAGTCTCCCTGTGTAATCACATGGTGCAGTTTCTGTGTAAGCACATGGTGCTGTCTCTCTGTGTAGTCACATGGTGCAGTCTCTCTGTGTAATCACATGGTGCAGTCTCCCTGTGTAATCACATGGTGCAGTTTCTGTGTAAGCACATGGTGCAGTCTCTCTGTGTAATCACATGGTGCAGTCTCCCTGTGTAATCACATGGTGCAGTTTTTGTGTAAGCACATGGTGCAGTCCCTCTGTGTAATCACATGGTGCAGTTTCTGTGTAAGCACATGGTGCAGTCTCTCTGTTTAATTGCATGGTGCAGTTTCTGTGTAAGCACCTGGTGCAGTATCTGTGTAATCACATGGTGCAGTCTCAGTGTAATCACATGGTGCAGTCTTCCTGTGTAATCACATGGTGCAGTCTCAGTGTAATCACATGGTGCAGTCTCCCTGTGTAATCACATGGTGCAGTCTCTGTGCAATCACATGGTGCAGTCTCTCTGTGTATTCACATGGTGCAGACTCTGTGTAATCATATGGTGCAGTCTCAGTGTAATCACATGGTGCAGCCTCTGTGTAATCACATGGTGCAGTCTCTCTGTCTAATCACATGGTGCAGTCTCAGTGTAATCATATGGTGCAGTCTCTGTGTAATCACATGGTGCAGTCTTCCTGTGTAATCACACGGTGCAGTCTCTCTGTGTAATCACATGGTGCAGCCTCTCTGTGTATTCAC
The DNA here is from genome assembly GCF_964194155.1 of Cetorhinus maximus. Lineage (NCBI taxonomy): Eukaryota > Metazoa > Chordata > Chondrichthyes > Lamniformes > Cetorhinidae > Cetorhinus > Cetorhinus maximus. The sequence continues at coordinate 290,245 of NW_027596305.1, read as the reverse complement.
ATGGTACAGTCTCTGTGTAATCACATTGCGCATTAAGTGTGTAATCACATGGTGCAGTGTCTGTCTAATCACATGGTGCAGTTTCTGTCTTATCACATGGTGCAGTCTCTGTCTAATCACATGGTGCAGTTTCTGTCTAATCACATGGTGCAGTCTGTGTGTAATCACATGGTGCAGTCTCTGTCTAATCACATGGTGCAGTTACTGTCTAATCACATGGTGCAGTCTCTGTCTAATCACATGGTGCAGTTACTGTCTAATCACATGGTGCAGTCTCTGTCTAATCACATGGTGCAGTTACTGTCTAATCACATGGTGCAGTCTCTGTCTAATCACATGGTGCAGTTACTGTCTAATCACATGGTGCAGTCTCTGTCTAATCACATGGTGCAGTTACTGTCTAATCACATGGTGCAGTCTCTGTCTAATCACATGGTGCAGTCTCTGTGTAATCACATGGTGCAGTTTCTGTCTAATCATATGGTGCAGTTTCTGTGTAATCACGTGGTGCAGTCTCTCTGTGTAATCACATGGTGCAGTCTCTGTGTAATCACATGGTGAAGTCGCTCTGTGTAATAACATGTTGCAGTCTCTCTGTGTAATCACATGGTGCAGTCTCTGTTTAATCACATGGTGTAGTCTCTGTGTAATCACATGGTGCGGACTCTCTGTTTAATCACATGGTGCAGTCTCTCTGTGTAATAACATTGTGGTGACTCTGTGTAATCACAAGGTGCAGTCTCCTTTTGCAATCAGATGATACAGTTTCTGTGTAATCACATGGTGAAGTCGCTCTGTGTAATCACATGGTGCAGTCTCTGTGTAATGACATGGTGCAGTCTCTTTGTAATCACATGTTGCAGCCTCTCTGTGTAATCACATGGTGCAGTCTCTGTCTAATCACATGGTGCAGTTTCTGTCTAATCACATGGTGCAGTTTCTGTCTAATGACATGGTGCAGTCTCTGTCTAATCACCTGGTGCAGTTTCTGTCTAATCACATGGTGCAGCATCTCTGTGTAATCACATGGTGCATTTTCTGTCTAATCACATGGTGCAGTTTCTGTGTAATCACATGGTGAAGTTTCTGTGTAATCACATGTTACAGTTTCAGTATAATCACATGGTGCAATCTCTGTGTAATCACATGGTGCAGTCTCTGTGTAATCACAAAGTGCAGTTTCTGTGTAATCACATGGTGCAGTTTCAGTATAATCACATGGTGCAGACTGTCTGTGTAATCACATGGTGCAGTCTCTGTGTAATCACAAAGTGCAGTTTCTGTGTAATCACATGGTGCAGTTTCAGTATAATCACATGGTGCACTCTCAGTGTAATCACATGGTGCAGTCTCCCTGTGTAATCACATGGTGCAGTTTCTGTATAATCACATGGTGCAGTCTCTGTGTAATCACATGGTGCAGTCTCTCTGTGTAATCACATGGTGCAGACTTTGTGTAATCACATGGTGCAGTCTCCCTGTGTAATCACATGGTGCAGTCTCAGTGTAATCACATGGTGCAGTATCTCTGTGTAATCACATGGTGCAGTCTCGATGTGTAATCACATGGTGCAGTCTCTGTGTAATCACATGGTGCAGTCTCTGTATAATGACATGGTGCAGTCTGTCTGTGAAATCACATGGTGCAGTCTCTCTGTTTAAAATCATGGTGCAGTCTCTGTGTAATCACATGGTGCAGTCTCTGTGTAATCACATGGTGCAGTCTCTCTGTGTAATCACATGGTGCAGTCTCTCTGTGTAATCACATGGTGCAGTCTCTGTGTAATCACATGGTGCAGTCTCAGTATAATCACATGGTGCAGTCTCTGTATAATCACGTTGTGCAGTCTCTGTGTAATCACATGGTGCAGTCTCTCTGTGTAATCAGATGGTGCAGTCTCTGTGTAATCAGATGGTGCAGTCTCTGTATAATCACATGGTGCATTCTCGCTTTTTAAAATCATGGTGCAGTCTCTGTGTAATCACATGGTGCAGTCTCTCTGTTTAAAATCATGGTGCAATCTCTCTGTGTAATCACATGGTGCAGCCCCTGTGTAATCACATGGTGCAGTCTCTCTGTATAATCACATGGTGCAGCCTCTGTGTAATCACATGGTTGAGACGCTGCGTAATCACATGTTGCAGTGTCTGTGTAATCACATGGTGCAGTCTCTGTGTAATCACATGGTGAAGTCTCTGTGTAATCACATGATGCAGTCTCTGTGTAATCAAATGGTGAAGACTCTGCGTAATCACATGTTGCAGTCTCTGTGTAATCACATGGTGGAGTCTCTGTGTAATCACATGGTGCAGTCTCTGTGTAATCACATGGTGCAGTCTCTGTGTAATCACATGCTTCAGTCTCTGTGTAATCTGATGTTGCAGTCTCTGTGTAATCACATGGTGCAGTCTCTGTGTAATCACATGCTGCAGTCTCTGTGTAATCTGATGTTGCAGTCTGTCTAATCACATGGTGCAGTCTCTGTGTAATCTGATGTTGCAGTCTCTGTCTAATCACATGGTGCAGTCTCTGTGTAATCACATGCTGCAGTCTCTGTGTAATCTGATGTTGCAGTCTCTGTCTAATCACATGGTGCAGTCTCTGTCTAATCACATGGTGCAGTCTCTGTCTAATCACATGGAGCAGTCTCTGTCTAATCACATGGTGCAGTCTCTGTCTAATCACATGGTGCAGTCTCAGTATAATCACATGGTGCAGTCTCTGTCTAATCACATGTTGCAGTCTCAGTCTAATCACATGGTGCAGTCTCAGTATAATCACATGGTGCAATTTCTGTCTAATCACATGGTGCAGTCTCTGTCTAATCACATGGTGAAGTCTCTGTCTAATCACATGGTGCAGTCTCAGTCTAATCACATGGTGCAGTTTCTTCCTAATCACATGGTGCAGTCTCTGTCTAATCACATGGTGCAGTCTCTGTCTAATCACATGGTGCAGTCTCTGTTTAATCACATGGTGCAGCATCTCTGTGTAATCACATGGTGCAGTCTCCCTGTGTAATCACATGGTGCAGTCTCCCTGTGTAATCACATGGTGCAGTCTCAGTGTAATCACATGGTGCAGTCTCTGTGTAATCACATGGTGCAGTCTCTCTGTGTAATCACATGGTGCAGTCTCTGTGTAATCACATGGTGCATTCTGTCCGTGTAATCACATGGTGCAGTCTCTGTGTAATCACATGATGCAGCCTCCCTGTGTAATCACATGGTGCTGTCTCTGTGTAATCACATGGTGCAGTCTCTGTGTAATCACATGGTGCAGTCTCTCTGTGTAATCACATGGTGCAGTCTCTCTGTGTAATCGCATGGTGCAGTCTCCCTGTGTAATCACATGGTGCAGTCTCTCTGTGTAATCACATGGTGCAGTCTCCCTGTGTAATCACATGGTGCAGCATCTCTGTTTAATCACATGGTGCAGACTCTCTGTGTAATCACATGGTGCAGTCTCTGTGTAATCACATGGTGCAGTCTCTCTGTGTAATCGCATGGTGCAGTCTCCCTGTGTAATCACATGGTGCAGTCTCTCTGTGTAATCACATGGTGCAGTCTCCCTGTGTAATCACATGGTGCAGCATCTCTGTTTAATCACATGGTGCAGACTCTCTGTGTAATTACATGCTGCAGTCTCTGTGTAATCACATGGTGCAGTCTCTGTGTAATCACATGGTGCATCCTCCCTGTGTAATCACATGGTGCAGTCTCTGTGTAATCACATGGTGCATCCTCCCTGTGTAATCACATGGTGCAGTCTCTGTCTAATCACATGGTGCAGGCACCCTGTGTAATCACATGGTGCAGTCTCTGTGTAATCACATGGTGCAGTCTCTGTATAATCACATGGTGCAGGCTCCCTGTGTAATCACATGGTGCAGTCTCTGTCTAATCACATGGTGCAGTCTGCCTGTGTAATCACATGGTGCAGTCTCTGTCTAATCACATGGTGCAGTCTCCCTGTGTAATCACATGGCACAGTGTCAGTGTAATCACATGGTGCAGTCTCCCTGTGTAATCACATGGTGCATTCTCTGTGTAATCACATGGTGCAGTCTCTCTGTGTATTCACATGGTGCAGCCTCAGTGTAATCACATGGTGCAGCCGCTGTGTAATCACATGGTGCAGTCTCTTGGTAATCACATGGTGCAGTCTCTGTGTAATCACATGGTGCATTCTCTGTGTAATCACAAGGTGCAGTCTCTCTGTGTATTCACATGGTGCAGCCTCAGTGTAATCACATGGTGCAGCCGCTGTGTAATCACATGGTGCAGTCTCTCTGTCTAATCACATGTTGCAGTCTCTGTGTAATCACATGGTGCAGTCTCTCTGTCTAATCACATGTTGCAGTCTCAGTGTAATCACATGGTGCAGTCTCCCTGTGTAATCACACGGTGCAGTTTCTGTGTAATCACGTGGTGCAGTCTCTCTGTGTAATCACATGGTGCGGTCTCTGTGTAATCACATGTTGCAGTCTCTCTGTGTAATCACATGGTGCGGTCTCTCTGTTTAATCACATGGTGCAGTCTCTCTGTGTAATAACATTGTGGTGACTCTGTGTAATCACAAGGTGTAGTCTCCTTTTGCAATCAGATGATACAGTTTCTGTGTAATCACATGGTGAAGTCGCTCTGTGTAATCACATGGTGCAGTCTCTGTGTAATGACATGGTGCAGTCTCTTTGTAATCACATGTTGCAGTCTCTGTTCAATCACATGGTGTAGCCTCTCTGTGTAATCACCTGTTGCAGCCTCTCTGTGTAATCACATGGTGCAGTCTCTTTCTAATCACATGGTGCAGTTTCTGTCTAATCACATGGTGCAGTCTCTGTCTAATCACATGGTGCAGTTTCAGTCTAATCACATGGTGCAGTCTCTGTCTAATCACATGGTGCAGTCTCTGTCTAATCACATGGTGTCGTTTCTGTGTAATCACATGGTGCAGTCTCTGTCTAATCACATGGTGCAGTTTCTGTGTAATCACATGGTGCAGGTTCAGTATAATCACATGGTGCAGTCTCTGTGTAATCACATGGATCAGTCTCTGTGTAATCACATGGTGCAGTCTCTGTGCAATCACATGGTACAGTCTCTGTGCAATCACATGGTGCAGTTTCAGTATAATCACATGGTGCAGTTTCTGTATAATCACATGGTGCAGTCTCTGTCTAATCACATGGTGCAGTCTCTGTCTAATCACATGGTGCAGTCTCGGTCGAAAAACATGGTACAGTCTCTATATAATCACATGGCGCAGTCTCTGTGTAATCACAAGGTGCAATCTCTGTGTAATCACATGGTGCAGTCTCTGTGTAATCACAAAGTGCAGTTTCTGTGTAATCACATGGTGCAGTTTCAGTATAATCACATGGTGCACTCTCAGTGTAATCACATGGTGCAGTCTCCCTGTGTAATCACATGGTGCAGTCTCTGTATAATCACATGGTGCAGTCTCTGTGTAATCACATGGTGCAGTCTCTCTGTGTAATCACATGGTGCAGTCTTTGTGTAATCACATGGTGCAGTCTCCCTGTGTAATCACATGGTGCAGTCTCAGTGTAATCACATGGTGCAGTCTCTCTGTGTAATCACATGGTGCAGTCTCTATGTGTAATCACATGGTGCAGTCTCTATGTGTAATCACATGGTGCAGTCTCTGTGTAATCACATGGTGCAGTGTCTGTGTAATCACATGGTGCAGTCTCTATGTGTAATCACATGGTGCAGTCTCTGTGTAATCACATGCTGCAGTCTCCCTGTATAATCACATGGTGCAGTCTCTCTGTGTAATTACATGGTGCAGTTTGTGTGTAAGCACCTGCTGCAGTCTCTGTGTAATCACATGGTGCAGTCTCAGAGTAATCACATGGTGCAGTCTCCCTGTGTAATCACATGGTGCAGTCTCAGTGTAATCACATGGTACAGTCGCTCTGTGTAATCACATGTTGCAGCCTCTCTGTGTAATCACATGGTGCAGTCTCCCTGTGTAATCACACGGTGCAGTCTCCCTGTGTAATCACACGGTGCAGTCTCTCTGTGTAATCACATGGTGCAGTCTCTCTGTGTAATCACATGGTGCAGCCTCTCTGTGTGATCACATGGTGCAGTCTCTCTGTGTATTCACATGGTGCAGCCTCTCTGTGTAATCACATGGTGCAGCCTCTCTGTGTAATCATACGGTGCAGTCTCTCTGTGTAATCACATGGTGCAGTCTCTCTGTGTATTCAAATGGTGCAGCCTCCCTATGTAATCACATGGTACAGTCTCTCTCCAATCACATGGTGCATTCTCCCTGTATAATCACATGGTGCAGTCTCCCTGTGTAATCACATGGTGCAGTCTCTCTGTGTAATGACATGGTGCAGTCTCTCTGTGTAATCACATGGTGCAGTCTCCCTGTGTAATCACATGGTGCAGTCTCTGTCTAATCACATGGTGCAGTCTCTGTGTAATCACATGCTGCAGTTTCAGTATAATCACATGGTGCAGTCTCTGTATAATCACATGGTGCAGTCTCCCTGTGTAATCACATGGTGCAGTCTCTCTGTGTAATCGCATGGTGCAATCTCCCTGTGTAATCACATGGTGCAGTCTCTCTGTGTAATCACATGGTGCAGTCTCCCTGTGTAATCACATGGTGCAGCATCTCTGTTTAATCACATGGTGCAGACTCTCTGTGTAATTACATGCTGCAGTCTCTGTGTAATCACATGGTGCAGTCTCTGTGTAATCACATGGTGCATCCTCCCTGTGTAATCACATGGTGCAGTCTCTGTGTAATCACATGGTGCATCCTCCCTGTGTAATCACATGGTGCAGTCTCTGTCTAATCACATGGTGCAGGCACCCTGTGTAATCACATGGTGCAGTCTCTGTGTAATCACATGGTGCAGTCTCTGTATAATCACATGGTGCAGGCTCCCTGTGTAATCACATGGTGCAGTCTCTGTCTAATCACATGGTGCAGTCTGCCTGTGTAATCACATGGTGCAGTCTCTGTCTAATCACATGGTGCAGTCTCCCTGTGTAATCACATGGCACAGTGTCAGTGTAATCACATGGTGCAGTCTCCCTGTGTAATCACATGGTGCAGTCTCTGTGTAATCACATGGTGCAGTCTCTCTGTGTATTCACATGGTGCAGCCTCAGTGTAATCACATGGTGCAGCCGCTGTGTAATCACATGGTGCAGTCTCTTGGTAATCACATGGTGCAGTCTCTGTGTAATCACATGGTGCATTCTCTGTGTAATCACAAGGTGCAGTCTCTCTGTGTATTCACATGGTGCAGCCTCAGTGTAATCACATGGTGCAGCCGCTGTGTAATCACATGGTGCAGTCTCTCTGTCTAATCACATGTTGCAGTCTCTGTGTAATCACATGGTGCAGTCTCTCTGTCTAATCACATGTTGCAGTCTCTGTGTAATCACATGGTGCAGTCTCCCTGTGTAATCACACGGTGCAGTTTCTGTGTAATCACGTGGTGCAGTCTCTCTGTGTAATCACATGGTGCGGTCTCTGTGTAATCACATGTTGCAGTCTCTCTGTGTAATCACATGGTGCGGTCTCTCTGTTTAATCACATGGTGCAGTCTCTCTGTGTAATAACATTGTGGTGACTCTGTGTAATCACAAGGTGTAGTCTCCTTTTGCAATCAGATGATACAGTTTCTGTGTAATCACATGGTGAAGTCGCTCTGTGTAATCACATGGTGCAGTCTCTGTGTAATGACATGGTGCAGTCTCTTTGTAATCACATGTTGCAGTCTCTGTTCAATCACATGGTGTAGCCTCTCTGTGTAATCACCTGTTGCAGCCTCTCTGTGTAATCACATGGTGCAGTCTCTGTCTAATCACATGGTGCAGTTTCTGTCTAATCACATGGTGCAGTCTCTGTCTAATCACATGGTGCAGTTTCAGTCTAATCACATGGTGCAGTCTCTGTCTAATCACATGGTGCAGTCTCTGTCTAATCACATGGTGTCGTTTCTGTGTAATCACATGGTGCAGTCTCTGTCTAATCACATGGTGCAGTTTCTGTGTAATCACATGGTGCAGGTTCAGTATAATCACATGGTGCAGTCTCTGTGTAATCACATGGATCAGTCTCTGTGTAATCACATGGTGCAGTCTCTGTGCAATCACATGGATCAGTCTCTGTCTAATCACATGGTGCAGTCTCGGTCGAAAAACATGGTACAGTCTCTATATAATCACATGGCGCAGTCTCTGTGTAATCACAAGGTGCAATCTCTGTGTAATCACATGGTGCAGTCTCTGTGTAATCACAAAGTGCAGTTTCTGTGTAATCACATGGTGCAGTTTCAGTATAATCACATGGTGCACTCTCAGTGTAATCACATGGTGCAGTCTCCCTGTGTAATCACATGGTGCAGTCTCTGTATAATCACATGGTGCAGTCTCTGTGTAATCACATGGTGCAGTCTCTCTGTGTAATCACATGGTGCAGTCTTTGTGTAATCACATGGTGCAGTCTCCCTGTGTAATCACATGGTGCAGTCTCAGTGTAATCACATGGTGCAGTCTCTCTGTGTAATCACATGGTGCAGTCTCTATGTGTAATCACATGGTGCAGTCTCTGTGTAATCACATGGTGCAGTCTCTGTGTAATCACATGGTGCAGTCTCTATGTGTAATCACATGGTGCAGTCTCTGTGTAATCACATGGTGCAGTCTCTGTGTAATCACATGGTGCAGTCTCCCTGTATAATCACATGGTGCAGTCTCTCTGTGTAATTACATGGTGCAGTTTGTGTGTAAGCACCTGCTGCAGTCTCTGTGTAATCACATGGTGCAGTCTCAGAGTAATCACATGGTGCAGTCTCCCTGTGTAATCACATGGTGCAGTCTCAGTGTAATCACATGGTACAGTCGCTCTGTGTAATCACATGTTGCAGCCTCTCTGTGTAATCACATGGTGCAGTCTCCCTGTGTAATCACACGGTGCAGTCTCTCTGTGTAATCACATGGTGCAGTCTCTCTGTGTAATCACATGGTGCAGCCTCTCTGTGTGATCACATGGTGCAGTCTCTCTGTGTATTCACATGGTGCAGCCTCTCTGTGTAATCACATGGTGCAGCCTCTCTGTGTAATCACACGGTGCAGTCTCTCTGTGTAATCACATGGTGCAGTCTCTCTGTGTATTCAAATGGTGCAGCCTCCCTATGTAATCACATGGTACAGTCTCTCTCCAATCACATGGTGCATTCTCCCTGTGTAATCACATGGTGCAGTCTCCCTGTGTAATCACATGGTGCAGTCTCTCTGTGTAATGACATGGTGCAGTCTCTCTGTGTAATCACATGGTGCAGTCTCCCTGTGTAATCACATGGTGCAGTCTCTGTCTAATCACATGGTGCAGTCTCTGTGTAATCACATGCTGCAGTTTCAGTATAATCACATGGTGCAGTCTCTGTATAATCACATGGTGCAGTCTCCCTGTGTAATCACATGGTGCAGTCTCTGTGTAATCACATGGTGCAGTCTCTGTGTAATCACATGTTGCAGAATCACTGTAATCACATGGTGCAGGCTCCCTGTGTAATCGCATGGTGCAGTCTCAGTGTAATCACATGGTGCAGTCTCTGTGTAATCACATGGTGCAGCCTCCCTGTGTAATCACATGGTGCAGTCTCTGTGTAATCACATGGTGCAGTCTCCCTGTGTAATCACATGGTGCAGTTTCTGTGTAAGCACATGGTGCTGTCTCTCTGTGTAGTCACATGGTGCAGTCTCCCTGTGTAATCACATGGTGCAGTCTCCCTGTGTAATCACATGGTGCAGTTTCTGTGTAAGCACATGGTGCAGTCTCTCTGTGTAATCACATGGTGCAGTCTCCCTGTGTAATCACATGGTGCAGTTTTTGTGTAAGCACATGGTGCAGTCCCTCTGTGTAATCACATGGTGCAGTTTCTGTGTAAGCACATGGTGCAGTCTCTCTGTTTAATTGCATGGTGCAGTTTCTGTGTAAGCACCTGGTGCAGTATCTGTGTAATCACATGGTGCAGTCTCAGTGTAATCACATGGTGCAGTCTTCCTGTGTAATCACATGGTGCAGTCTCAGTGTAATCACATGGTGCAGTCTCCCTGTGTAATCACATGGTGCAGTCTCTGTGCAATCACATGGTGCAGTCTCTCTGTGTATTCACATGGTGCAGACTCTGTGTAATCATATGGTGCAGTCTCAGTGTAATCACATGGTGCAGCCTCTGTGTAATCACATGGTGCAGTCTCTCTGTCTAATCACATGGTGCAGTCTCAGTGTAATCATATGGTGCAGTCTCTGTGTAATCACATGGTGCAGTCTTCCTGTGTAATCACACGGTGCAGTCTCTCTGTGTAATCACATGGTGCAGCCTCTCTGTGTATTCACATGGTACAGTCTCTGTGTAATCACATGGCACATTAAGTGTGTAATCACATGGTGCAGTGTCTGTCTAATCACATGGTGCAGTTTCTGTCTTATCACATGGTGCAGTCTCTGTCTAATCACATGGTGCAGTTTCTGTCTAATCACATGGTGCAGTCTGTGTGTAATCACATGGTGCAGTCTCTGTCTAATCACATGGTGCAGTTACTGTCTAATCACATGGTGCAGTCTCTGTCTAATCACATGGTGCAGTTACTGTCTAATCACATGGTGCAGTCTCTGTCTAATCACATGGTGCAGTTACTGTCTAATCACATGGTGCAGTCTCTGTCTAATCACATGGTGCAGTTACTGTCTAATCACATGTTGCAGTCTCTGTCTAATCACATGGTGCAGTTACTGTCTAATCACATGGTGCAGTCTCTGTCTAATCACATGGTGCAGTCTCTGTGTAATCACATGGTGCAGTTTCTGTCTAATCATATGGTGCAGTCTCTGTGTAATCACATGGTGCAGTTACTGTGTAATCACATGGTGCAGTCTCTCTGTGCAATCAGATGATGGAGTTTCTATATAATCACATGCTGCAGTCTTTCTGTTTAAAAACATGGTGGAGTCTCTGTGTAATCACATGGTGCAGTCTCTCTGTGTAATCACATGGTGCAGTCTCTCTGTGTAATCACATGGTGCAGTCTCTCTATGTAATAACATGTGGCAGTCGCTGTGTAATCACATGGTGCAGTTTCTGCATAATCACATGGTGCAGTCTCTGTCTAATCACATGATGCAGTCTCTGTCTAACCACATGGTGCAGTCTCTGTGTAATCACATGGTGCAGTCTCTCTGTGTAATCACATGGTGCAGTCTCTGTATAATCACATGGTGAAGTCGCTCTGTGTAATCACATGGTGCAGTCCCTGTATAATCACATGGTGAAGTTTCTCTGTTTAATCACATGGTCCTGTCTCTGTGCAATCACATGGTGCGGTCTCTGTGTAATCACATGTTGCAGACTCTCTTTATAATCACATGGTGCAGTCTCTCTGTGCAATCAGATGATGCAGTTTCTGTGTAATCAGATGATGCAGTTTCTGTGTAATCACATGGTGAAGTCGCTCTGTGTAATCACATGGTGCAGTATCTGTGTCATCACATGGTGCAGTCTCTGTGAAATCACATGGTGCAATGTCGCTGTGTAATAACATTGTACAGTCTCTCGGTGTAATCACATGTTGCAGTTGTTGTGTAATCACATGGTGAAGACGCTCTGTGTAATCACATGGGGCAGTTTTTGGGTAATCACATGGTGCAGTTTCTGTGTAATCACATGGTGCAATCTCTTTGTGTAATCACATGGTCCTGTCTCTGAGCAATCACATCGTGCAGTCTCTGTGTAATCACATGGTGCAGTCTCTGTGCAATCAGATGATGCAGTTTCTGTGTAATCACATGGTGAAGTCGCTCTGTGTAATGACATGTTGCAGTCTCTCTGTGTAATCACATGGTCCTGTCTCTGTGCAATCACATGGTGCAGTCTCTGTGTAATCACATGGTGCAGTCTCTCTGTGTAATCACATGGTGAAGGCTCTGTGCCATCAGATGATGCAGTTTCTGTGTAATCAGATGATGCAGTCTCTGTGTAATCACATGGTGCAATCTCCCTGTGTAATCACATGGTGCAGTCTCTCGGTGTAATCACATGGTGCAGTCTCTCTGTGTAATCACATGGTGCAGCATCCGTGTAATCGCATGATGCAGTCTCTGTCTAATCACATGGTGCAGTCTCTCTGTGTAATCACATGGTGCAGCATCCGTGTAATCGCATGATGCAGTCTCTGTATAATGACATGGTGAAGTCGCTCTGTGTAATCACATGTTGCAGTCTCTCTGTGTAATCACATGGTGCAGTCTCTGTGTAATCACATGGTGCAGTCTCTGTGTAATCACATGGTGCAGTCTCTCTGTGTAATCACAGGGTGCAGTCTCTCTTTGTAATCAGATGGTGCAGTCTCGCTGTGTAAACACATGGTGCAGTCTCTGGGTTATCACATGATGCAGTACCTGTGTAATCACATGGTGCAGTCTCTCTGTATAATCACATGGTGCAGTCTCTGTGTAATAACATGGTGCAGTCTTTCTGTTTAAAAATAAGGTGCAGTCTCTGTGTAATCACATTGTGCACTCTCTGTGTAATCACATGGTGCAGTTTCTGTGTAATCACATGGTGCAGTCTCTCTGTTTAAAATCATGGTGCAGTCTCTGTGTAATTATACGATGCAGAATCTCTGTGAAATCACATTATTCAGTCTCTGTATAATCACATGGTGCTGTCTCTCTGTATAATCACATGGTGCAGTCTCTGTGTAATCAGATGGTGCAGTCTCTGTGTAATCAGATGGTGCAGTCTCTGTGTAATCAGATGGTGCAGTCTCTGTGTAATCACATGGTGCAGTCTCTCTGTATAATAACATGGAGCTGTCTCTCTGTGAAATCACATGTTGTAGTCGCTCTGTGTAATCACATGGTGCAGTCTCTGTGTAATCATATGGTGCAGTCTCTGTGTAATCACATGGTGCAGTCTCTGTGTAATCACATGGTGCAGTCTCTGTGTAATCACATGGTGCAGTCTCTCTGTGTAATCACATGGTGCAGTCTCTCTATGTAATAACATGTGGCAGTCGCTGTGTAATCACATGGTGTAGCCTCTGTCCAATCACATGGTGCAGTCTCTGTCTAATCACATGATGCAGTCTCTGTGTAATCACATGGTGCAGTCTCTCTGTGTAATCACATGGTGCAGTCTCTGTATAATCACATGGTGAAGTCGCTCTGTGTAATCACATGGTGCAGTCTATGTGTAATCACATGGTGCAGTCTCTCTGTGTAATCACATGGTGCAGTCTCTGTATAATCACATGGTGAAGTCTCTCTGTGTAATCACATGGTCCTGTCTCTGTGCAATCACATGGTACAGTCTCTGTGTAATCACATGTTGCAGACTCTCTTTATAATCACATGGTTCTGTCTCTCTTTGTAATCATATGGTGCAGTCTCTCTGTGCAATCAGATGATGCAGTTTCTGTGTAATCAGAGGATGCAGTTTCTGTGTAATCACATGGTGCAGTCTCTGTCTAATCACATGGTGCAGTTTCTGTCTAATCACATGGTGCAGTCTCTCTGTTTAAAATCATGGTGCAGTCTCTGTGTAATCACATGGAGCAGTCTCTCTGTATAATCACATGGTGCAGTCTCTCTGTGTAATCACCTGGTGCAGTCTCTGTGTAATCACTTGGTGCAATCTCTGTGTAATCACATGGTGCAGACTCTCTGTGTAATCACATGGAGCAGTCTCTCTGTGTAATCACATGGTGCAGTCTCTCTGTGTAATCACATGGTGCAGTCTCTGTCTAATCACATGGTGCAGTTTCTGCCTAATCACATGGTGCAGTCTCTCTGTTTAAAATCATGGTGCAGGCTCTGTGTAATCACATGGAGCAGTCTCTCTGTATAATCACATGGTGCAGTCTCTCTGTATAATCACAAGGTGCAGTCTCTCTTTGTATTCACATGTTGCGGACTCTCTGTTTAATCACATGGTGCAGTCTCTCTGTGTAATAACATTGTGGTGACTCTGTGTAATCACAAGGTGCAGTCTCCTTTTGCAATCAGATGATACAGTTTCTGTGTAATCACATGGTGAAGTCGCTCTGTGTAATCACATGGTGCAGTCTCTGTGTAATGACATGGTGCAGTCTCTTTGTAATCACATGTTGCAGTCTCTGTATAATCACATGGTGCAGTTTCTGTCTAATCACATGGTGCAGTCTCTGTGTAATCACATGGTGCAGTTTCAGTATAATCACATGGTGCAGTCTCTGTTCAATCACATGGTGAAGCCTCTCTGTGTAATCACATGGTGCAGTCTCTGTGTAATCACATGGTGCAGTCCCTGTATAATCACATGGTGCAGTCTCTGTGTAATCACATGGTGCAGTCTCAGTGTAATCACATGGTGCAGTCACTGTGTAATCACATGGTACCGTCTCTGTGTAATCACATGGTGCAATCTCTCTGTGTAATCACATGGTGCAGTCTCTGTGTAATCACATGGTGCAGTCTCTGTCTAATCACATGGTGCAGTCTCTGTCTAATCACATGGTGCAGTCTCGGTCGAATCACATGGTGCAGCATCTCTGTGTAATCACATGGTGCATTTTCTGTCTAATCACATGGTGCAGTTTCTGTGTAATCACATGTTACAGTTTCAGTAAAATCACATGGTGCAATCTCTGTGTAATCACATGGTGCAGTCTCTGTGTAATCACAAAGTGCAGTTTCTGTGTAATCACATGGTGCAGTTTCAGTATAATCACATGGTGCAGACTGTCTGTGTAATCACATGGTGCAGTCTCTGTGTAATCACAAAGTGCAGTTTCTGTGTAATCACATCGTGCAGTCTCTGTGTAATCACATGGTGCAGTCTCTCTGTGTAATCACATGGTGCAGTCTCTCTGTGTAATCGCATGGTGCAGTCTCCCTGTGTAATCACATGGTGCAGTCTCTCTGTGTAATCACATGGTGCAGTCTCCCTGTGTAATCACATGGTGCAGCATCTCTGTGTAATCACATGGTGCAGACTCTCTGTGTAATTACATGGTGCAGTCTCTGTGTAATCACATGGTGCAGTCTCTGTGTAAGAACATGGTGCATCCTCCCTGTGTAATCACATGGTGCAGTCTCTGTCTAATCACATGGTGCAGGCACCCTGTGTAATCACATGGTGCAGTCTCTGTGTAATCACATGGTGCAGTCTCTGTATAATCACATGGTGCAGGCTCCCTGTGTAATCACATGGTGCAGTCTCTGTGTAATCACATGGTGCAGTCTGCCTGTGTAATCACATGGTGCAGTCTCTGTCTAATCACATGGTGCAGTCTCCCTGTGTAATCACATGGCGCAGTCTCAGTGTAATCACATGGTGCAGTCTCCCTGTGTAATCACATGGTGCAGTCTCTCTGCCTAATCACATGTTGCAGTCTCTGTGTAATCACATGGTGCAGTCTCCCTGTGTAATCACACGGTGCAGTTTCTGTGTAATCACCTGGTGCAGTCTCTCTGTGTAATCACATGTTGCAGTCTCAATGTAATCACATGGTGCAGTCTCCCTGTGTAATCACACGGTGCAGTTTCTGTGTAATCACCTGGTGCAGTCTCTCTGTGTAATCACATGGTGCAGTCTCTGTTTAATCACATGGTGTAGTCTCTGTGTAATCACATGGTGCGGTCTCTCTGTTTAATCACATGGTGCAGTCTCTCTGTGTAATAACATTGTGGTGACTCTGTGTAATCACAAGGCGCAGTCTCCTTTTGCAATCAGATGATACAGTTTCTGTGTAATCACATGGTGAAGTCGCTCTGTGTAATGACATGGTGCAGTCTCTGTGTAATGACATGGTGCAGTCTCTTTGTAATCACATGTTGCAGTCTCTGTCTAATCACATGGTCCAGTCTCTGTCTAATCACATGGTGCACTTTCAGTCTAATCACATGGTGCAGTCTCTGTGTAATAACATTGTGCAGTCTCTGTGTAATCACATGGTGCAGTCTCTGTGTAATCACATGGTGCAGTCTCTCTGTGTAATCACATGGTGCAGTCTCTGTGTAATCACATGGTGCAGTCACTGTATAATCACATGGTGCAGTCTCTGTGTAATAACATGGTGCAGTCTCTGTATAAGCACATGGTGAAGTCGCTCTTTGTAATCACATGGTGCAGTCTCCCTGTGCAATCAGATGATGCAGTTTTTGTGTAATCACATGGTGAAGTCGCTCTGTGTAATCAAATGGTGCAGTCTCTGTGTGTAATAACATTGTGCAATCTCTCTGTGTAATCACATGGTGCAGTCTCTCTGTGTAATCACATGGTGTAATCTCTGTGTAATCACATGGTGCAGTCTCTGTATAATGACATGGTGCAGTCTCTGTGTAATGATTTGGTGCAGTCTCTCTGTGTAATCACATGTTGCAGTCTCTGTGTAATCACTTGGTGCAGTCTCTGTGTAATCACATGGTGTAATCTCTGTGTAATCACATGGTGCAGTCTCTGTATAATCACATGGTGAAGTCGCTCTTTGTAATCACATGGTGCAGTCTCTGTGTAACCACGTGGTGCAGTCTCTGTGTACTCACATGGTGCAGTCTCTCTGTGTAATCACATGGTGCAGTCTCTGTATAATCACATGGTGCAGTCTCTGTGTAATCAGCTGGTGCAGTCTCTGTATAATCACATGGTGCATTCTCTCTGTTTAAAATCATGGTGCAGTCTCTGTGTAATCACATGGTGCAGTCTCGCTGTTTAAAATCATGGTGCATTCTCTCTGTGTAATCACATGGTGCAGTCTCTCTGAGTAATCACATGGTGCAGCCTCTGTGTAATCACATGGTGCAGCCTCTGTGTAATCACATGGTGAAGACTCTGCGTAATCACATGTTGCAGTCTCTGTGTAATCACATGGTGCAGTCTCTGTGTAATCACATGCTGCAGTCTCTGTGTAATCAGTTGTTGCAGTCTCTGTGTAATCACATGGTGCAGTCTCTGTGTAATCACATGGTGCAGTCTATGTGTAATCGCATGCTGCAGTCTCTGTGTAATCACAAGTTGCAGTCTCTGTGTAATCACATGGTGCAGTCTCTGTGTAATCACATAATGCAGTCACTGTGTAATCAGATGATGCAGTTTCTGTATAATCACATGGTGCAGTCTCTTTGTAATCACATGGTGCAGTCTCTGTGTAATCACATAATGCAGTCACTGTGTAATCAGATGATGCAGTTTCGGTATAATCACATGGTGCAGTCTCTGTGTAATCACCTGTTGCAGCCTCTCTGTGTAATCACATGGTGCAGTCTCTGTGTAATCACATGGCGCATTATGTGTGTAATCACATGGTGCAGTCTCTGTCTAATCACATGGTGCAGTTTCTGTCTAATCACATGGTGCAGTCTCTGTCTAATCACATGGTGCAGTTTCTGTCTAATCACATGGTGCAGTCTCTGTCTAATCACATGGTGCAGTTTCTGTCTAATCACATGGTGCAGTCTCTGTCTATTCACATGGTGCAGTCTCTGTCTAATCACATGGTGCAGTTTCTGTCTAATCACATGGTGAAGTCTCTCTGGGTAATCACATGGTGCAGTTTGTGTATAATCACATGGTGCAGTTTTTGGGTAATCACATGGTGCAGTCTCTCTGTTTAATCACATGGTGCAGTCTTTGTGTAATCACATGGTGCAGTCTCACAGTGTAATCACATGGTGCAGTCTCTCTGTGCAATCACATGGTGCATTCTCTGTTTAATCACATGGTGCAGTCTCGATGTGTAATCACATGTTGCAGTTGCTGTGTAATCACACGGTGCAGTCTCTGTTTAATCACATGGTGTAGTCTTTGTGTAATCACATGGTGAAGTCGCTCTGTGTAATCACATGGTGCAGTCTCTCTGTGTAATCACATGGTGCAGTCTCTCTGTCTAATCACATGGTGCAGTCTCTCTGTGCAATCACATGTTGCAGTCGTTGTGTAATCACATGGTGCAGTCTCTGTGCAATCACATGGTGCAGTCTTTGTGAAATAACATTGTGCAGTCTCTCTGTGTAATCACATGGTGCAGTCTCAGTATAAGCACATGGTGCAGTTTCTGTGTATTCACATGGAGCAGTCTCTCTGTTTAAAATCATGGTGCAGTCTCTCTGTGTAATCAGATGGTGCACTCTCTGTGTAATCACATGGTGCAATCTCTGTGTAATCACATGGTGCAGTCTCTGTGTAATCACATGGTGCAGTCTCTCTGTATAACATGGTGCAGCCTCTCTGTGAAATCACATGTTGTAGTCGCTGTGTAATCACATGGTCCTGTCTCTGCGTAATCACATGGTGAAGTCGCTCTGTGTAATCACATGGTGCATTTTTTGTGTAATCACATGGTGCAGTCCCTGTGCAATAACATGGTGCAGTCTCTGTGTAATCACATGCTGCAGTCTCTCTGTGTAATCAGATGGTGCAGTCTCTGTATAATCACATGGTGCAGTCTCCCTGTGAAATCACATGGTGCAGTCTCTGTTTAATCACATGGTGTAGTCTTTGTGCTATCACATGGTGCAGTCTATCTGTGTAATCACATGGTGCAGTCTCTGTGTAATCACATGGTGCAGTCTCTGTATAATCACATGGTGTAGTTTCTGTGTAATCACATGGTGCGGTCTCTCTGTTTAATCACATGGTACAGTCTCTCTGTGTAATCACTTGGTGCAATCTCTGTGTAATCACATGGTGCAGACACTCTGTGTAATCACATGGAGCAGTCTCTCTGTGTAATCACATGGTGCAGTCTCTCTGTGTAATCACATGGTGCAGTCTCCCTGTGTAATCACATGGTGCAGTCACTGTATAATCACATGGTGCAACCTCTCTGTGTAATCACATGGTGCAGTCTCTCTGTGTAATCACATGGTTTAGTCTCTGAGTAATCACATGGTACAGTCTCTGTATAATCACATGGTGCAGTCTCTGTATAATCACCTGGTGCAGTCTCTGTGTAATCACATGTTGCAGTCTCTGTGTAATCAGATGGTGCAGTTTCTGTATAATCACATGGTGCATTCTCTCTTTTTAAAATCATGGTGAAGTCTCTCTGTGTAATCACATGGTGCAGTCTCTGTGTAATCACATGGTGCAGTCTCTCTGTATAATCAAATGGTGCAGCCTCTGTGTAATCACATGGTTGAGACTCTGCGTAATCACTTGTTGCAGTCTCTGTGTAATCACATGGTGCAGTCTCTGTGTAATCACATGGTGCAGTCTCTGTGTAATCACATGATGCAGTCTCTGTGTAATCACATGGTGAAGACTCTGCGTAATGACATGTTGCAGTCTCTGCGTAATCACATGGTGCAGTCTCTGTGTAATCACATGGTGCAGTCTCTGTGTAATCACATAGTGCAGTCTCTCTGTGTAATCACCAATTGCAGCCTCTCTGTGTAATCACATGGAGCAGTCTCTGTGTAATCACATGGTGCATTATGTGTGTAATCACATGGTGCAGTCTCTGTCTAATCACATGGTGCAGTTTCTGTCCAATCACATGGTGCAGTCTCTGTTTAAAATCATGGTGCAGTCTCTGTGTAATCACATGGAGCAGTCTCTCTGTATAATCACATGGTGCAGTCTCTCTGTGTAATCACCTGGTGCAATCTCTGTGTAATCACATGGTGCAGACTCTCTGTGTAATCACATGGAGCAGTCTCTCTGTGTAATCACATGGTGCAGTCTCTCTGTATAATCACAAGGTGCAGTCTCTCTGTGTATTCACATGGTGCAGCCTCAGTGTAATCACATGGTGCAGCCGCTGTGTAATCACATGGTGCAGTCTCTCTGTCTAATCACATGTTGCAGTCTCTGTGTAATCACATGGTGCAGTCTCTCTGTCTAATCACATGTTGCAGTCTCAGTGTAATCACATGGTGCCGTCTCCCTGTGTAATCACACGGTGCAGTTTCTGTGTAATCACGTGGTGCAGTCTCTCTGTGTAATCACATGGTGCAGTCTCTGTCTAATCACATGGTGCAGTCTCTGTCTAATCACATGGTGCAGTCTCTGTCTAATCACATGGTGCAGTTTTTTGTCTAATCACATGGTGCAGTCTCTGTCTAATCACATGGTGCAGTCTCTGTCTAATCACATGGTGCAGTCTCAGTCTAATCACATGGTGCAGTCTCTGTCTAATCACATGGTGCAGTCTCAGTCTAATCACATGGTGCAGCATCTCTGTGTAATCACATGGTGCAGTCTCAGTGTAATCACATGGTGCAGTCTCTGTGTAATCACATGGTGCAGTCTCTCTGTGTAATCACATGGTGCATTCTCTGTGTAATCACATAGTGCAGTCTCTCTGTGTAATCACATGGTGCAGTCTCAGTGTAATCACATGGTGCAGTCTCTGTGTAATCACATGGTGCAGTCTCTCTGTGTAATCACATGGTGCAGTCTCTCTGTGTAATCGCATGGTGCAGTCTCCCTGTGTAATCACATGGTGCAGTCTCTCTGTGTAATCACATGGTGCAGTCTCTCTGTGTAATCGCATGGTGCAGTCTCCCTGTGTAATCACATGGTGCAGTCTCTCTGTGTAATCACATGGTGCAGTCTCCCTGTGTAATCACATGGTGCAGCATCTCTGTGTAATCACATGGTGCAGTCTCTGTGTAATCACATGGTGCAGTCTCTGTGTAATCACATGGTGCATCCTCCCTGTGTAATCACATGGTGCAGTCTCTGTCTAATCACATGGTGCAGGCACCCTGTGTAATCACATGGTGCAGTCTCTGTGTAATCACATGGTGCAGTCTCTGTCTAATCACATGGTGCAGTCTGCCTGTGTAATCACATGGTGCAGTCTCTGTCTAATCACATGGTGCAGTCTCCCTGTGTAATCACATGGCGCAGACTCAGTGTAATCACATGGTGCAGTCTCCCTGTGTAATCACATGGTGCAGTCTCTGTCTAATCACATGGTGCAGTCTCTGAGTAATCACATGGTGCAGTCTCTTGGTAATCACATGGTGCAGTCTCTGTGTAATCACATGGTGCATTCTCTGTGTAATCACAAGGTGCAGTCTCTCTGTGTATTCACATGGTGCAGCCTCAGTGTAATCACATGGTGAAGCCGCTGTGTAATCACATGGTGCAGTCTCTCTGTCTAATCACATGTTGCAGTCTCTGTGTAATCACATGGTGCAGTCTCTCTGTCTAATCACATGTTGCAGTCTCCGTGTAATCACATGGTGCAGTCTCCCTGTGTAATCACACGGTGCAGTTTCTGTGTAATCACGTGGTGCAGTCTCTCTGTGTAATCACATGGTGCAGTCTCTGTGTAATCACATGTTGCAGTCTCTCTGTGTAATCACATGGTGCAGTCTCTTTTTAATCACATGGTGTAGTCTCTGTGTAATCACATGGTGCGGTCTTTGTTTAATCACATGGTGCAGTCTCTCTGTGTAATAACATTGTGGTGACTCTGTATAATCACAAGGTGCAGTCTCCTTTTGCAATCAGATGATACAGTTTCTGTGTAATCACGTGGTGAAGTCGCTCTGTGTAATCACATGGTGCAGTCTCTGTGTAATGACATGGTGCAGTCTCTTTGTAATCACATGTTGCAGTCTCTGTTCAATCACATGGTGTAGCCTCTCTGTAATCACCTGTTGCAGCCGCTCTGTGTAATCACATGGTGCAGTCTCTGTCTAATCACATGGTGCAGGCTCCCTGTGTAATCACATGATGCAGTCTCTGTCTAATCACATGGTGCAGTCTCTCTGTCTAATCACATGGTGCAGTCTCTGTCTAATCACATGGTGCAGTCTCTCTGTCTAATCACATGGTGCAGTCTCTGTCTAATCACATGGTGCAGTCTCTCTGTCTAATCACATGGTGCAGGCTCCCTGTGTAATCACATGGTGCAGTCTCTGTCTAATCACATGGTGCAGTCTCCCTTTGTAATCACATGATGCACTCTCTGTAATCACATGTTGCAGTCTCTGTGTAATCACATGTTGCAGTCTCTGTGTAATCACATGTTGCAGACTCTGTGTAATCACATGTTGCAGTCTCTGTGCAATCACATGTTGCAGTCTCTGTGTAATCACATGTTGCAGACTCTGTGTAATCACATGTTGCAGTCTCTGTGTAATCACATGTTGCAGCCTCTGTGCAATCACATGTTGCAGTCTCTGTGTAATCACATGTTGCAGTCTCTGTGCAATCACATGTTGCAGTCTCTGTGTAATCACATGTTGCAGACTCTGTGTAATCTCATGTTGCAGTCTCTGTGTAATAACATTGTGCAGTCTCTGTGCAATCACATTGTGCAGTCTCTCTGTGTAATCAGATGGTGCAGTCTCTCTGTTTAAAATCATGGTGCAGTCTCTGTGTGACAACATGGTGCAGTCTCTTTGTTTAAAATCATGGTGCAGTCTCTGTATAATCACATGGTGAAGTCGCTCTGTGTAATCACATGGTGCAGTCTCTCTGTTTAAAATCATGGTGCAGTCACTGCGTAATCACATGGTGCAGTCTCTCTGTGTAATCACATGGTGCAGTCTCTCTGTGTAATAACATGGTGCAGTCTCTCTGTTTAAAATCATGGTGCAGTCACTGCGTAATCACATGGTGCAGTCTCTCTGTGTAATCACATGGTGCAGTCTCTGTATAATGACATGGTGCAGTCTCTGTGTAATTATATGGTGCAGAATCTCTGTGAAATCACATGATTCAGTCTCTGTATAATCGCATATTGCAGTCTCTCTGTGTAATCACATGGTGCTGTCTCTGTTTAATCACATGGTGCAGTCTCTGTGTAATCACATGGTGCAGTCTCCGTACAATCACATGGTGCAATCTCTCTGTGTAATCACATGGTGCAATCTCTCTGTGCAATCAGGTGATGCAGTTTCTGTGTAATCACATGGTGAAGTCGCTCTGTGTAATCACATGGTGCAGTGTCTGTATAATCACATGGTGCAGTCTCTGTGTAATCACATGGTGCAGTCTCTGTGTGTAATCACATGGTGCAGTCTCTGTGTAATCAGATGATGCAGTCGCTGTGTAAACACATGGTGCAGTCTCTGTGTAATCACATTATGCAGTCTCTGTGTAATCACATGGTGCAGTCTTTGTATAATGACATGGTGCAGTCTCTGTGTAATTACATGGTGCAGTCTCTGTGTGTAATC
Source organism: Cetorhinus maximus (assembly GCF_964194155.1). Lineage (NCBI taxonomy): Eukaryota > Metazoa > Chordata > Chondrichthyes > Lamniformes > Cetorhinidae > Cetorhinus > Cetorhinus maximus. Next base: position 267,063 of record NW_027596305.1, on the reverse strand, counting down.
ACATGGTGCAGTCTCCCTGTGTAAACAGATGGTGCAGTCTTTGTGTAATCACATGATGCAGTCTCCATTTGTAATCACATGGTGCAGTATCTGTCTAATCACAAGGTGCAGTCTCTGTCTAATCACATGGTGCAGTCTCTGTGTAATCACATGGTGCAGTATCTCTGTCTAATCACATGGTGTAGTCTCTGTATAATCACATGGTGTAGTCTCTGTGTAATCACATGGTGCAGTCTCTGTGTAATCACATGGTGCAGTCTCTGTGTAATCACATGGTGCAGTCGCTATATAATCACATGGTGCAGTCTCTCTGTGTAATCACATGGTGCAGTCTCTCTGTGTAATCACATGGTGAAGCCTCTCTGCGTAATCACATGGTGCAGTCTCTGTGTAATGACATGGTGCAGTCTCTGTGTAATCACATGGTGCAGTCTCTGTGTAATCACATGGTGCAGTCTCTGTGTAATCACATGGTGCAGTCTCTCTGTTTAATCACATGGTGCAGTCTTTGTGTAATCACATGGTGCAGTCTCACAGTGTAATCACATGGTGCAGTCTCTCTGTGCAATCACATGGTGCATTCTCTGTTTAATCACATGGTGCAGTCTCGATGTGTAATCACATGTTGCAGTTGCTGTGTAATCACACGGTGCAGTCTCTGTTTAATCACATGGTGTAGTCTTTGTGTAATCACATGGTGAAGTCGCTCTGTGTAATCACATGGTGCAGTCTCTCTGTGTAATCACATGGTGCAGTTTGTGTATAATCACATGGTGAAGTCGCTCTGTGTAATCACCTGTTGGAGCCTCTCAGTATAATCACATGGTGCAGTCTCTCTGTCTAATCACATGGTGCAGTCTCTCTGTGCAATCACATGTTGCAGTCGTTGTGTAATCACATGGTGCAGTCTCTGTGCAATCACATGGTGCAGTCTTTGTGAAATAACATTGTGCAGTCTCTCTGTGTAATCACATGGTGCAGTCTCAGTATAAGCACATGGTGCAGTTTCTGTGTATTCACATGGAGCAGTCTCTCTGTTTAAAATCATGGTGCAGTCTCTCTGTGTAATCAGATGGTGCACTCTCTGTGTAATCACATGGTGCAATCTCTGTGTAATCACATGGTGCAGTCTCTGTGTAATCACATGGTGCAGTCTCTCTGTATAACATGGTGCAGTCTCTCTGTGAAATCACATGTTGTAGTCGCTGTGTAATCACATGGTCCTGTCTCTGTGTAATCACATGGTGAAGTCGCTCTGTGTAATCACATGGTGCATTTTTTGTGTAATCACATGGTGCAGTCCCTGTGCAATAACATGGTGCAGTCTCTGTGTAATCACATGCTGCAGTCTCTCTGTGTAATCAGATGGTGCAGTCTCTGTATAATCACATGGTGCAGTCTCCCTGTGAAATCACATGGTGCAGTCTCTGTTTAATCACATGGTGTAGTCTTTGTGCTATCACATGGTGCAGTCTATCTGTGTAATCACATGGTGCAGTCTCTGTGTAATCACATGGTGCAGTCTCTGTATAATCACATGGTGTAGTTTCTGTGTAATCACATGGTGCGGTCTCTCTGTTTAATCACATGGTACAGTCTCTCTGTGTAATCACTTGGTGCAATCTCTGTGTAATCACATGGTGCAGACACTCTGTGTAATCACATGGAGCAGTCTCTCTGTGTAATCACATGGTGCAGTCTCTCTGTGTAATCACATGGTGCAGTCTCCCTGTGTAATCACATGGTGCAGTCACTGTATAATCACATGGTGCAACCTCTCTGTGTAATCACATGGTGCAGTCTCTCTGTGTAATCACATGGTTTAGTCTCTGAGTAATCACATGGTGCAGTCTCTGTATAATCACATGGTGCAGTCTCTGTATAATCACCTGGTGCAGTCTCTGTGTAATCACATGTTGCAGTCTCTGTGTAATCAGATGGTGCAGTTTCTGTATAATCACATGGTGCATTCTCTCTTTTTAAAATCATGGTGAAGTCTCTCTGTGTAATCACATGGTGCAGTCTCTGTGTAATCACATGGTGCAGTCTCTCTGTATAATCACATGGTGCAGCCTCTGTGTAATCACATGGTTGAGACTCTGCGTAATCACTTGTTGCAGTCTCTGTGTAATCACATGGTGCAGTCTCTGTGTAATCACATGGTGCAGTCTCTGTGTAATCACATGATGCAGTCTCTGTGTAATCACATGGTGAAGACTCTGCGTAATGACATGTTGCAGTCTCTGTGTAATCACATGGTGCAGTCTCTGTGTAATCACATGGTGCAGTCTCTGTGTAATCACATAGTGCAGTCTCTCTGTGTAATCACCAATTGCAGCCTCTCTGTGTAATCACATGGAGCAGTCTCTGTGTAATCACATGGTGCATTATGTGTGTAATCACATGGTGCAGTCTCTGTCTAATCACATGGTGCAGTTTCTGTCCAATCACATGGTGCAGTCTCTGTTTAAAATCATGGTGCAGTCTCTGTGTAATCACATGGAGCAGTCTCTCTGTATAATCACATGGTGCAGTCTCTCTGTGTAATCACCTGGTGCAATCTCTGTGTAATCACATGGTGCAGACTCTCTGTGTAATCACATGGAGCAGTCTCTCTGTGTAATCACATGGTGCAGTCTCTCTGTATAATCACAAGGTGCAGTCTCTCTGTGTATTCACATGGTGCAGCCTCAGTATAATCACATGGTGCAGCCGCTGTGTAATCACATGGTGCAGTCTCTCTGTCTAATCACATGTTGCAGTCTCTGTGTAATCACATGGTGCAGTCTCTCTGTCTAATCACATGTTGCAGTCTAAGTGTAATCACATGGTGCCGTCTCCCTGTGTAATCACACGGTGCAGTTTCTGTGTAATCACGTGGTGCAGTCTCTCTGTGTAATCACATGGTGCAGTCTCTGTCTAATCACATGGTGCAGTCTCTGTCTAATCACATGGTGCAGTCTCTGTCTAATCACATGGTGCAGTTTTTTGTCTAATCACATGGTGCAGTCTCTGTCTAATCACATGGTGCAGTCTCAGTCTAATCACATGGTGCAGTCTCTGTCTAATCACATGGTGCAGTCTCAGTCTAATCACATGGTGCAGCATCTCTGTGTAATCACATGGTGCAGTCTCAGTGTAATCACATGGTGCAGTCTCTGTGTAATCACATGGTGCAGTCTCTCTGTGTAATCACATGGTGCAGTCTCAGTGTAATCACATGGTGCAGTCTCTGTGTAATCACATGGTGCAGTCTCTCTGTGTAATCACATGGTGCATTCTCTGTGTAATCACATGGTGCAGTCTCTCTGTGTAATCACATGGTGCAGTCTCAGTGTAATCACATGGTGCAGTCTCTGTGTAATCACATGGTGCAGTCTCTCTGTGTAATCACATGGTGCAGTCTCTCTGTGTAATCGCATGGTGCAGTCTCCCTGTGTAATCACATGGTGCAGTCTCTCTGTGTAATCACATGGTGCAGTCTCCCTGTGTAATCACATGGTGCAGCATCTCTGTGTAATCACATGGTGCAGTCTCTGTGTAATCACATGGTGCAGTCTCTGTGTAATCCCATGGTGCATCCTCCCTGTGTAATCACATGGTGCAGTCTCTGTCTAATCACATGGTGCAGGCACCCTGTGTAATCACATGGTGCAGTCTCTGTGTAATCACATGGTGCAGTCTCTGTCTAATCACATGGTGCAGTCTGCCTGTGTAATCACATGGTGCAGTCTCTGTCTAATCACATGGTGCAGTCTCCCTGTGTAATCACATGGCGCAGACTCAGTGTAATCACATGGTGCAGTCTCCCTGTGTAATCACATGGTGCAGTCTCTGTCTAATCACATGGTGCAGTCTCTGAGTAATCACATGGTGCAGTCTCTTGGTAATCACATGGTGCAGTCTCTGTGTAATCACATGGTGCATTCTCTGTGTAATCACAAGGTGCAGTCTGTCTGTGTATTCACATGGTGCAGCCTCAGTGTAATCACATGGTGAAGCCGCTGTGTAATCACATGGTGCAGTCTCTCTGTCTAATCACATGTTGCAGTCTCTGTGTAATCACATGGTGCAGTCTCTCTGTCTAATCACATGTTGCAGTCTCCGTGTAATCACATGGTGCAGTCTCCCTGTGTAATCACACGGTGCAGTTTCTGTGTAATCACGTGGTGCAGTCTCTCTGTGTAATCACATGGTGCAGTCTCTCTGTGTAATCACATGGTGCAGTCTCTTTTTAATCACATGGTGTAGTCTCTGTGTAATCACATGGTGCGGTCTTTGTTTAATCACATGGTGCAGTCTCTCTGTGTAATAACATTGTGGTGACTCTGTATAATCACAAGGTGCAGTCTCCTTTTGCAATCAGATGATACAGTTTCTGTGTAATCACGTGGTGAAGTCGCTCTGTGTAATCACATGGTGCAGTCTCTGTGTAATGACATGGTGCAGTCTCTTTGTAATCACATGTTGCAGTCTCTGTTCAATCACATGGTGTAGCCTCTCTGTAATCACCTGTTGCAGCCGCTCTGTGTAATCACATGGTGCAGTCTCTGTCTAATCACATGGTGCAGGCTCCCTGTGTAATCACATGATGCAGTCTCTGTCTAATCACATGGTGCAGTCTCTCTGTCTAATCACATGGTGCAGTCTCTGTCTAATCACATGGTGCAGTCTCTCTGTCTAATCACATGGTGCAGTCTCTGTCTAATCACATGGTGCAGTCTCTCTGTCTAATCATATGGTGCAGGCTCCCTGTGTAATCACATGGTGCAGTCTCTGTCTAATCACATGGTGCAGTCTCCCTTTGTAATCACATGATGCACTCTCTGTAATCACATGTTGCAGTCTCTGTGTAATCACATGTTGCAGTCTCTGTGTAATCACATGTTGCAGACTCTGTGTAATCACATGTTGCAGTCTCTGTGCAATCACATGTTGCAGTCTCTGTGTAATCACATGTTGCAGACTCTGTGTAATCACATGTTGCAGTCTCTGTGTAATCACATGTTGCAGCCTCTGTGCAATCACATGTTGCAGTCTCTGTGTAATCACATGTTGCAGTCTCTGTGCAATCACATGTTGCAGTCTCTGTGTAATCACATGTTGCAGACTCTGTGTAATCTCATGTTGCAGTCTCTGTGTAATAACATTGTGCAGTCTCTGTGCAATCACATTGTGCAGTCTCTCTGTGTAATCAGATGGTGCAGTCTCTCTGTTTAAAATCATGGTGCAGTCTCTGTGTGATAACATGGTGCAGTCTCTTTGTTTAAAATCATGGTGCAGTCTCTGTATAATCACATGGTGAAGTCGCTCTGTGTAATCACATGGTGCAGTCTCTCTGTTTAAAATCATGGTGCAGTCACTGCGTAATCACATGGTGCAGTCTCTCTGTGTAATCACATGGTGCAGTCTCTCTGTGTAATAACATGGTGCAGTCTCTCTGTTTAAAATCATGGTGCAGTCACTGCGTAATCACATGGTGCAGTCTCTCTGTGTAATCACATGGTGCAGTCTCTGTATAATGACATGGTGCAGTCTCTGTGTAATTATATGGTGCAGAATCTCTGTGAAATCACATGATTCAGTCTCTGTATAATCGCATGTTGCAGTCTCTCTGTGTAATCACATGGTGCTGTCTCTGTTTAATCACATGGTGCAGTCTCTGTGTAATCACATGGTGCAGTCTCCGTACAATCACATGGTGCAATCTCTCTGTGTAATCACATGGTGCAATCTCTCTGTGCAATCAGGTGATGCAGTTTCTGTGTAATCACATGGTGAAGTCGCTCTGTGTAATCACATGGTGCAGTGTCTGTATAATCACATGGTGCAGTCTCTGTGTAATCACATGGTGCAGTCTCTGTGTGTAATCACATGGTGCAGTCTCTGTGTAATCAGATGATGCAGTCGCTGTGTAAACACATGGTGCAGTCTCTGTGTAATCACATTATGCAGTCTCTGTGTAATCACATGGTGCAGTCTTTGTATAATGACATGGTGCAGTCTCTGTGAAATTACATGGTGCAGTCTCTGTGTGTAATCACATGGTGCAGTCTCCCTGTGTAAACAGATGGTGCAGTCTTTGTGTAATCACATGATGCAGTCTCCATTTGTAATCACATGGTGCAGTATCTGTCTAATCACAAGGTGCAGTCTCTGTCTAATCACATGGTGCAGTCTCTGTGTAATCACATGGTGCAGTATCTCTGTCTAATCACATGGTACAGTCTCTGTATAATCACATGGTGTAGTCTCTGTGTAATCACATGGTGCAGTCTCTGTGTAATCACATGGTGCAGTCTCTGTGTAATCACATGGTGCAGTCGCTATATAATCACATGGTGCAGTCTCTGTGTAATCACATGGTGCAGTCTCTGTGTAATCACATGGTGCAGTCTCTATATAATCACATGGTGCACTCTCTCTGTGTAATCACATGGTGCAGTCTCTCTGTGTAATCACATGGTGAAGCCTCTCTGCGTAATCACATGGTGCAGTCTCTGTGTAATGACATGGTGCAGTCTCTGTGTAATCACATGGTGCAGTCTCTGTGTAATCACATGGTGCAGTCTCTGTGTAATGACATGGTGCAGTCTCTGTGTAATCACATGGTGCAGTCTCCCTGTGTAATCACATGGTGCAGTCTCTCTGTGTAATCACATGGTGCAGTCTCTGTGTAATCACATGGAGCAGTCTCTCTGTGTAATCAGATGATGCAGTCGCTGTGTAAACACATGGTGCAGTCTCTGTGTAATCACATTATGCAGTCTCTGTGTAATCACATGGTGCAGTCTTTGTATAATGACATGGTGCAGTCTCTGTGTAATCACATGGTGCAGTCTCTGTGTGTAATCACATGGTGCAGTCTCCCTGTGTAAACAGATGGTGCAGTCTTTGTGTAATCACATGATGCAGTCTCCATTTGTAATCACATGGTGCAGTATCTGTCTAATCACAAGGTGCAGTCTCTGTCTAATCACATGGTGCAGTCTCTGTGTAATCACATGGTGCAGTATCTCTGTCTAATCACATGGTACAGTCTCTGTATAATCACATGGTGTAGTCTCTGTATAATCACATGGTGCAGTCTTCATCTAATCACATGGTGCAGTCTCTGTGTAATCACATGGTGCAGTCTCTGTGTAATCACATGGTGCAGTCACTATATAATCACATGGTGCAGTCTCTGTGTAATCACATGGTGCAGTCTCTGTGTAATCACATGGTGCAGTCTCTATATAATCACATGGTGCACTCTCTCTGTGTAATCACATGGTGCAGTCTCTCTGTGTAATCACATGGTGAAGCCTCTCGGCGTAATCACATGGTGCAGTCTGTGTGTAATCACATGGTGCAGTCTCTGTGTAATCACATGATGCAGTCTCTGTGTAATCACATGGTGCAGTCTCTGTGTAATCACATGGTGCAGTCTCTGTGTAATGACATGGTGCAGTCTCTGTGTAATCACATGGTGCAGTCTCTGTGTAATCACATGGTGCAGTCTCTGTGTAATGACATGGTGCCGTCTCTGTGTAATCACATGGTGCAGTCTCTGTGTAATCACATGGTGCAGTCTCTGTCTAATCACATGGTGAAGTCTGTGTCTAATCACATGGTGCAGTCTCCCTGAGAAATCACATGGTGCAGTCTCTGTGTAATCAAATGGTGCAGCCTCTCTGTGTAATCACATGGTGCAGTCTCTGTGTAATCACATGGTGCAGTCTCTGTGTAATCAGATGGTGCAGTCCATGGTGTAATCACATGGTGCAGTCTCCATTTGTAATCACATGGTGTAGTATCTGTCTAATCACATGGTGCAGTCTCTGTGTAATCACATGTTGCAGTCTCTCTGTGTAATCACATGGTGCAGTCTCTCTGTGTAATCACATGTTGCAGTCTCTCTGTGTAATCACATGGTGCATTCTCATTGTAATCAGATGATGCAGTTTCTGTATAATCATATGGTGCAGTCTCCCTGTGTAATCACATGGTGCAGTCTCCCTGTGTAATCACATGGTGCAGTTTCCCTGTATAATCACATGGTGCAGTCTCAGTGTAATAACATGGTGCAGTCTATCTGCAATCAGATGGTGCGGTCTCCCAGTGTAATCACCTGTTGCAGACTCTCTGTGTAATCTCATGGTGCAGTCTCCCTGTGCAATCACATGGTGCAGTCTCTCTGTGTAATCACATGGTGCAGTCTATCTGCAATCACATGGTGTGGTCTCCCTGTGTAATCACCTGTTCCAGCCTCTCTGTGTAATCACATCGTGCAGTCTCTCTGTCTAATCACATGGTGCAGTCTCTGTGTAATCACACGGTGCAGTCTCTGTGCAATCACATGGTGCAGTCTCTGTGTAATCACATGGTGCAATCTCTGTGTAATCACATGGTGGAGTTTCTGTGTAATCACATGGTGCAGTCTATGTGTAATCACATGGTGCAGTCTCTGTGCAATCACATGGTGCAGTCTATGTGTAATCACATGGTGCAGTCTCTGTGCAATCACATGGTGCAGTCTCTGTATAATCACATGGTGCAGTCTCTGTGTAATCACATGGTGCAGTCTCTGTGCAAACACATGGTACAGTCTTACTGTGCAATCACATGGTGGAGTTTCTGTGTAATCAGATGGTGCAGTCCGTGTGTAATCACATTGTGCAGTCTCTCTGTGTAATCAGATGGGGCAATCTGTGTGTAATCACATACTGCAGTCTCTCTGTGTAATCACATGGTGCAGTATCCGTATAATCACATGATGCAGTCTCTGTGTAATCAAATGGTGCAGTCTCTGTGTAATCACATGGTGCAGTCTCTGTGTAATCATATCGTGCAGTCTCTCTGTGTAATCACATGGTGCAGTCTCTCTGTGTAATCACATGGTGCAGTTTCCGTATAATCACATGTTGCAGTCTCTGTCTAATCACATGGTGCAGTCGATGTCTAATCACATGGTGCAGTCTCCCTGTGTAATCACATGGTGCAGTCTGCCTGTGAAATCACATGGAGCAGTATCTGTGTAATCACATGGTGCAGTCTGCCTGTGAAATCACATGGTGCAGTCTCTGTGTAATCACATGGTGCAGTATGTGTAATCACATGGTGCAGTCACTCTGTGTAATCACATGGTGCAGCCTCTCTGTGTAATCACATGGTGCAGTCTCCCTGTGTAATCACATGGTGCAGTCTCTGTGTAATCACATGGTGCAGTGTCTGTGTAATCACATGGTGCAGTCTCTCTGTGAAATCACATGGTGCAGTCTCTGTGCAAACACATGGTACAATCTCTCTGTTCAATCACATGTTCCAGTCTATGTGTAATCAGATGGTGCAGTCCGTGTGTAATCACATGGTGCAGTCTGTGTGTAATCACATGGTGCAGTCTCTCTGTGTAATCACATGGTGCAGTTTCCGTATAATCACATGATGCAGTCTCTGTGTAATCACATGGTGCAGTCTCTGTGTAATCACATGGTGCAGTCTCTGTGTAATCACAATGTGCAGTCTCTCTGCGTATTCACATGGTGCAGTCTCTGTGTAATCATATGGTGCAGTCTCTCTGTGTAATCACATGGTGCAGTCTCTCTGTGTAATCACATGGTGCAGTCTATCTGTGAAATCACATGGTGCAGTCTCTGTGTAATCACATGGTGCAGTATGTGTAATCACATGGTGCAGTCACTCTGTGTAATCACATGGTGCAGCCTCTCTGTGTAATCACATGGTGCAGTCTCAATGTGTAATCACATGGTGCAGTCTCTGTGTAATCACATGGTGCAGTGTCTGTGTAATCACATGGTGCAGTCTCTCTGTGAAATCACATGGTGCAGTCTCTGTGCAAACACATGGTACAATCTCTCTGTTCAATCACATGTTGCAGTCTATGTGTAATCAGATGGTGCAGTCCGTGTGTAATCACATGGTGCAGTCTGTGTGTAATCACATGGTGCAGTCTCTCTGTGTAATCACATGGTGCAGTTTCCGTATAATCACATGATGCAGTCTCTGTGTAATCACATGGTGCAGTCTCTGTGTAATCACATGGTGCAGTCTCTGTGTAATCACAATGCGCAGTCTCTCTGTGTAATCACATGGTGCAGTCTCTCTGTGTAATCACATTGTGCAGTTTCCGTATAATCACATGGCGCAGTCTATGTCTAATCACATGGTGCAGAATCCCTGTGTAATCACATGGTGCAGTCTCTGTGTAATCACATGGCGCAGTCTCTCTTTGTAATCACATGGTGCAGTCTCTCTGTGTAATCACATGGTGCAGTCTGCCTGTGAAATCACATGGTGCAGTCCCCGTGTAATCACATGGTGCAGTCTGCCTGTGAAATCACATGGAGCAGTCTCTTTGTGAAATCACATGGTGCAGTCTCTGTGTAATCACATGGCGCAGTCTCTCTGTGTAATCACATGGTGCAGTCTCTCTGTGTAATCACATTGTGCAGTTTCCGTATAATCACATGGCGCAGTCTATGTCTAATCACATGGTGCAGAATCCCTGTGTAATCACATGGCGCAGTCTCTCTTTGTAATCACATGGTGCAGTCTCTCTGTGTAATCACATGGTGCAGTCTCTCTGTGTAATCACATTGTGCAGTTTCCGTATAATCACATGGCGCAGTCTATGTCTAATCACATGGTGCAGTCTATCTGTGAAATCACATGGTGCAGTCTCTATGTAATCACATGGTGCAGTATCTGTGTAATCACATGGTGCAGTCTCTATGTGAATTCACATGGTGTAGGCCCTCTGTCTAATCACATGGTGCAGTCTCGGTGTAATCGCATGGTGCAGTCACTCGGTGTAATCACATTGTTCAGTCTCTATATAAACACATGGCGCTGTCTCTATATAATCACAAGGCGCGGTCTCCCGTTGTAATCATATGGTGCAGTCTCTGTTTAATCACATTGTGCAGTCTCTGTGTAATCACATGATGCAGACTCTGTGTATACACATGGTGCAGTCTCTCTGTGTAATCAAATGGTGCAGTCTCCCTGTGTAATCACATGGTGCAGCCTCTGTGTAAGCACATGGTGTAGTCACTGTCTAATCAAATGGTGCAGTCACTCTGTGTAATCACATGGTGCAGTCTCTGTGTAATCACATGGTGCAGTCATTGTGTAATCACTTGGTGCAGTCAGTCTGTTTAAAATCATGTTGCAGTAGCTGTGTAATTACATGGTGCAGTCTCCCTGTGTAATCACATGGTGCAGACTCTGTGAATTCCCATGGTGCAGTCTCTCTGTGAATTCACATGGAGCAGTCTCTCTGTGAAATCACATGGTGCAGTCACTGTTTAAAATCATGTTGCAGTATCTGTGTAATCACATGGTGCAGTCTCTCTGTGTAATCACATGGTGCAGTTTCTGTACAATCACATGGTGCATATCGTCTGTGTAATCACATGGTGCAATCTCTCTATTTAATCACATGGTGCAGTCTCTGTGTAATCACAGGCTGCAGCCTCTGTGTAATCAAATGGTGCAGTAGCTCTGTACAATCACATGGTGCAGTCACTCTGTACAATCACATGGTGCAGTCTCCCTGTGTAATCACATGTTGCAGTCTCTCTGTGTAATCACATGGTGCAGTCTCTCAGTGTAATCACATGGTGCAGTATCTGTGTAATAACATGGTGCAGTCTCTCTTTGTAATCACATGGTGCAGTCACTGTGTAATCACATGGTGCAGTCCCTCTGTGTAATCACATGGTGCAGTCTCTCTGTATAATCACATGGTGCCGTATCTTTGTAATCACATGGTGCAGTCTCCCTGTATAATCACAGGGTGCAGTCTCTCTGTGTAATCACATGGTGCAGTATCTCTGTGTAATCACATGGTGCAGTCTCTCTGTGAAATCACATGGTGCAGACACTGTGTAATCACATGGTGCACCCTCTCTGTGTAATCACATGGTGCGGTCTCCCTGTGTAATCACCTGTTGCAGTCTCTCTGTGTAATCCCATGGTGCAGTCTCCCTGTGCAATCACATGGTGCAGTCTCTCTGTGAAATCACATGGTGCAGTCTATCTGTGTAATCACATGGTGCAGTCTCTCTGTGTAATCACATGGTGCAGTATCTGTGTAATCACATGGTGCAGTCTCTGTGTAATCACAGGGTGCAGTCTCTCTGTGTAATCACATGGTGCAATCTCTTTGTGTAATCACTTGCTGCAGTCTCTCTGTAATCACATGGTGCAGTATCTGTGTAATCACATGGTGCAGTCTCTCTGTGTAATCACATGGTGCAATCTTTCTATGTAATCACATGGTGCAGTCTCTGTGTAATCACATGGTGCAGTCTCTGTGTAATCACATGGTGCAGTCTCTCTGTGTAATTACATGGTGCAGTCACTGTGTAATCACATGGTGCTGTCTCTCTGTGTAATCACATGGTGCAGTCTCGGTATAATCACATGGTGCAGTCACTGTGTAATCACATGGTGCAGTCTCACTGTGTAATCACATGGTGCAGTCACTGTGTAATCACATGGTGCAGTCACTGTGTAATCACATGGTGCAGTCTCTCTGTGTAATCACATGGTGCAGTCACTGTGTAATCATATGGTGCAGTCTCTCTGTGTAATCACATGGTGCAGTATCTGTGTAATCACATGGTGCAGTCTCTCTGTGTAATCACATGGTGCAGTCTCTCTGTGTAATCACATGGTGCAGTATCTGTGTAATCACATGGTGCAGTCACTGTGTAATCACATGGTGTAGGCCCTCTGTCTAATCACATGGTGCAGTCTCGGTGTAATCACATGGTGCAGTCACTCAGTGTAATCACATGGTTCAGTCTCTATATAAACACATGGCGCTGTCTCTATATAATCACAAGGCGCGGTCTCCCGTTGTAATGATATGGTGCAGTCTCTGTGTAATCACATGATGCAGACTCTGTGTAAACACATGGTGCAGTCTCTCTGTGTAATCAAATGGTGCAGTCTCCCTGTGAAATCACATGGTGCAGCCTCTGTGTAAGCACATGGTGTAGTCACTGTCTAATCAAATGGTGCAGTCACTCTGTGTAATCACATGGTGCAGTCTCTATGTAATCACATGGTGCAGTCATTGTGTAATCACTTGGTGCAGTCACTCTGTTTAAAATCATGTTGCAGTTGCTGTGTAATTACATGGTGCAGTCTCTCTGTGTAATCACATGGTGCAGACTCTGTGAATTCCCATGGTGCAGTCTCTCTGTGAATTCACATGGAGCAGTCTCTCTGTGAAATCTCATGGTGCAGTCACTGTTTAAAATCATGTTGCAGTATCTGTGTAATCACATGGCGCAGTCTCTCTGTGTAATCACATGGTGCAGTCTCCATTTGTAATCACATGGTGTAGTATCTGTCTAATCACATGGTGCAGTCTCTGTGTAATCACATGGTGCAGTCTCTCTGTGTAATCACATGTTGCAGTCTCTCTGTGTAATCACATGGTGCATTCTCATTGTAATCAGATGATGCAGTTTCTGTATAATCATATGGTGCAGTCTCCCTGTGTAATCACATGGTGCAGTCTCCCTGTGTAATCACATGGTGCAGTTTCCCTGTATAATCACATGGTGCAGTCTCAGTGTAATAACATGGTGCAGTCTATCTGCAATCAGATGGTGCGGTCTCCCAGTGTAATCACCTGTTGCAGACTCTCTGTGTAATCTCATGGTGCAGTCTCCCTGTGCAATCACATGGTGCAGTCTCTCTGTGTAATCACATGGTGCAGTCTATCTGCAATCACATGGTGTGGTCTCCCTGTGTAATCACCTGTTCCAGCCTCTCTGTGTAATCACATCGTGCAGTCTCTCTGTGCAATCACATGGTGCAGTCTCTGTGTAATCACATGGTGCAATCTCTGTGTAATCACATGGTGGAGTTTCTGTGTAATCACATGGTGCAGTCTATGTGTAATCACATGGTGCAGTCTATGTGTAATCACATGGTGCAGTCTCTGTGCAATCACATGGTGCAGTCTCTGTATAATCACATGGTGCAGTCTCTGTGTAATCACATGGTGCAGTCTCTGTGCAAACACATGGTACAGTCTTACTGTGCAATCACATGGTGGAGTTTCTGTGTAATCAGATGGTGCAGTCCGTGTGTAATCACATTGTGCAGTCTCTCTGTGTAATCAGATGGGGCAATCTGTGTGTAATCACATACTGCAGTCTCTCTGTGTAATCACATGGTGCAGTATCCGTATAATCACATGGTGCAGTATCCGTATAATCACATGGTGCAGTCTCTGTGTAATCACATGGTGCAGTCTCTGTGTAATCACAATGTGCAGTCTCTCTGTGTATTCACATGGTGCAGTCTCTGTGTAATCATATGGTGCAGTCTCTCTGTGTAATCACATGGTGCAGTCTCTCTGTGTAATCACATTGTGCAGTTTCCGTATAATCACATGGCGCAGTCTATGTCTAATCACATGGTGCAGAATCCCTGTGTAATCACATGGTGCAGTCTCTGTGTAATCACATGGCGCAGTCTCTCTTTGTAATCACATGGTGCAGTCTCTCTGTGTAATCACATGGTGCAGTCTATCTGTGAAATCACATGGTGCAGTCTCTGTGTAATCACATGGTGCAGTATGTGCAATCACATGGTGCAGTCACTCTGTGTAATCACATGGTGCAGCCTCTCTGTGTAATCACATGGTGCAGTCTCAATGTGTAATCACATGGTGCAGTCTCTGTGTAATCACATGGTGCAGTGTCTGTGTAATCACATGGTGCAGTCTCTCTGTGAAATCACATGGTGCAGTCTCTGTGCAAACACATGGTACAATCTCTCTGTTCAATCACATGTTGCAGTCTATGTGTAATCAGGTGGTGCAGTCCGTGTGTAATCACATGGTGCAGTCTGTGTGTAATCACATGGTGCAGTCTCTCTGTGTAATCACATGGTGCATCCTCTCTGTGTAATCACACGGTGCAGTCTCTCCGTGTAATCACATGGTGCAGTCTCTGTGTAATCACATGGTGCAATCTCTCTGTGTAATCACATGGTGCATCCTCTCTGTGTAATCTCTTGGTGCATCCTCTCTGTGTAATCACATGATGCAGTCTCTGTGTAATCACATGGTGCAGTCTCTGTGTAATCACATGGTGCAGTCTCTGTGTAATCACAATGCGCAGTCTCTCTGTGTAATCACATGGTGCAGTCTCTCTGTGTAATCACATTGTGCAGTTTCCGTATAATCACATGGCGCAGTCTATGTCTAATCACATGGTGCAGAATCCCTGTGTAATCACATGGTGCAGTCTCTGTGTAATCATATGGCGCAGTCTCTCTGTGTAATCACATGGTGCAGTCTTTCTGTGAAATCACATGGTGCAGTATCTGTGTAATCACATGGTGTAGTCTCTATGTAATCACATGGTGCAGTCTCTATGTGAATTCACATGGTGTAGGCCCTCTGTCTAATCACATGGTGCAGTCACTCAGTGTAATCACATGGTTCAGTCTCTATATAAACACATGGCGCTGTCTCTATATAATCACAAGGCGCGGTCTCCCGTTGTAATCATATGGTGCAGTCTCTGTTTAATCACATTGTGCAGTCTCTGTGTAATCACATGATGCAGACTCTGTGTATACACATGGTGCAGTCTCTCTGTGTAATCAAATGGTGCAGTCTCCCTGTGTAATCACATGGTGCAGCCTCTGTGTAAGCACATGGTGTAGTCACTGTCTAATCAAATGGTGCAGTCACTCTGTGTAATCACATGGTGCAGTCTCTGTGTAATCACATGGTGCAGTCATTGTGTAATCACTTGGTGCAGTCAGTCTGTTTAAAATCATGTTGCAGTAGCTGTGTAATTACATGGTGCAGTCTCCCTGTGAATTCCCATGGTGCAGTCTCTCTGTGAATTCACATGGAGCAGTCTCTCTGTGAAATCACATGGTGCAGTCACTGTTTAAAATCATGTTGCAGTATCTGTGTAATCACATGGTGCAGTCTCTCTGTGTAATCACATGGTGCAGTTTCTGTACAATCACATGGTGCATATCGTCTGTGTAATCACATGGTGCAATCTCTCTATTTAATCACATGGTGCAGTCTCTGTGTAATCACAGGCTGCAGCCTCTGTGTAATCAAATGGTGCAGTAGCTCTGTACAATCACATGGTGCAGTCACTCTGTACAATCACATGGTGCAGTCTCCCTGTGTAATCACATGTTGCAGTCTCTCTGTGTAATCACATGGTGCAGTCTCTCAGTGTAATCACATGGTGCAGTATCTGTGTAATAACATGGTGCAGTCTCTCTTTGTAATCACATGGTGCAGTCACTGTGTAATCACATGGTGCAGTCCCTCTGTGTAATCACATGGTGCAGTCTCTCTGTATAATCACATGGTGCCGTATCTTTGTAATCACATGGTGCAGTCTCCCTGTATAATCACAGGGTGCAGTCTCTCTGTGTAATCACATGGTGCAGTCTCTCTGTGTAATCACATGGTGCAGTCTCTCTGTGAAATCACATGGTGCAGACACTGTGTAATCACATGGTGCACCCTCTCTGTGTAATCACATGGTGCGGTCTCCCTGTGTAATCACCTGTTGCAGTCTCTCTGTGTAATCCCATGGTGCAGTCTCCCTGTGCAATCACATGGTGCAGTCTCTCTGTGAAATCACATGGTGCAGTCTATCTGTGTAATCACATGGTGCAGTCTCTCTGTGTAATCACATGGTGCAGTATCTGTGTAATCACATGGTGCAGTCTCTGTGTAATCACAGGGTGCAGTCTCTCTGTGTAATCACATGGTGCAATCTCTTTGTGTAATCACTTGCTGCAGTCTCTCTGTAATCACATGGTGCAGTATCTGTGTAATCACATGGTGCAGTCTCTCTGTGTAATCACATGGTGCAATCTTTCTATGTAATCACATGGTGCAGTCTCTGTGTAATCACATGGTGCAGTCTCTGTGTAATCACATGGTGCAGTCTCTCTGTGTAATTACATGGTGCAGTCACTGTGTAATCACATGGTGCTGTCTCTCTGTGTAATCACATGGTGCAGTCACTGTGTAATCACATGGTGCAGTCTCGCTGTGTAATCACATGGTGCAGTCTCGGTATAATCACATGGTGCAGTCACTGTGTAATCACATGGTGCAGTCTCACTGTGTAATCACATGGTGCAGTCACTGTGTAATCACATGGTGCAGTCACTGTGTAATCACATGGTGCAGTCTCTCTGTGTAATCACATGGTGCAGTCACTGTGTAATCATATGGTGCAGTCTCTCTGTGTAATCACATGGTGCAGTATCTGTAATCACATGGTGCAGTCTCTCTGTGTAATCACATGGTGCAGTCTCTCTGTGTAATCACATGGTGCAGTATCTGTGTAATCACATGGTGCAGTCTCTCTGTGTAATCACATGGTGCAGTATCTGTGTAATCACATGGTGCAGTCACTGTGTAATCACATGGTGTAGGCCCTCTGTCTAATCACATGGTGCAGTCTCGGTGTAATCACATGGTGCAGTCACTCAGTGTAATCACATGGTTCAGTCTCTATATAAACACATGGCGCTGTCTCTATATAATCACAAGGCGCGGTCTCCCATTGTAATGATATGGTGCAGTCTCTGTTTAATCACATGGTGCAGTCTCTGTGTAATCACATGATGCAGACTCTGTGTAAACACATGGTGCAGTCTCTCTGTGTAATCAAATGGTGCAGTCTCCCTGTGAAATCACATGGTGCAGCCTCTGTGTAAGCACATGGTGTAGTCACTGTCTAATCAAATGGTGCAGTCACTCTGTGTAATCACATGGTGCAGTCTCTATGTAATCACATGGTGCAGTCATTGTGTAATCACTTGGTGCAGTCACTCTGTTTAAAATCATGTTGCAGTTGCTGTGTAATTACATGGTGCAGTCTCTCTGTGTAATCACATGGTGCAGACTCTGTGAATTCCCATGGTGCAGTCTCTCTGTGAATTCACATGGAGCAGTCTCTCTGTGAAATCTCATGGTGCAGTCACTGTTTAAAATCATGTTGCAGTATCTGTGTAATCACATGGTGCAGTCCCTCTGTGTAATCACATGGTGCAGTATCTGTGTAATCACATGGTGCAGTCTCTCTGTGTAATCACATGGTGCAGTCACTGTGTAATCACATGGTGCAGTCTCGCTGTGTAATCACATGTTGCAGTCTCTCTGTGTAATCACATGGTGCAGTATCTGTGAAATCACTTGGTGCAGTCTCTCTGTATAATCACATGGTGCAGTCGCTCTGTGTAACCACATGGTGCAGTCCCTCTGTGAAATCACTTGGTGCAGTCTCTCTGTGTAATCACATCGTGCAGTCTCTGTGAAATCACTTGGTGCAGTCTCTCTGTATAATCACATGGTGCAGTCTCTCTGTGTAACCACATGGTGCAGTCTCTCTGTGTAAACACATGGTGCAGTATATGTGAAATCACTTGGTGCAGTCTCTCTGTGTAATCACATGGTGCAGTCTCTGTGTAATCACATGGTGCAGTATCTGTGAAATCACTTGGTGCAGTCTCTCTGTATAATCACATGGTGCAGTCTCTGTATAATCACATGGTGCAGTCTCTCTGTGTAATCACATGGTGCCGTCACTCTGTGTAATCACATGGTGCAGTCTTTGTATAATCACGTGGTGCTGTCTCTGTGTCATCACATGATGCAGTCTCAGTGTAATCACATGTTGCAGTATTTGTATAATCACATGGTGCAGTCTTTGTATAATCACATGATGCAGTCGCTGTGTAAACACATGGTGCAGTCTCTGCGTAATCACATGGTGCAGTCTCTGTGTAATCACATGATGCAGTCGCTGTGTAAACACATGGTGCAGTCTCTGCGTAATCACATGGTGCAGTCTCTGTTTGTAATCACATGGTGCAGTCTCCCTGTGTAATCACATGGTGCAGTCTTCCTGTGTAATCAGATGGTGCAGTCTTTGTGAAATCACATGGTGCAATCTCCCTGTGTAATCACATGGTGCAGTCACCATTTGTAATCACATGGTGCAGTATCTGCCTAATCACATGGTGCAGTCTCTGTGTAATCACATGGTGCAGTCACTGTGCAATCGCCTGGTGCAGTCTCACTGTAAAATCACATGGTGCAGTCTCTCTGTGTAATCACATGTTGCAGTCTCTCTGTGTAATCACATGTTGCAGTCTCTCTGTGTAATCACATGGTGCAGTCTCATTGTAATCAGATGATGCAGTTTCTGTATAATCAAATGGTGCAGTCTCCCTGTGTAATCACATGGTGCAGTCTCCCTGTGAAATCACATGTTGCAGTATCTGTGCAATCGCCTGGTGCAGTCTCACTGTAAAATCACATGGTGCAGTCTCTCTGTGCAATCACATGTTGCAGTCTCTCTGTGTAATCACATGTTGCAGTCTCTCTGTGTAATCACATGGTGCAGTCTCATTGCAATCAGATGATTCAGTTTCTGTATAATCATATGGTGCAGTCTCCCTGGGTAATCACATGGTGCAGTCTCCCTGTGTAATCACATGGTGCAGTTTCCCTGTATAATCACATGGTGCAGTCTCTGTGCAATCACATGGTGCAGTTTCTGTATAATCACATGGTGCAGTCTCTATGTAATCACATGGTGCAGTCTATCTGCAATCACATGGTGCGGTCTCCCTGTGTAATCACCTGTTGCAGTCTCAATGTGTAATCACATGGTGCAGTCTCTCTGTCTTATCACATGGTGCAGTCTCTGCGTAATCACACGGTGCAGTCTCTGTGCAATCACATGGTGCAGTCTCTGTGTAATCACATGGTGCAATCTCTGTGTAATCACATGGTGGAGTTTCTGTGTAATCACATGGTGCAGTCTCTGTGCAATCACATGGTGCAGTCTATGTGTAATCAGATGGTGCAGTCCGTGTGTAATCACATGGTGCAGTCTCTCTGTGTAATCAGATGGTGCAATCTGTGTATAATCACATGGTGCAGTCTCTCTGTGTAATCTCATGGTGCAGTTTCCATATAATCACATGATGCAGTCTCTGTCTAATCACATGGTGCAGTCTATGTCTAATCACATGGTGCAGTCTCCCTGCATAATCACATGGTGCAGTCTCTGTGTAATCACATGGTGCAGTATCTGTGAAATCACATGGTGCAGTATCTCTGTGAATTCACATGGTGCAGTCTCTCTGTGAATTCACATGGTGCAGTCTCTCTGTGAAATCACATGGTGCAGTCTCTGTGTAATCGCATGGTGCAGTGTCTGTGTAATCGCATGGTGCAGTATCTCTGTGTAATCACATGGTGCAGTCTCTCTGTGAATTCACATGGTGCAGTCTCTCTGTGTAATCACATGGTTCAGTCTCTGTGTAATCACATGGTGCAGTCTCTGTGTAATCACATGGTTCAGACTCTGTGTAATCACATGGCGCTGTCTCTATATAATCACAAGGCGCGGTATCCCTGTGTAATCATATGGTGCAGTCTCTGTGTAATCACATGGTGCAGTCTCTCTGTGTAATCACATGGTGAAGTCTCATTGTGTAATCACATGTTGCAGTCTCTGTGTAATCACATGATGCATACTCTGTGTAAACACATGGTGCAGTCTCTCTGTGTAATCACATGGTGCAGTATCTGTGTAATCACATGGTGCAGTCTCTGTGTAATCACAGGGTGCAGTCTCTCTGTGTAATCACGTGGTGCAATCTCATTGTGTAATCACATGCTGCAGTCTCTCTGTAATCACATGGTGCAGTATCTGTGTAATCACATGGTGCAGTCTATCTGTGTAATCACATGGTGCAATCTCTCTATGTAATCACATGGTGCAGTCTCTGTGTAATCACATGGTGCAGTCTCTGTGTAATCACATGGTGCAGTCTCTCTGTGTAATCACATGGTGCAGTCACTGTGTAATCACATGGTGCAGTCTCTCTGTGTAATCACATGGTGCAGTCACTGTGTAATCACATGGTGCAGTCTCGCTGTGTAATCACATGGTGCAGTATCTGTGTAATCACATGGTGCAGTCTCTCTGTGTAATCACATGGTGCAGTCACTGTGTAATCACATGGTGCAGTCTCGCTGTGTAATCACATTGTGCAGTCTCTGTGTAATCACATGGTGCAGTCTCTCTGTGTAATCACATGGTGCAGTCACTGTGTAATCACATGGTGCAGTCTCGCTGTGTAATCACATTGTGTAGTCTCTGTGTAATCACATGGTGCAGTCTCTCTGTGTAATCACATGGTGCAGTCTCTCTGTGAAATCACATGGTGCAGTCACTGTGTAATCACATGGTGCAGTCTCTCTGTGAAATCACTTGGTGCAGTATCTGTGAAATCACTTGGTGCAGTCTCTCTGTATAATCACATGGTGCAGTCTCTCTGTGAAATCACTTGGTGCAGTCTCTCTGTGTAATCACATGGTGCAGTTTCTGTGAAATCACTTGGTGCAGTCTCTCTGTGTAATCACCTGGTGCAGTCTCTCTGTGTAATCACATGGTGCAGTCTCTGTGTAATCACATGGTGCAGTATCTGTGAAATCACTTGGTGCAGTCTCTCTGTATAATCACATGGTGCAGTCTCTGTGTAATCACATGGTGCAATCTCTATATAATCACATGTTGCAGTCTCTCTGTGTAATCACATGGTGCAGTCTGTTTATAATTCCATGGCGCAGTCTCTATATAATCACATGGTGCAGTCTTTGTATAATCACATGGTGCAGTCTTTGTAGAATCACATGATGCAGTCGCTGTGTAAACACATGGTGCAGTCTCTGCGTAATCACATGGTGCAGTGTCTGTGTAATCACATGATGCAGTCGCTGTGTAAACACATGGTGCAGTCTCTGCGTAATCACATGGTGCAGTCTCTGTGTAATCACATGGTGCAGTCTCTGTGTGTAATCACATGGTGCAGTCTCCCTGTGTAATCACATGGTGCAGTCTTCCTGTGTAATCAGATGGTGCAGTCTTTGTGAAATCACATGGTGCAGTCTCCCTGTGTAATCACATGGTGCAGTCTCCATTTGTAATAACATGGTGCAGTATCTGCCTAATCACATGGTGCAGTCTCTGTGTAATCACATGGTGCAGTCTCCCTGTGAAATCACACGGTGCAGTATCTGTGCAATCGCCTGGTGCAGTCTCACTGTAAAATCACATGGTGCAGTCTCTCTGTGTAATCACATGTTGCAGTCTCTCTGTGTAATCACATGGTGCAGTCTCATTGTAATCAGATGATGCAGTTTCTGTATAATCATATGGTGCAGTCTCTCTGTGTAATCACATGGTGCAGTCTCCCTGTGTAATCACATGGTGCAGTTTCCCTGTATAATCACATGGTGCAGTCTCTGTGTAATCTCATGGTGTAGTTTCTGTATAATCATATGGTGCAGTCTCTGTGTAATCACATGGTGCAGTCTATCTGCAATCACATGGTGCGGTCTCCCTGTGTAATCACATGGTGCAGTTTCTGTATAATCACATGGTGCAGTCTCTGTGTAATCACACGGTGCAGTCTCTGTGCAATCACATGGTGCAGTCTCTGTGTAATCACATGGTGCAATCTCCGTGTAATCACATGGTGGAGTTTCTGTGTAATCACATGGTGCAGTCTCTGTGCAATCACATGGTGCAGTCTCTCTGTGTAATCACATGGTGAAGTCTCATTGTGTAATCACATGTTGTAGTCTCTGTGTAATCACATGGTGCAGTCTCTGTGTAATCACATGATGCATACTCTGTGTAAACACATGGTGCAGTCTCTCTGTGTAATCACATGGTGCAGTATCTGTGTAATCACATGGTGCAGTCTCTGTGTAATCACAGGGTGCAGTCTCTCTGTGTAATCACGTGGCGCAATCTCTTTGTGTAATCACATGCTGCAGTCTCTCTGTAATCACATGGTGCAGTATCTGTGTAATCACATGGTGCATTCTCTCTGTGTAATCACATGGTGCAATCTCTCTATGTAATCACATGGTGCAGTCTCTGTGTAATCACATGGTGCAGTCTCTGTGTAATCACACGGTGCAGTCTCTGTGTAATCACATGGTGCAGTCTCTCTGTGTAATCACATGGTGCAGTCACTGTGTAATCACATGGTGCGTCTCTCTGTGTAATCACATGGTACAGTCACTGTGTAATCACATGGTGCAGTCTCGCTGTGTAATCACATGGTGCAGTATCTGTGTAATCACATGGTGCAGTCTCTCTGTGTAATCACATGGTGCAGTCACTGTGTAATCACATGGTGCAGTCTCGCTGTGTAATCACATGGTGCAGTATCTGTGAAATCACTTGGTGCAGTCTCTCTGTATAATCACATGGTGCAGTCTCTCTGTGAAATCACATGGTGCAGTCTCTGTGTAATCACATGGTGCAGTCTCTCTGTGAATTCACATGGTGCAGTCTCTCTGTGAATTCACATGGTGCAGTCTCTCTGTGATATCACATGGTGCAGTCTCCGTGTAATCGCATGGTGCAGTCTCTGTGTAATCGCATGGTGCAGTATCTCTGTGAATTCACATGGTGCAGTCTCTGTGTAATCACATGGTGCAGTCTCTCTGTGTAATCACATGGTGAAGTCTCATTGTGTAATCACATGTTGCAGTCTCTGTGTAATCACATGATGCAGTCTCTCTGTGTAAACACATGGTGCAGTCTCTCTATGTAATCACATGGTGCAGTCTCTGTGTAATCACATGGTGCAGTCTCTGTGATATCACATGGTGCAGTCTCTGTGTGTAATCACATGGTGCAGTCTCTCTATGTAATCACATGGTGCAGTCTCTGTGTAATCACATGGTGCAGTCTCCCTGTGAAATCACATGGTGCAGTCTCTGTGTGTAATCACATGGTGCAGTCTGTCTGTGTAATCACATGGTGCAGTCTCTCTGTGTATTCACATGGTGCAGTCTCTCTGTGTACTCACATGGTGCAGTCTCTCTGTGTATTCACATGGTGCAGTCTCTCTGTGTAATCACATGGTGCAGTCTGTCTGTGTATTCACCTGGTGCAGTCTGTCTGTGTATTCACATGGTGCAGTCTCTCTGTAATCACACGGTGAAGTAACTCTGCGTAATCACATGGTGCAGTCTCTGTGTAATCAAATGGTTAAGTCACTCTTTGTAATCACATGGTGCAGTCTCTCTGTACAATCACATGGTGCAGTCTCTGTGTAATCACATGGTACAGTCTCCCTATGTAATCACATGTTGCAGTCTCTGTGTAATCACATGGCGCACTCTCTATGTGTAATCACATGGTGCAGTCTCTATGTGAATACATATGGTGCAGACCCTCTGTGTAATCACTTGTTGCAGTCACTCTGTTTAAAATCACGGTGCAGTATCTGTGTAATCACATGGTGCAGTCTCTCTGTTGAAAATCATGTTGCAGTATCTGTGTAATCACATGGTGCAGTCTCTGTATAATCACATGCTGCAGTCTCTGTTTAATCACATGGTGCAGTCTCTGTGCAATCACATGGTGCAGGCTCTGTGTAATCACATGGTGCAGTCTCTGTGTAATCACATGGTGCAGTCTCTGTGCAATCACATGGTGCAGTCTCTGTGTAATCACATGGTGCAGTCCCTGTGTAATCACATGGTGCGGTCTCTCTGTTTAAAATCATGTTGCAGTATCTGTGTAATCACATGGTGCAGTCTCTCTGTATAATCACATGGTGCAGTCTCAGTGTAATCACATGGTGCAGTCTCTGTGTAATGACATGGTGCAGTCTCTGTGCAATCACATGGTGCAGTCTCTGTGTAATGACATGGTGCAGTCTCTGTGCAATCACATGGTGCAGTCTCTGTATAATCACATGGTGCAGCCTCTGTGCAATCACATGATGCAGTCTCTATGTAATCACATGGTGCAGTCTCTGTGTAATCACATGGTGGAGTCTCTGTGTAATTACATGGTGCAGTCTCTGTGTAATCACATGGTGCAGTTTCTGGGTAAACACATGGTACAGTCTCTCTGTGCTATCACATGGTGCAGTGTATGTGCAATCAGATGGTGCAGACCGTATGTAATCACATGGTGCAGTCTCTCTGTGAAATCACATGGTGCAGTCTCACTGTGTAATCTCATGATGCAGTCTCTGTGTAATCACATGGTGCAGTCTCTCTGTGTAATCATATGGTGCAGTCTCTGTGTAATCACATGGTGCAGTCTCTGTGTAATCACATGGTGCAGTCTCTGTGTAATCACATGGTGCAGTCTCTCTGTGTAATCACATGTTGCAGTCTCCCTGTGTTATCACATGGTGCACTCTCTCTGTGTAATCATATGGTGCAGTCTCTCTGTGTAAGCACATGGTGCAGTCTCTATGTGTAATCACATGTTGTAGTCTCCCTGTGTAATCACATGGTGCACTCTCTGTGTATAATCACATGGTGCATTATCTGTGTAATCATATGGTGCAGTCTCTATGTGAATTCATATGGTGCAGTCTCTGTGTAATCACATGGTGCAGTCTCTGTGTAATCACATGGTGCAGTCTCTGTGTAATCACATGGTGCAGTCTCTCTGTGTAATCACATGGTGCAGTCTCTGTATAATCACATGGTGCAGACTCTGTGTAATCACATGGTGCAGTCTCTGTGTAATCACATGGTGCAGTCTCTCTGTGTAATCACATGGTGCAGTCTCTGTGTAATCACATGGTGCAGCCTCTCTGTGTAATCACATGGTGCAGTATCTGTGTAATCACATGGTGCAGTCTCTCTGTGTAATCACAAGGTGCAGTCTCTGTATAATCACACGGTGCAGTCTCTGTATAATCACATGGTGCAGTCTCTCTGTGTAATCACATGGTGCAGTCTCTCTGTGTAATCACATGGTGCAGTCTCTGTGTAATCACATGGTGGAGTCTCTCTGTGTAATCACTTGGTGCAGTCTCTCTGTTTAAAATCATGGTGCAGTATTTGTTTAATCGCATGGTGCACTCTCTCTGTTTAAAATCATGTTGCAGTCTCTGTGTAATCACAATGGACAGTCTCTCTGTGTATTCACATGGTGCAGTCTCTGTGCAATCACATGGTGCAATCTCTCTGTGTAATCACATGGTGCAGTTTCCTTATAATCACATGGTGCAGTCTTTGTGTAATCACATGGTGCAGTTTCCTTATAATCACATGGTACAGTCTCTGTGCAATCACATGGTGCAGTCTCTGTATAATCACATGGTGCAGTCTCTGTGTAATCACATGGTGCAGTTTCGTTATAATCACATGGTGCAGTCTATGTGTAATCGAATGGTGCAGTCTCTGTGTAATAACATGGTGCAGTCTCTGTGTAATCACATGGTGCAGTCTCTGTGTAATCACATGGTGGAGTCTCTGTGTAATCACATGGTGCAGTCTCTGTGTAATCACATGGTGCAGTCTCTGTGTAATCACATGGTGCAGTCTCTGTGTAAACACATGGTACAGTTTCTCTGTGCAATCACATGGTGCAGTCTATGTGTAATCAGATGGTGCAGTCCGTGTGTAATCACATGGTGCAGTCTCTCTGTGTAATCACATGGTGCAGTCTCTCTGTGTAATCACATCGTGCAGTCTCTCTGTGTAATCACATGCTGCAGTTTCCGTATAATCACATGATGCAGTCTCTGTGAAATCACATGGTGCAGTCTCTTTATAATCACATGGTGCAGTCTCTGTCTAATCACATGGTGCAGCCTCTCGATGTAATCACATGGTGTAGTCACTGTCTAATCAAATGGTGCAGTCACTCTGTGTAATCACATGGTGCAGTCTCTCTGTATAATCACATGGTGCAGTCTCTGTGTAATCACATGGTGCAGTCTCTGTGTAATCACATGGTGCAGTCTCTCTGTATAATCACATGGTGCAGTCTCTGTGTAATCAGATGGTGCTGTCATGGTGTAATCACATGGTGCAGTCTCTGTGTAATCAGATGGTGCTGTCATGGTGTAATCACATGGTGCAGTCTCACTGTGTAATCACCTGGTGCAGTCTCTCTGTGAATTCACATGGTGCAGTCTCTCTGTGAATTCACATGGTACAGTCGCTGTGTAATCCCATGGTGCAGTCATTCTGTTTAAAATCATGTTGCAGTCTCTCTGTGAATTCACATAGTGCAGTAGCTGTGTAATCACATGGTGCAGTCTCTCTGTGTAATCACATGGTGCAGTCTCTGTATAATCACATAGCGCAGTCTCTCTGTGTAATCCCATGGTGCAGTCTCTATGTAATCACATGGTGCAGTCTATGTATAATCACATGATACAGTCTCTGTACAATCACATGGTGCAGTTTCTGTATAATCACATGATTCAGTCTCTGTATAATCACATGGCGCAGTCTCTCTGTTTAATCACATGGTGCAGTCTCAGTATAAACACATGGTGCAGTCTCTCTGTGTAATCACATGGTGCGTTGTCTGTATAATCACATGGTGCAGTCTCTCTATAATCACATGGTGCATTCTCTGTTTAATCACATGGTGCAGTCTATGTATAATCACATGATACAGTCTCTGTATAATCACATGGTGCAGTCTCTCTGTGTAATCGCATGGTGCAGTCTCTGTATAATCACATGATTCAGTCTCTGTACAATCACATGGTGCAGTCTCTGCTTAATCACATGGTGCAGTTTCTCTGTGCAATCACATGGTGCAGTCTATGTGTAATCAGATGGTGCAGTCCGTGTGTAATCACATGGTGCAGTCTCTCTGTGTAATCACATGCTGCAGTTTCCGTATAATCACATGATGCAGTCACTGTATAATCACATGGTGCAGTCTCTGTCTAATCACATGGTGCAGTCTCCCTGTGTAATCACATGGTGCAGTCTCTGTCTAATCACATGGTGCAGTCTCCCTGTGTAATCACATGGTGCAGTCTCTGTCTAATCACATGGTGCAGTCTCCCTGTGTAATCACATGGTGCAGTCTCTGTGGAAGCACATGGTGTAGTCACTGTCTAATCAAATGGTTCAGTCACTCTGTGTAATCACATGGTGCAGTCTCTCTGTGTAATCACATGGTGCAGTCTCTGTGTAATCACATGGTGCAGTCTCTGTGTAATCACATGGTGCAGTCTCTGTGTAATCAGATGGTGCAGTCATGGTGTAATCACATGGTGCAGTCTCTGTGTAATGAGAGGCTGCAGCCTCTGTGTAATCACATGGTGCAGCCAGTCGGTTTAAAATCATGTTGCAGCATCTGTGTAATCACATGGTGCAGTCTCACTGTGTAATCACATGGTGCAGTCTCTCTGTGAATTCACATGGTGCAGTCTCTCTGTGAATTCACATGGTACAGTCTCTGTGTAATCCCATGGTGCAGTCATTCTGTTTAAAATCATGTTGCAGTCTCTCTGTGAATTCACATAGTGCAGTAGCTGTGTAATCACATGGTGCAGTCTCTCTGTGAATTCAAATGGTGCAGTCTCTCTGTGCAATCACATGGTGCAGACCCTCTGTATAATCACATGGTGCAGTCTCGGTGTAATCACATGGCGCAGTCTCTGTATAATCACATGGCGCAGTCTCTCTGTGTAATCACATGGTGCAGTCTCTATGTAATCACATGGTGCAGTCTATGTATAATCACATGATACAGTCTCTGTACAATCACATGGTGCATTTTCTGTATAATCACATGATTCAGTCTCTGTATAATCACATGGCGCAGTCTCTCTGTTTAATCACATGGTGCAATCTCAGTATAAACACATGGTGCAGTCTCTCTGTGTAATCACATGGTGCGTTGTCTGTATAATCACATGGTGCATTCTCTGTTTAATCACATGGTGCAGTCTATGTATAATCACATGATACAGTCTCTGTATAATCACATGGTGCAGTCTCTCTGTGTAATCGCATGGTGCAGTCTCTGTATAATCACATGATTCAGTCTCTGTACAATCACAGGGTGCAGTCTCTGCTTAATCACATGCTTCAGTCTCTGTATAATTACATGGTGCAGTCTCTCTGTGTAATCACATGGTGCAGTCTCTGTATAACCACATGGTGCAGTCTCTGTATAATGACATGGTGCAGTCTCTGTATAATCACATGCTTCAGTCTCTGTATAATCACATGGTGCAGTCTCTCTGTGTAATCACATGGTGCAGTCTCTCTGTGTAATCACATGGTGCAGTCTCTGTATAATCACATGGTGCAGTCTCTGTATAATCACATGATTCAGTCTCTGTACAATCACATGGTGCAGTCTCTGTTTAATCACAAGGTGCAGTCTCTGTGTAATCACTTGGTGCAGTTTCGATATAATCACATGGTGCAGTCTCTGTATTAACACATGATGCAGTCTCTGTATGATGACATGGTGCAGTCTCTGTATAATCACATGATTCAGTCTCTGTATAATCACATGACGCAGTCTCTCTGTTTAAGCACATGGTGCAGACTCTCGGTGTAATCACATGGTGCAGTCGCTGAATAATGACATGGTGCAGTCTCTGTATAATCACATGATTCAGTCTCTGTATAATCACTTGGCGCAGTCTCTATGTATAACCACATGGTGCAGTCTATGTGTAATCACATGATGCAGTATCTCTGTATAATCACATGATGCAGTCTCTCTGTGTAATCACATGGTGCAATCTCTGTATAATCACATGGTGCAGTCTCTGTATAATCATATGGTGCAGTCTCTGTGTAATCACATGATGCAGTCTCTGTGTAATCACATGGTGCAGTTTCTCTGTGTAACCACAAGGTGCAGTCTCTGTGTAATCACATGTTGCAGTCTCTGTGTAATCACTTGGTGCAGTTTCGATATAATCACATGGTGCAGTCTCTGTATTAACACATGATGCAGACTCTGTGTAATCACATGGTGCAGTCTCGCTGTGTAATCACATGGTACAGTCCCAGTATTTTCACATAGTGCTTTCTGTACGTAAGCACGTGGTTAAGACTATCTGATTAAAGACATGGTGCGGTTTCTCTGTATAAGCACGAGGTGCAGTCTCTGTGTCATCACATGGTGCAGTCTCTGTGTAATCACATGGTGCAGTCTCTGTGTAATCACATGGCGCAGTCTCTCTGTATAATCACATGGTGCAGTCTCTATGTAATCACATGGTGCAGTCTCTGTATAATCACATGGCGCAGTCTCTCTGTGTAATCACATGGTGCAGTCTGTATGTAATCACATGGTGCAGTCTCTCTGTGTAATCACATGGTGCAGTCTCTCTGTGAAATCACATGGTGCAGTCACTGTGTAATCACATGGTGCAGTCTCTCTGTGTAATCACATGGTGCAGTATCTGTGAAATCACTTGGTGCAGTCTCTCTGTATAATCACATGGTGCAGTCTCTCTGTGTAATCACATGGTGCAGTCTCTCTGTGAAATCACTTGGTGCAGTCTCTCTGTGTAATCACATCGTGCAGTCTCTGTGAAATCACTTGGTGCAGTCTCTCTGTATAATCACATGGTGCAGTCTCTCTGTGTAACCACATGGTGCAGTCTCTCTGTGTAAACACATGGTGCAGTCTCTGTGTAATCACATGGTGCAGTATCTGTGAAATCACTTGGTGCAGTCTCTGTGTAATCACATGATGCAGTCGCTGTGTAAACACATGGTGCAGTCTCTGCGTAATCACATGGTGCAGTCTCTGTGTAATCACATGATGCAGTCTCTGTTTGTAATCACATGGTGCAGTCTCCCTGTGTAATCACATGGTGCAGTCTTCCTGTGTAATCAGATGGTGCAGTCTTTGTGAAATCACATGGTGCAGTCTCCCTGTGTAATCACATGGTGCAGTCACCATTTGTAATCACATGGTGCAGTATCTGCCTAATCACATGGTGCAGTCTCTGTGTAATCACATGGTGCAGTCTCACTGTAAAATCACATGGTGCAGTCTCTCTGTGTAATCACATGTTGCAGTCTCTCTGTGTAATCACATGTTGCAGTCTCTCTGTGTAATCACATGGTGCAGTCTCATTGTAATCAGATGATGCAGTTTCTGTATAATCAAATGGTGCAGTCTCCCTGTGTAATCACATAGTGCAGTCTCCCTGTGAAATCACATGTTGCAGTATCTGTGCAATCGCCTGGTGCAGTCTCACTGTAAAATCACATGTTGCAGTCTCTCTGTGTAATCACATGTTGCAGTCTCTCTGTGTAATCACATGGTGCAGTCTCATTGCAATCAGATGATTCAGTTTCTGTATAATCATATGGTGCAGTCTCCCTGGGTAATCACATGGTGCAGTCTCCCTGTGTAATCACATGGTGCAGTTTCCCTGTATAATCACATGGTGCAGTCTCTGTGCAATCACATGGTGCAGTTTCTGTATAATCACATGGTGCAGTCTCTGTGTAATCACATGGTGCAGTCTATCTGCAATCACATGGTGCGGTCTCCCTGTGTAATCACCTGTTGCAGTCTCAATGTGTAATCACATGGTGCAGTCTCTCTGTCTTATCACATGGTGCAGTCTCTGTGTAATCACACGGTGCAGTCTCTGTGCAATCACATGGTGCAGTCTCTGTGTAATCACATGGTGCAATCTCTGTGTAATCACATGGTGGAGTTTCTGTGTAATCACATGGTGCAGTCTCTGTGCAATCACATGGTGCAGTCTATGTGTAATCAGATGGTGCAGTCCGTGTGTAATCACATGGTGCAGTCTCTCTGGGTAATCTCATGGTGCAGTTTCCATATAATCACATGATGCAGTCTCTGTCTAATCACATGGTGCAGTCTATGTCTAATCACATGGTGCAGTCTCCCTACATAATCACATGGTGCAGTCTCTGTGTAATCACATGGTGCAGTATCTGTGTAATCACATGGTGTAGTCACTGTCTAATCAAATGGTGCAGTCACTCTGTCTAATCACATGGTGCAGTCTCTGTGTAATCACATGGTGCAGTCTCCCGGTGTAATCACATGGTGCAGTCTCTCTGTGAAATCACATGGTGCAGTCTCTCTGTGAATTCACATGGTGCAGTCTCTCTGTGAATTCACATGGTGCAGTCTCTCTGTGAAATCACATGGTGCAGTCTCTGTGTAATCGCTTGGTGCAGTCTCTGTGTAATCGCATGGTGCAGTATCTCTGTGTAATCACATGGTGCAGTCTCTCTGTGAATTCACATGGTGCAGTCTCTCTGTGTAATCACATGGTTCAGTCTCTGTGTAATCACATGGTGCAGTCTCTGTGTAATCACATGGTTCAGACTCTGTGTAATCACATGGCGCTGTCTCTATATAATCACAAGGCGCGGTATCCCTGTGTAATCATATGGTGCAATCTCTGTGTAATCACATGGTGCAGTCTCTCTGTGAAATCACTTGGTGCAGTATCTGTGAAATCACATGGTGCAGTCTCACTGTGTAATCACATGGTGCAGTCTCTCTGTGAATTCACATGGTGCAGTCTCTCTGTGAATTCACATGGTACAGTCTCTGTGTAATCCCATGGTGCAGTCATTCTGTTTAAAATCATGTTGCAGTCTCTCTGTGAATTCACATAGTGCAGTAGCTGTGTAATAACATGGTGCAG
This sequence comes from Cetorhinus maximus, assembly GCF_964194155.1. Classification (NCBI taxonomy): domain Eukaryota; kingdom Metazoa; phylum Chordata; class Chondrichthyes; order Lamniformes; family Cetorhinidae; genus Cetorhinus; species Cetorhinus maximus. The sequence continues at coordinate 234,540 of NW_027596305.1, read as the reverse complement.
TCTCTCTGTGAATTCAAATGGTGCAGTCTCTCTGTGCAATCACATGGTGCAGATCCTCTGTATAATCACATGGTGCAGTCTCTCTGTGTAATCACATGGTGCAGTCTCTCTGTGTAATCACATGGTGCAGTCTCTCTGTGTAATCACATGGTCCTGTCTATCTGTAATCACACGGTGAAGTAACTCTGCGTAATCACATGGTGCAGTCTCTGTGTAATCACATGGTGCAGTCTCTGTGTAATCAAATGGTGAAGTCACTCTGTGTAATCACATGGTGCAGTCTCTGTGTAATCTCATGGTGCAGTCTCTGTGTAATCAAATGGTGAAGTCACTCTGTGTAATCACATGGTGCAGTCTCTCTGTACAATCACATGGTGCGGTCTCCCTGTGTAATCACCTGTTCCAGCCTCTCTGTGTAATCACATGGTGCAGTCTCTCTGTCTTATCACATGGTGCAGTCTCTGTGTAATCACACGGTGCAGTCTCTGTGCAATCACATGGTGCAGTCTCTGTGTAATCACATGGTGCAATCTCTGTGTAATCACATGGTGGAGTTTCTGTGTCATCACATGGTGCAGTCTCTGTGCAATCACATGGTGCAGTCTATGTGTAATCAGATGGTGCAGTCCGTGTATAATCACATGATGCAGTCTCTGTCTAATCACATGGTGCAGTCTATGACTAATCACATGGTGCAGTCTCCCTGCATAATCGCATGGTGCAGTCTCTGTGTAATCAAATGGTGCATTATCTGTGTAATCACATGGTGCAGTCTCTGTGTAATCACATGCTGCAGTACCTGCGTAATCACATGGTGCAGTCCCTCTGTGAATTCACATGGTGCAGTCTCTCTGTGAATTCACATGGTGCAGTCTCTCTGTGAAATCACATGGTGCAGTCTCTCTGTGAATTCACAAGGTGCAGTCTCTCTGTGTAATCGCATGGTGCAGTCTCTGTGTAATCGCATGGTGCAGTATCTCTGTGTAATCACATGGTGCAGTCTCTCTGTGAATTCACATGGTGCAGTCTCTCTGTGTAATCACATGGTTCAGTCTCTGTGTAATCACATGGTGCAGTCTCTGTGTAATCACATGGTGCAGTCTCTGTGTAATCACATGGTGCAGTCTCTCTGTGTAATCACATGGTGAAGTCTCATTGTGTAATCACATGTTACAGTCTCTGTGTAATCACATGGTGCAGTCTCTGTGTAATCACATGATGCATACTCTGTGTAAACACATGGTGCAGTCTCTCTGTGTAATCACATGGTGCAGTATCTGTGTAATCACATGGTGCAGTCTCTGTGTAATCACAGGGTGCAGTCTCTCTGTGTAATCACGTGGTGCAATCTCTTTGTGTAATCACATGCTGCAGTCTCTCTGTAATCACATGGTGCAGTATCTGTGTAATCACATAGTGCAGTCTCTCTGTGTAATCACATGGTGCAATCTCTCTATGTAATCACATGGTGCAGTCTCTGTGTAATCACATGGTGCAGTCTCTGTGTAATCACATGGTGAAGTCTCTGTGTAATCACATGGTGCAGTCTCTCTGTGTAATCACATGGTGCAGTCACTGTGTAATCACATGGTGCAGTCTCTCTGTGTACTCACATGGTGCAGTCTCTCTGTGTATTCACATGGTGCAGTCTCTCTGTGTAATCACATGGTGAAGTCTCATTGTGTAATCACATGTTGCAGTCTCTGTGTAATCACATGATGCAGTCTCTCTGTGTAAACACATGGTGCAGTCTCTCTATGTAATCACATGGTGCAGTCGCTGTGTAATCACATGGTGCAGTCTCTGTGTAATCACATGGTGCAGTCTCTGTGTAATCACATGGTGCAGTCTCTCTGTGTAATCACATGTTGCAGTCTCCCTGTGTTATCACATGGGGCACTCTCTCTGTGTAATCATATGGTGCAGTCTCTCTGTGTAAGCACATGGTGCAGTCTCTATGTGTAATCACATGTTGTAGTCTCCCTGTGTAATCACATGGTGCACTCTCTGTGTATAATCACATGGTGCATTATCTGTGTAATCATATGGTGCAGTCTCTATGTGAATTCATATGGTGCAGTCTCTGTGTAATCACATGGTGCAGTCTCTGTGTAAACACATGGTACAGTTTCTCTGTGCAATCACATGGTGCAGTCTATGTGTAATCAGATGGTGCAGTCCGTGTGTAATCACATGGTGCAGTCTCTCTGTGTAATCACATGGTGCAGTCTCTCTGTGTAATCACATGGTGCAGTCTCTCTGTGTAATCACATCGTGCAGTCTCTCTGTGTAATCACATGCTGCAGTTTCCGTATAATCACATGATGCAGTCTCTGTGAAATCATATGGTGCAGTCTCTTTATAATCACATGGTGCAGTCTCTGTCTAATCACATGGTGCAGCCTCTCTATGTAATCACATGGTGTAGTCACTGTCTAATCAAATGGTGCAGTCACTCTGTGTAATCACATGGTGCAGTCTCTGTGTAATCACATGGTGCAGTCTCCCGGTGTAATCACATGGTGCAGTCTCTCTGTGAAATCACATGGTGCAGTCTCTCTGTGAATTCACATGGTGCAGTCTCTCTGTGAATTCACATGGTGCAGTCTCTCTGTGAAATCACATGGTGCAGTCTCTGTGTAATCGCTTGGTGCAGTCTCTGTGTAATCGCATGGTGCAGTATCTCTGTGTAATCACATGGTGCAGTCTCTCTGTGAATTCACATGGTGCAGTCTCTCTGTGTAATCACATGGTTCAGTCTCTGTGTAATCACATGGTGCAGTCTCTGTGTAATCACATGGTTCAGACTCTGTGTAATCACATGGCGCTGTCTCTATATAATCACAAGGCGCGGTATCCCTGTGTAATCATATGGTGCAATCTCTGTGTAATCACATGGTGCAGTCTCTCTGTGAAATCACTTGGTGCAGTATCTGTGAAATCACATGGTGCAGTCTCACTGTGTAATCACATGGTGCAGTCTCTCTGTGAATTCACATGGTGCAGTCTCTCTGTGAATTCACATGGTACAGTCTCTGTGTAATCCCATGGTGCAGTCATTCTGTTTAAAATCATGTTGCAGTCTCTCTGTGAATTCACATAGTGCAGTAGCTGTGTAATCACATGGTGCAGTCTCTCTGTGAATTCAAATGGTGCAGTCTCTCTGTGCAATCACATGGTGCAGATCCTCTGTATAATCACATGGTGCAGTCTCTCTGTGTAATCACATGGTGCAGTCTCTCTGTGTAATCACATGGTGCAGTCTCTCTGTGTAATCACATGGTCCTGTCTATCTGTAATCACACGGTGAAGTAACTCTGCGTAATCACATGGTGCAGTCTCTGTGTAATCACATGGTGCAGTCTCTGTGTAATCAAATGGTGAAGTCACTCTGTGTAATCACATGGTGCAGTCTCTGTGTAATCTCATGGTGCAGTCTCTGTGTAATCAAATGGTGAAGTCACTCTGTGTAATCACATGGTGCAGTCTCTCTGTACAATCACATGGTGCGGTCTCCCTGTGTAATCACCTGTTCCAGCCTCTCTGTGTAATCACATGGTGCAGTCTCTCTGTCTTATCACATGGTGCAGTCTCTGTGTAATCACACGGTGCAGTCTCTGTGCAATCACATGGTGCAGTCTCTGTGTAATCACATGGTGCAATCTCTGTGTAATCACATGGTGGAGTTTCTGTGTCATCACATGGTGCAGTCTCTGTGCAATCACATGGTGCAGTCTATGTGTAATCAGATGGTGCAGTCCGTGTATAATCACATGATGCAGTCTCTGTCTAATCACATGGTGCAGTCTATGACTAATCACATGGTGCAGTCTCCCTGCATAATCGCATGGTGCAGTCTCTGTGTAATCAAATGGTGCATTATCTGTGTAATCACATGGTGCAGTCTCTGTGTAATCACATGCTGCAGTACCTGCGTAATCACATGGTGCAGTCCCTCTGTGAATTCACATGGTGCAGTCTCTCTGTGAATTCACATGGTGCAGTCTCTCTGTGAAATCACATGGTGCAGTCTCTCTGTGAATTCACAAGGTGCAGTCTCTCTGTGTAATCGCATGGTGCAGTCTCTGTGTAATCGCATGGTGCAGTATCTCTGTGTAATCACATGGTGCAGTCTCTCTGTGAATTCACATGGTGCAGTCTCTCTGTGTAATCACATGGTTCAGTCTCTGTGTAATCACATGGTGCAGTCTCTGTGTAATCACATGGTGCAGTCTCTGTGTAATCACATGGTGCAGTCTCTCTGTGTAATCACATGGTGAAGTCTCATTGTGTAATCACATGTTACAGTCTCTGTGTAATGACATGGTGCAGTCTCTGTGTAATCACATGATGCATACTCTGTGTAAACACATGGTGCAGTCTCTCTGTGTAATCACATGGTGCAGTATCTGTGTAATCACATGGTGCAGTCTCTGTGTAATCACAGGGTGCAGTCTCTCTGTGTAATCACGTGGTGCAATCTCTTTGTGTAATCACATGCTGCAGTCTCTCTGTAATCACATGGTGCAGTATCTGTGTAATCACATAGTGCAGTCTCTCTGTGTAATCACATGGTGCAATCTCTCTATGTAATCACATGGTGCAGTCTCTGTGTAATCACATGGTGCAGTCTCTGTGTAATCACATGGTGAAGTCTCTGTGTAATCACATGGTGCAGTCTCTCTGTGTAATCACATGGTGCAGTCACTGTGTAATCACATGGTGCAGTCTCTCTGTGTACTCACATGGTGCAGTCTCTCTGTGTATTCACATGGTGCAGTCTCTCTGTGTAATCACATGGTGAAGTCTCATTGTGTAATCACATGTTGCAGTCTCTGTGTAATCACATGATGCAGTCTCTCTGTGTAAACACATGGTGCAGTCTCTCTATGTAATCACATGGTGCAGTCGCTGTGTAATCACATGGTGCAGTCTCTGTGTAATCACATGGTGCAGTCTCTGTGTAATCACATGGTGCATTCTCTCTGTGTAATCACATGTTGCAGTCTCCCTGTGTTATCACATGGGGCACTCTCTCTGTGTAATCATATGGTGCAGTCTCTCTGTGTAAGCACATGGTGCAGTCTCTATGTGTAATCACATGTTGTAGTCTCCCTGTGTAATCACATGGTGCACTCTCTGTGTATAATCACATGGTGCATTATCTGTGTAATCATATGGTGCAGTCTCTATGTGAATTCATATGGTGCAGTCTCTGTGTAATCACATGGTGCAGTCTCTGTGTAAACACATGGTACAGTTTCTCTGTGCAATCACATGGTGCAGTCTATGTGTAATCAGATGGTGCAGTCCGTGTGTAATCACATGGTGCAGTCTCTCTGTGTAATCACATGGTGCAGTCTCTCTGTGTAATCACATGGTGCAGTCTCTCTGTGTAATCACATCGTGCAGTCTCTCTGTGTAATCACATGCTGCAGTTTCCGTATAATCACATGATGCAGTCTCTGTGAAATCACATGGTGCAGTCTCTTTATAATCACATGGTGCAGTCTCTGTCTAATCACATGGTGCAGCCTCTCTATGTAATCACATGGTGTAGTCACTGTCTAATCAAATGGTGCAGTCACTCTGTGTAATCACATGGTGCAGTCTCTCTGTATAATCACATGGTGCAGTCTCTGTGTAATCACATGGTGCAGTCTCTGTGTAATCAGATGGTGCTGTCATGGTGTAATCACATGGTGCAGTCTCTGTGTAATGACAGGCTGCAGCCTCTGTGTAATCACATGGTGCAGTCAGTCTGTTTAAAATCATGTTGCAGTATCTGTGTAATCACATGGTGCAGTCTCACTGTGTAATCACCTGGTGCAGTCTCTCTGTGAATTCACATGGTGCAGTCTCTCTGTGAATTCACATGGTACAGTCGCTGTGTAATCCCATGGTGCAGTCATTCTGTTTAAAATCATGTTGCAGTCTCTCTGTGAATTCACATAGTGCAGTAGCTGTGTAATCACATGGTGCAGTCTCTCTGTGTAATCACATGGTGCAGTCTCTGTATAATCACATGGCGCAGTCTCTCTGTGTAATCCCATGGTGCAGTCTCTATGTAATCACATGGTGCAGTCTATGTATAATCACATGATACAGTCTCTGTACAATCACATGGTGCAGTTTCTGTATAATCACATGATTCAGTCTCTGTATAATCACATGGCGCAGTCTCTCTGTTTAATCACATGGTGCAGTCTCAGTATAAACACATGGTGCAGTCTCTCTATAATCACATGGTGCATTCTCTGTTTAATCACATGGTGCAGTCTATGTATAATCACATGATACAGTCTCTGTATAATCACATGGTGCAGTCTCTCTGTGTAATCGCATGGTGCAGTCTCTGTATAATCACATGATTCAGTCTCTGTACAATCACATGGTGCAGTCTCTGCTTAATCACATGGTGAAGTCTCTGTATAATCACATGGTGCAGTTTCTCTGTGCAATCACATGGTGCAGTCTCAGTGAAATCACATGATGCAGTCTCTCTATGTAATCACATGGTGCACTCTCTGTATAATCACATGATGCAGTATCTCTGTATAATCACATGATGCAGTCTCTCTGTCTAATCACATGGTGCAGTATCCAAGTAATCACATGGTGCAGCCTCTCTATGTAATCACATGGTGCAGTCTCTGTATAATCACATGATGCAGTATCTCTGTATAATCACATGATGCAGTCTCTCTGTCTAAGCACATGGTGCAGTATCAAAGTAATCACATGGTGCAGACTCTCTGTGATTTCACATGGTGTAGTCTCTCTGTGAAATCACATGGTGCAGTCTCTGTGCAATCACATGATGCAGACCCTCTGTCTAATCACTTGGTGCAGTCACTTTGCAATCACATGGTTCAGTCACTTTGCAATCACATGGTGAAGTTTCCTTATGTAATCAATTGGTGCAGTCTCTCTATGTAATCACATGGTGCAGTCTCTGTGTGTAATCACATGGTGCAGTCTCTATGTAATCACATGGTGCAGTCTATGTATAATCAAATGATACAGTCTCTGTGTAATCACATGGTGCAGTCTCTGTGTAATCACATGGTGCAATCTCTCTGTGTAATCACATGGGGCAGTTTCCGTATAATCAGATGGTGCAGTCTCTGTGAAATCACATGGTGCAGTCTCTGTGTAATCACATGCTGCAGTCTCTGTATAATCACATGATTCAGTCTCTGTATAATCACATGTTGCAGTCTCTGTTTAATCACATGGTGCAGATCTGTATAATCACATGATTCAGTCTCTGTATAATCACATGTTGCAGTCTCTGTTTAATCACATGTTGCAGTCTCTGTTTAATCCCATGGTGCAGTCTCTGTATAATCACATGATTCAGTCTCTGTATAATCACATGTTGCAGTCTCTGTTTAATCACATGTTGCAGTCTCTGTTTAATCACATGGTGCAGTCTCTGTATAATCACATGATTCACTCTCTGTATAATGACATGGTGCAGTCTCTGTATAATCACATGATTCACTCTCTGTATAATCACATGGCGCAGCCTCTGTATAATCACATGATGCAGTCTCCCTGTGTATTCACAAGGTGCAATCTCTGTGTAATCACATGATGCAGTCTCTGTATAATCACATGATGCAGTCTCTGTTTAATCACATGATGCAGCCTCTGTATAATCACATGGCGCAGTCTTTGTATAATCACATGATGCAGTCTCCCTGTGTAATCACATGGTGCAATCTCTGTGTAATCACATGATGCAGTCTCCCTGTGGAATCACATGATGCAGTCTCTGTATAATCACATGGTGTAGTCTCTGTATAATCACATGGCGCGTTCTCTGTATAATCACATGGTGCAATTTCTGTATAATCACATGGTGCAGTCTCTGTATAATCACATGGCGCAGTCTCTGTATAATCACATGGTGCAGTCTCTGTGTAATCACATGGTGCAGTCTCTGTGTAATCACATGGTGCAGTCTCTGTATAATCACATGGTGCAGTCTCTGTGTAATCACATGATGCAGTCTCTGTGTAATCACATGGTGCAGACTCTGTGTAAACACATGGTGCAGTCTCTGTGTAATCACATGGTGCAGTCTCAGTGTAATCACATGATGAAGTCTCTCTGTGTAATCACATGGTGCAGTCGCTGTGTAATCACATGGTTCAGTCTCTGTGTAATCACATGGTGCAGTCTCTGTGTAATCACATGGTGCAGTTTCTGTGTAATCACATTGTGCAGTCTCTCAATGTAATCACATGGTGCAGTCTCTGTGTAATCACATGATGCAGTCTCTCTGTGTAATCACATGGTGCAGTCACAGTGTAATCACATGATGCAGTCTCTCTGTGTAATCACATGGTGCAGTCTCTGTGTAATCACATGATGCAGTCTCTCTGTGTAATCACATGGTGCAGTCACAGTGTAATCACATGATGCAGTCTCTGTATAATCACATGGCACAGTCTCTCTGTTTAATCACATGGTGCAGTCTCTGTGTAATCACATAGTGCAGTCTCTATGTAATCACATCGCACAGTCTCTGTATAATCACTTGGTGTAGTCTCTGTATAATCACATAGCGCGGTCTCTGTATAATCACTTGGTGTAGTCTCTGTATAATCACATGGCGCGGTCTCTGTATAATCACATGGCGCGGTCTCTGTATAATCACATGGTGCAGTCTCTGTATAATCACATGGTGCAGTCTCTGTATCATCACATGGTGCAGTCACTATATAATCACATGGTGCAGTCTCTGTGTAATCACATGGTGCAGTCTCTCTGTTTAAACACATGGTGCAGTCGTTTTTTAATTACATGGTGCCGTCTCTCTGTGTAATCACATGGTGCAGTCTCTGTATAATCACATGGTGCAGTCTCTGTGTAATCACTTGGTGCAGTTTCTGTAAAATCACATGATGAAGACTCTGTGTAATCACATGGTGCAGTCTCCCTGTGTAATCACATGGCGCAGTCTCTGTGTAATCACATCGCACAGTCTCTGTATAATCACTTGGTGTAGTCTCTGTATAATCACATGGCGCGGTCTCTGTATAATCACATGGCGCGGTCTCTGTATAATCACATCGTGCAGTCTCTGTATAATCACATGGTGCAGTCTCTGTATAATCAAATGGCGCAGTCTCTGTATAATCACATGGTGCAGTCTCTGTATAATCACATGGGGCAGTCACTATATAATCACATGGTGCAGTCTCTCAGTGTAATCACATGGTGCAGTCTCAGTGTAATCACATGATGAAGTCTCTATGTGTAATCACATGGTGCATCCTCTGTGTAATCACAAGGTGCAGTCTCTCTATGTAATCACATGGTGCAGTCTCTGTGTAATCACATGGTGCAGTCTCAGTGTAATCACATGATGAAGTCTCTCTGTGTAATCACATGGTGCAGTCTCAGTGTAATCACAAGGTGCAGTCTCTCTATGTAATCACATGGTGCAGTCTCTGTGTAATCACATGGTGCAGTCTCTGTGTAATCACAAGGTGCAGTCTCTCTATGTAATCACATGGTGCAGTCTCAGTGTAATCACATGGTGCAGTCTCATAATAATCACATGATGCAGTCTCTCTGTGTAATCACATGGTGCAGTCTCTGTGTAATCACATGATGCAGTCTCTGTGTAATCACATGGTGCAGACTCTGTGTAAACACATGGTGCAGTCTCTGTGTAATCACTTGGTACAGTCTCTGTGTAATCACATGATGAAGTCTCTCTGTGTAATCACATGGTGCAGTCTCGCTATGTAATCACATGGTGCAGTCTCTGTGTAATCACATGGTGCAGTCTCTGGGTAATCACATGGTGCAGTCTTAGTATAATCACATGATGCAGTCTCTCTGTGTAATCACATGGTGCAGTCTCTGTGTAATCACATGGTGCAGTCTCTGGGTAATCACATGGTGCAGTCTTAGTATAATCACATGATGCAGTCTCTCTGTGTAATCACATGGTGCAGTCTCTATGTAATCACATGGTGCAGTCTCTGTGTAATCACATGGTGCATTCACAGTGTAATCACATGATGCAGTCTCTCTGTTTAATCACATGGTGCAGACTCTCGGTGTAATCACATGGTGCAGTCTCTATATAATCAAATGGTGCAGTCTCTGTATAATCACATGTTGCAATTTCCCTGTTTAATCACATGATGCATTCTCTATGTATAACCACATGGTGCAGTCTCTGTGTAATCACATGGTGCAGTCTCTGTGTAATCACATGATGTAGTATCTCTGTATAATCATATGATGCAGTCTCTCTGTGTAATCACATGGTGCAGTCTCTGTTTAAAATCATGGTGCCGTCCCTTTATAATTACATTGTGCAGTCTCTCTGTGTAATCACATGGTGCAGTCTCTCTGTGTAATCACATGGTGCAGTCTCTGTATAATCACATGATGCAGACTCTGTGTAACCACATGGTGCAGTCTCTCTGTGTAATCACATGGTGCAGTTTCTGTGTAATCACATCGCACAGTATCTGTCTAATCACATGTTGCAATTTCCCTGTTTAATCACATGATGCAGTCTCTATGTATAACCACATGGTGCAGTCTCTGTGTAATCACATAGTGCAGTCTCTGTATGATCACATGGTGCAGTCTCTGTATAATCACATGGCGCGGTCTGTGTATAATCACATGGCGCGGTCTCTGTATAATCACATGGTGCGGTCTCTGTATAATCACATGGTGCAGTCTCTGTATGATCACATGGTGCAGTCTCTGTATAATCAAATGGCGCAGTCTCTGTATAATCACATGGTGCAGTCTCTGTATAATCACATGGTGCAGTCTCTGTATAATCACATGGTGCAGTCTCTGTATAATCAAATGGCGCAGTCTTTGTATAATCACATGATGCAGTCTCCCTGTGTAATCACATGGTGCAATCTCTGTGTAATCACATGGTGCAGTCTCTATATAATCAAATGGTGCAGTCTCTGTATAATCACATGTTGCATTTTCACTGTTTAATCACATGACGCAGTCTCTATGTATAACCACATGGTGCAGTCTCTGTGTAATCACATGGTGCAGTATCTCTGTATAATCACCTGATGCAGTCTCTCTGTGTAATCACATGGTGCAGTATCTCTGTTTAAACACATGGTGCAGTCCCTTTATAATTACATGGTGCCGTCTCTCTGTGTAATCAAATGGTGCAGTCTCTCTGTGTAATCACATGGTGCAGTCTCTGTAAAATCACATGGTGCAGTCTCTGTGTAATCACTTGGTGCAGTTTCTGTATAATCACATGGTGCAGTCTCTGTATAATCACATGATGCAGACTCTGTGTAATCACATGGTGCAGACTCTCTGTGTAATCACATGACGCAGTCTCTGTGTAATCACATCGCACAGTCTCTGTATAATCACTTGGTGTAGTCTCTGTATAATCACATAGCGCGGTCTCTGTATAATCACTTGGTGTAGTCTCTGTATAATCACATGGGGTGGTCTCTGTATAATCACATGGTGCAGTCTCAGTGTAATCACATGGTGCAGTCTCTCTATGTAATCACATGGTGCAGTCTCTGTGCAATCACATGGTGCAGTCTCTGTATAATCACATCGTGCAGTCTCAGTGTAATCACATGGCGCAGTCTCTATATAATCACATGTTGTAGTGTTGCTGTTTAATCACATGATTCATTCTCTCTGTTTAATCACATGGTGCAGTCTCTGTGTAATCACATGGTGCAGTCTCTGTGTAATCACATGGTGCATCCTCTATTTATTCGCATGGTGCAGTCTCTGTGTAATCACATGGTGCACTATTTCTGTGAAATCACATGGTGCAGTCTTTGTGTAAACACATGGTGCAGTCTCTCTGTGTAATCACATGGTGCAGTCTCAGTGTAATCACATGGTGCAGTCTCTGTGTAATCACATGGTGCAGTCTCTGTGTAATCACATGGTGCATCCTCTATTTATTCGCATGGTGCAGTCTCTGTGTAATCACATGGTGCACTATTTCTGTGAAATCACATGGTGCAGTCTTTGTGTAAACACATGGTGCAGTCTCTCTGTGTAATCACATGGTGCAGCCTCTATGTAATCACATGGTGCAGTCTCTGTATAATCACATGGTGCAGTCTCTGTGTAATCACATGGTGCATCCTCTATTTATTCGCATGGTGCAGTCTCTGTGTAATCACATGGTGCACTATTTCTGTGAAATCACATGGTGCAGTCTTTGTGTAAACACATGGTGCAGTCTCTCTGTGTAATCACATGGTGCAGCCTCTTTGTAATCACATGACGCAGTCTCTGTATAATCACATGATGCAGTCACTGTGTAATCACATGGTGCAGTCTCTGTGTAATCACATGGTGCATTCTCTATGTAATCACATGGTGCAGTCTCTATGTGTAATCACATGGTGCAGCCTCTTTGTAATCACATGACGCAGTCTCTGTATAATCACATGATTCAGTCTCTGTATAATCACATGTTGCAGTCTCTGTTTAATCACATGGTGCAGATCTGTATAATCACATGATTCAGTCTCTGTATAATCACATGTTGCAGTCTCTGTTTAATCACATGTTGCAGTCTCTGTTTAATCCCATGGTGCAGTCTCTGTATAATCACATGATTCAGTCTCTGTATAATCACATGTTGCAGTCTCTGTTTAATCACATGTTGCAGTCTCTGTTTAATCACATGGTGCAGTCTCTGTATAATCACATGATTCAGTCTCTGTATAATGACATGGTGCAGTCTCTGTATAATCACATGATTCACTCTCTGTATAATCACATGGCGCAGCCTCTGTATAATCACATGATGCAGTCTCCCTGTGTATTCACAAGGTGCAATCTCTGTGTAATCACATGATGCAGTCTCTGTATAATCACATGATGCAGTCTCTGTTTAATCACATGATGCAGCCTCTGTATAATCACATGGCGCAGTCTTTGTATAATCACATGATGCAGTCTCCCTGTGTAATCACATGGTGCAATCTCTGTGTAATCACATGATGCAGTCTCCCTGTGGAATCACATGATGCAGTCTCTGTATAATCACATGGTGTAGTCTCTGTATAATCACATGGCGCGTTCTCTGTATAATCACATGGTGCAATTTCTGTATAATCACATGGTGCAGTCTCTGTATAATCACATGGCGCAGTCTCTGTATAATCACATGGTGCAGTCTCTGTGTAATCACATGGTGCAGTCTCTGTGTAATCACATGGTGCAGTCTCTGTATAATCACATGGTGCAGTCTCTGTGTAATCACATGATGCAGTCTCTGTGTAATCACATGGTGCAGACTCTGTGTAAACACATGGTGCAGTCTCTGTGTAATCACATGGTGCAGTCTCAGTGTAATCACATGATGAAGTCTCTCTGTGTAATCACATGGTGCAGTCGCTGTGTAATCACATGGTTCAGTCTCTGTGTAATCACATGGTGCAGTCTCTGTGTAATCACATGGTGCAGTTTCTGTGTAATCACATTGTGCAGTCTCTCAATGTAATCACATGGTGCAGTCTCTGTGTAATCACATGATGCAGTCTCTCTGTGTAATCACATGGTGCAGTCACAGTGTAATCACATGATGCAGTCTCTCTGTGTAATCACATGGTGCAGTCTCAGTGCAATCAGAAGATGCAGTCTCTGTATAATCACATGGCACAGTCTCTCTGTTTAATCACATGGTGCAGTCTCTGTGTAATCACATAGTGCAGTCTCTATGTAATCACATCGCACAGTCTCTGTATAATCACTTGGTGTAGTCTCTGTATAATCACATAGCGCGGTCTCTGTATAATCACTTGGTGTAGTCTCTGTATAATCACATGGCGCGGTCTCTGTATAATCACATGGCGCGGTCTCTGTATAATCACATGGTGCAGTCTCTGTATAATCACATGGTGCAGTCTCTGTATCATCACATGGTGCAGTCACTATATAATCACATGGTGCAGTCTCTGTGTAATCACATGGTGCAGTCTCTCTGTTTAAACACATGGTGCAGTCGTTTTTTAATTACATGGTGCCGTCTCTCTGTGTAATCACATGGTGCAGTCTCTGTATAATCACATGGTGCAGTCTCTGTGTAATCACTTGGTGCAGTTTCTGTAAAATCACATGATGAAGACTCTGTGTAATCACATGGTGCAGTCTCTGTGTGTAATCACATGGTGCAGTCTCCCTGTGTAATCACATGGCGCAGTCTCTGTGTAATCACATCGCACAGTCTCTGTATAATCACTTGGTGTAGTCTCTGTATAATCACATGGCGCGGTCTCTGTATAATCACATGGCGCGGTCTCTGTATAATCACATCGTGCAGTCTCTGTATAATCACATGGTGCAGTCTCTGTATAATCAAATGGCGCAGTCTCTGTATAATCACATGGTGCAGTCTCTGTATAATCACATGGGGCAGTCACTATATAATCACATGGTGCAGTCTCTCAGTGTAATCACATGGTGCAGTCTCAGTGTAATCACATGATGAAGTCTCTATGTGTAATCACATGGTGCATCCTCTGTGTAATCACAAGGTGCAGTCTCTCTATGTAATCACATGGTGCAGTCTCTGTGTAATCACATGGTGCAGTCTCAGTGTAATCACATGATGAAGTCTCTCTGTGTAATCACATGGTGCAGTCTCAGTGTAATCACAAGGTGCAGTCTCTCTATGTAATCACATGGTGCAGTCTCTGTGTAATCACATGGTGCAGTCTCTGTGTAATCACAAGGTGCAGTCTCTCTATGTAATCACATGGTGCAGTCTCAGTGTAATCACATGGTGCAGTCTCATAATAATCACATGATGCAGTCTCTCTGTGTAATCACATGGTGCAGTCTCTGTGTAATCACATGATGCAGTCTCTGTGTAATCACATGGTGCAGACTCTGTGTAAACACATGGTGCAGTCTCTGTGTAATCACTTGGTACAGTCTCTGTGTAATCACATGATGAAGTCTCTCTGTGTAATCACATGGTGCAGTCTCGCTATGTAATCACATGGTGCAGTCTCTGTGTAATCACATGGTGCAGTCTCTGGGTAATCACATGGTGCAGTCTTAGTATAATCACATGATGCAGTCTCTCTGTGTAATCACATGGTGCAGTCTCTGTGTAATCACATGGTGCAGTCTTTGTGTAATCACATTGTGCAGTCTCTCTATGTAATCACATGGTGCAGTCTCTGTGTAATCACATGGTGCATTCACAGTGTAATCACATGATGCAGTCTCTCTGTTTAATCACATGGTGCAGACTCTCGGTGTAATCACATGGTGCAGTCTCTATATAATCAAATGGTGCAGTCTCTGTATAATCACATGTTGCAATTTCCCTGTTTAATCACATGATGCATTCTCTATGTATAACCACATGGTGCAGTCTCTGTGTAATCACATGGTGCAGTCTCTGTTTAAAATCATGGTGCCGTCCCTTTATAATTACATTGTGCAGTCTCTCTGTGTAATCACATGGTGCAGTCTCTCTGTGTAATCACATGGTGCAGTCTCTGTATAATCACATGATGCAGACTCTGTGTAACCACATGGTGCAGTCTCTCTGTGTAATCACATGGTGCAGTTTCTGTGTAATCACATCGCACAGTATCTGTCTAATCACATGTTGCAATTTCCCTGTTTAATCACATGATGCAGTCTCTATGTATAACCACATGGTGCAGTCTCTGTGTAATCACATAGTGCAGTCTCTGTATGATCACATGGTGCAGTCTCTGTATAATCACATGGCGCGGTCTGTGTATAATCACATGGCGCGGTCTCTGTATAATCACATGGTGCGGTCTCTGTATAATCACATGGTGCAGTCTCTGTATGATCACATGGTGCAGTCTCTGTATAATCAAATGGCGCAGTCTCTGTATAATCACATGGTGCAGTCTCTGTATAATCACATGGTGCAGTCTCTGTATAATCACATGGTGCAGTCTCTGTATAATCAAATGGCGCAGTCTTTGTATAATCACATGATGCAGTCTCCCTGTGTAATCACATGGTGCAATCTCTGTGTAATCACATGGTGCAGTCTCTATATAATCAAATGGTGCAGTCTCTGTATAATCACATGTTGCATTTTCACTGTTTAATCACATGACGCAGTCTCTATGTATAACCACATGGTGCAGTCTCTGTGTAATCACATGGTGCAGTATCTCTGTATAATCACCTGATGCAGTCTCTCTGTCTAATCACATGGTGCAGTCTCTCTGATTAAAATCATGGTGCAGTATCTGTGTAATCACATGGTGCAGTATCTCTGTTTAAACACATGGTGCAGTCCCTTTATAATTACATGGTGCCGTCTCTCTGTGTAATCAAATGGTGCAGTCTCTCTGTGTAATCACATGGTGCAGTCTCTGTAAAATCACATGGTGCAGTCTCTGTGTAATCACTTGGTGCAGTTTCTGTATAATCACATGGTGCAGTCTCTGTATAATCACATGATGCAGACTCTGTGTAATCACATGGTGCAGACTCTCTGTGTAATCACATGACGCAGTCTCTGTGTAATCACATCGCACAGTCTCTGTATAATCACTTGGTGTAGTCTCTGTATAATCACATAGCGCGGTCTCTGTATAATCACTTGGTGTAGTCTCTGTATAATCACATGGGGTGGTCTCTGTATAATCACATGGTGCAGTCTCAGTGTAATCACATGGTGCAGTCTCTCTATGTAATCACATGGTGCAGTCTCTGTGCAATCACATGGTGCAGTCTCTGTATAATCACATGGTGCAGTCTCAGTGTAATCACATGGCGCAGTCTCTATATAATCACATGTTGTAGTGTTGCTGTTTAATCACATGATTCATTCTCTCTGTTTAATCACATGGTGCAGTCTCTGTGTAATCACATGGTGCAGTCTCTGTGTAATCACATGGTGCATCCTCTATTTATTCGCATGGTGCAGTCTCTGTGTAATCACATGGTGCACTATTTCTGTGAAATCACATGGTGCAGTCTTTGTGTAAACACATGGTGCAGTCTCTCTGTGTAATCACATGGTGCAGCCTCTATGTAATCACATGGTGCAGTCTCTGTATAATCACATGGTGCAGTCTCTGTGTAATCACATGGTGCATCCTCTATTTATTCGCATGGTGCAGTCTCTGTGTAATCACATGGTGCACTATTTCTGTGAAATCACATGGTGCAGTCTTTGTGTAAACACATGGTGCAGTCTCTCTGTGTAATCACATGGTGCAGCCTCTTTGTAATCACATGACGCAGTCTCTGTATAATCACATGATGCAGTCACTGTGTAATCACATGGTGCAGTCTCTGTGTAATCACATGGTGCATTCTCTATGTAATCACATGGTGCAGTCTCTATGTGTAATCACATGGTGCAGTCTCTGTGTAATCACATGATGCAGTCACTGTGTAATCATATGGTGCTGTCTCTCTGTATAATCACATGGTGCAGTCTCTCTGTGTAAACACATTGTGCAATCTCTCTGTGTAATCACATGAAGCAGTCTCTGTATAACCACATGGTGCAGTCTCTCTCTATAACCACATGGTGCAGTCTCTCTGTGTAAACACATTGTGCAATCTCTCTGTGTAATCACATGATGCAGTCTCTATATAATCACATGGTGCAGTCTCTCTGTTTAATCACACGATGCAGTCTCTGTATAATGACATGGTGAAGTTTCTATGTAATCACATGGTGCAGTCTCTGTGTAATCACATGGTGCAGTCTCTGTATAATCACATGGCGCAGTCTCTCTGTGTAATCACATGGTGCACTATTTCTGTGAAATCACATGGTGCAGGCTCTGTGCAATCACATGATGCAGACTCTGTATAATCACATGGTGCAGTCTCTGTGTAATCACATGGTGCAGTCTGTGTATAATCACATGGCGCAGTCTCTCTGATTAATCACATGATGCAGTCTCTCTGTCTAAACATATGGTGCAGTCTCATTGTAATCACACGGTGCAGTCTCTGTATAATCACATGGTGCAGTCACTGTGTAATCACATGGTGCAGTCTCTGTGTAATCACATGGTGCAGTCTCTCTGTGTAAACACATTGTGCAGTCTCTCTGTATTCACACGATGCAGTCTCTATGTAATCACATGGTGCAGTCTCTCTGTTAATAACTCGGTGCAGTCTCTCTGTAATTACATGGTGCAGTTTCCCTGTTTAATCACATGATGCAGTTTCTCTGTGTAAACACATGTTGGATTCTCTGTGTAATCACATGGTGCAGTCTCTATGTAATCGCATGGTGAAGTCTCAGTGTAATCACGTGGCGCAGTCTCTCTGTATAACCACATGGTGCAGTCTCTCTGTATAATCACATGGTGCAGTCTCCGTATAATCACATGTTGCAGTTTCCCTGTTTAATCACATGGTGCAGTCTTTCTGTGTAATCACATGTTGCAGTGTGTAATCACAAGGTGCACTATTTCTGTGAAATCACCTGGTGCAGTCTGTGTATAATCACATGGTGCAGTCTCTGTGTAATCACATGGTGCAGTCTCCCTGTGTAATCACATGGTGCTTTCTCTACATAATCACGTGGTGCAGTCTCTGTATAATCACATGGTGCAGTCTCTGTATCATCACATGGTGCAGTCACTATATAATCACATGGTGCAGTCTCTGTATAATCACATGGTGCAGTCTCTCTGTTTAAACACATGGTGCAGTCGTTTTTTAATTACATGGTGCCGTCTCTCTGTGTAATCACATGGTGCAGTCTCTGTATAATCACATGGTGCAGTCTCTGTGTAATCACTTGGTGCAGTTTCTGTAAAATCACATGATGAAGACTCTGTGTAATCACATGGTGCAGTCTCTGTGTGTAATCACATGGTGCAGTCTCCCTGTGTAATCACATGGCGCAGTCTCTGTGTAATCACATCGCACAGTCTCTGTATAATCACTTGGTGTAGTCTCTGTATAATCACATGGCGCGGTCTCTGTATAATCACATGGCGCGGTCTCTGTATAATCACATCGTGCAGTCTCTGTATAATCACATGGTGCAGTCTCTGTATAATCAAATGGCGCAGTCTCTGTATAATCACATGGTGCAGTCTCTGTATAATCACATGGGGCAGTCACTATATAATCACATGGTGCAGTCTCTCAGTGTAATCACATGGTGCAGTCTCAGTGTAATCACATGATGAAGTCTCTATGTGTAATCACATGGTGCATCCTCTGTGTAATCACAAGGTGCAGTCTCTCTATGTAATCACATGGTGCAGTCTCTGTGTAATCACATGGTGCAGTCTCAGTGTAATCACATGATGAAGTCTCTCTGTGTAATCACATGGTGCAGTCTCAGTGTAATCACAAGGTGCAGTCTCTCTATGTAATCACATGGTGCAGTCTCTGTGTAATCACATGATGCATACTCTGTGTAAACACATGGTGCAGTCTCTCTGTGTAATCACATGGTGCAGTATCTGTGTAATCACATGGTGCAGTCTCTGTGTAATCACAGGGTGCAGTCTCTCTGTGTAATCACGTGGTGCAATCTCATTGTGTAATCACATGCTGCAGTCTCTCTGTAATCACATGGTGCAGTATCTGTGTAATCACATGGTGCAGTCTCTCTGTGTAATCACATGGTGCAATCTCTCTATGTAATCACATGGTGCAGTCTCTGTGTAATCACATGGTGCAGTCTCTGTGTAATCACATGGTGCAGTCTCTCTGTGTAATCACATGGTGCAGTCACTGTGTAATCACATGGTGCAGTCTCTCTGTGTAATCACATGGTGCAGTCACTGTGTAATCACATGGTGCAGTATCTGTGTAAACACATGGTGCAGTCTCTCTGTGTAATCACATGGTGCAGTCACTGTGTAATCACATGGTGCAGTCTCGCTGTGTAATCACATTGTGTAGTCTCTGTGTAATCACATGGTGCAGTCTCTCTGTGTAATCACATGGTGCAGTCTCTCTGTGAAATCACATGGTGCAGTCACTGTGTAATCACATGGTGCAGTCTCTCTGTGAAATCACTTGGTGCAGTATCTGTGAAATCACATGGTGCAGTCTCACTGTGTAATCACATGGTGCAGTCTCTCTGTGAATTCACATGGTGCAGTCTCTCTGTGAATTCACATGGTACAGTCTCTGTGTAATCCCATGGTGCAGTCATTCTGTTTAAAATCATGTTGCAGTCTCTCTGTGAATTCACATAGTGCAGTAGCTGTGTAATCACATGGTGCAGTCTCTCTGTGAATTCAAATGGTGCAGTCTCTCTGTGCAATCACATGGTGCAGATCCTCTGTATAATCACATGGTGCAGTCTCTCTGTGTAATCACATGGTGCAGTCTCTCTGTGTAATCACATGGTGCAGTCTCTCTGTGTAATCACATGGTGCAGTCTCTCTGTGTAATCACATGGTCCTGTCTATCTGTAATCACACGGTGAAGTAACTATGCGTAATCACATGGTGCAGTCTCTGTGTAATCACATGGTGCAGTCTCTGTGTAATCAAATGGTGAAGTCACTCTGTGTAATCACATGGTGCAGTCTCTGTGTAATCTCATGGTGCAGTCTCTGTGTAATCAAATGGTGAAGTCACTCTGTGTAATCACATGGTGCAGTCTCTCTGTACAATCACATGGTGCGGTCTCCCTGTGTAATCACCTGTTCCAGCCTCTCTGTGTAATCACATGGTGCAGTCTCTCTGTCTTATCACATGGTGCAGTCTCTGTGTAATCACACGGTGCAGTCTCTGTGCAATCACATGGTGCAGTCTCTGTGTAATCACATGGTGCAATCTCTGTGTAATCACATGGTGGAGTTTCTGTGTCATCACATGGTGCAGTCTCTGTGCAATCACATGGTGCAGTCTATGTGTAATCAGATGGTGCAGTCCGTGTATAATCACATGATGCAGTCTCTGTCTAATCACATGGTGCAGTCTATGACTAATCACATGGTGCAGTCTCCCTGCATAATCGCATGGTGCAGTCTCTGTGTAATCAAATGGTGCATTATCTGTGTAATCACATGGTGCAGTCTCTGTGTAATCACATGCTGCAGTACCTGCGTAATCACATGGTGCAGTCCCTCTGTGAATTCACATGGTGCAGTCTCTCTGTGAATTCACATGGTGCAGTCTCTCTGTGAAATCACATGGTGCAGTCTCTCTGTGAATTCACAAGGTGCAGTCTCTCTGTGTAATCGCATGGTGCAGTCTCTGTGTAATCGCATGGTGCAGTATCTCTGTGTAATCACATGGTGCAGTCTCTCTGTGAATTCACATGGTGCAGTCTCTCTGTGTAATCACATGGTTCAGTCTCTGTGTAATCACATGGTGCAGTCTCTGTGTAATCACATGGTGCAGTCTCTGTGTAATCACATGGTGCAGTCTCTCTGTGTAATCACATGGTGAAGTCTCATTGTGTAATCACATGTTACAGTCTCTGTGTAATCACATGGTGCAGTCTCTGTGTAATCACATGATGCATACTCTGTGTAAACACATGGTGCAGTCTCTCTGTGTAATCACATGGTGCAGTATCTGTGTAATCACATGGTGCAGTCTCTGTGTAATCACAGGGTGCAGTCTCTCTGTGTAATCACATGGTGCAATCTCTTTGTGTAATCACATGCTGCAGTCTCTCTGTAATCACATGGTGCAGTATCTGTGTAATCACATAGTGCAGTCTCTCTGTGTAATCACATGGTGCAATCTCTCTATGTAATCACATGGTGCAGTCTCTGTGTAATCACATGGTGCAGTCTCTGTGTAATCACATGGTGAAGTCTCTGTGTAATCACATGGTGCAGTCTCTCTGTGTAATCACATGGTGCAGTCACTGTGTAATCACATGGTGCAGTCTCTCTGTGTACTCACATGGTGCAGTCTCTCTGTGTATTCACATGGTGCAGTCTCTCTGTGTAATCACATGGTGAAGTCTCATTGTGTAATCACATGTTGCAGTCTCTGTGTAATCACATGATGCAGTCTCTCTGTGTAAACACATGGTGCAGTCTCTCTATGTAATCACATGGTGCAGTCGCTGTGTAATCACATGGTGCAGTCTCTGTGTAATCACATGGTGCAGTCTCTGTGTAATCACATGGTGCAGTCTCTCTGTGTAATCACATGTTGCAGTCTCCCTGTGTTATCACATGGGGCACTCTCTCTGTGTAATCATATGGTGCAGTCTCTCTGTGTAAGCACATGGTGCAGTCTCTATGTGTAATCACATGTTGTAGTCTCCCTGTGTAATCACATGGTGCACTCTCTGTGTATAATCACATGGTGCATTATCTGTGTAATCATATGGTGCAGTCTCTATGTGAATTCATATGGTGCAGTCTCTGTGTAATCACATGGTGCAGTCTCTGTGTAAACACATGGTACAGTTTCTCTGTGCAATCACATGGTGCAGTCTATGTGTAATCAGATGGTGCAGTCCGTGTGTAATCACATGGTGCAGTCTCTCTGTGTAATCACATGGTGCAGTCTCTCTGTGTAATCACATGGTGCAGTCTCTCTGTGTAATCACATCGTGCAGTCCCTCTGTGTAATCACATGCTGCAGTTTCCGTATAATCACATGATGCAGTCTCTGTGAAATCACATGGTGCAGTCTCTTTATAATCACATGGTGCAGTCTCTGTCTAATCACATGGTGCAGCCTCTCTATGTAATCACATGGTGTAGTCACTGTCTAATCAAATGGTGCAGTCACTCTGTGTAATCACATGGTGCAGTCTCTCTGTATAATCACATGGTGCAGTCTCTGTGTAATCACATGGTGCAGTCTCTGTGTAATCAGATGGTGCTGTCATGGTGTAATCACATGGTGCAGTCTCTGTGTAATGACAGGCTGCAGCCTCTGTGTAATCACATGGTGCAGTCAGTCTGTTTAAAATCATGTTGCAGTATCTGTGTAATCACATGGTGCAGTCTCACTGTGTAATCACCTGGTGCAGTCTCTCTGTGAATTCACATGGTGCAGTCTCTCTGTGAATTCACATGGTACAGTCGCTGTGTAATCCCATGGTGCAGTCATTCTGTTTAAAATCATGTTGCAGTCTCTCTGTGAATTCACATAGTGCAGTAGCTGTGTAATCACATGGTGCAGTCTCTCTGTGTAATCACATGGTGCAGTCTCTGTATAATCACATGGCGCAGTCTCTCTGTGTAATCCCATGGTGCAGTCTCTATGTAATCACATGGTGCAGTCTATGTATAATCACATGATACAGTCTCTGTACAATCACATGGTGCAGTTTCTGTATAATCACATGATTCAGTCTCTGTATAATCACATGGCGCAGTCTCTCTGTTTAATCACATGGTGCAGTCTCAGTATAAACACATGGTGCAGTCTCTCTATAATCACATGGTGCATTCTCTGTTTAATCACATGGTGCAGTCTATGTATAATCACATGATACAGTCTCTGTATAATCACATGGTGCAGTCTCTCTGTGTAATCGCATGGTGCAGTCTCTGTATAATCACATGATTCAGTCTCTGTACAATCACATGGTGCAGTCTCTGCTTAATCACATGGTGAAGTCTCTGTATAATCACATGGTGCAGTTTCTCTGTGCAATCACATGGTGCAGTCTCAGTGAAATCACATGATGCAGTCTCTCTATGTAATCACATGGTGCACTCTCTGTATAATCACATGATGCAGTATCTCTGTATAATCACATGATGCAGTCTCTCTGTCTAATCACATGGTGCAGTATCCAAGTAATCACATGGTGCAGCCTCTCTATGTAATCACATGGTGCAGTCTCTGTATAATCACATGATGCAGTATCTCTGTATAATCACATGATGCAGTCTCTCTGTCTAAGCACATGGTGCAGTATCAAAGTAATCACATGGTGCAGACTCTCTGTGATTTCACATGGTGTAGTCTCTCTGTGAAATCACATGGTGCAGTCTCTGTGCAATCACATGATGCAGACCCTCTGTCTAATCACTTGGTGCAGTCACTTTGCAATCACATGGTTCAGTCACTTTGCAATCACATGGTGAAGTTTCCTTATGTAATCAATTGGTGCAGTCTCTCTATGTAATCACATGGTGCAGTCTCTGTGTGTAATCACATGGTGCAGTCTCTATGTAATCACATGGTGCAGTCTATGTATAATCAAATGATACAGTCTCTGTGTAATCACATGGTGCAGTCTCTGTGTAATCACATGGTGCAATCTCTCTGTGTAATCACATGGGGCAGTTTCCGTATAATCAGATGGTGCAGTCTCTGTGAAATCACATGGTGCAGTCTCTGTGTAATCACATGCTGCAGTCTCTGTATAATCACATGATTCAGTCCCTGTATAATCACATGTTGCAGTCTCTGTTTAATCACATGGTGCAGATCTGTATAATCACATGATTCAGTCTCTGTATAATCACATGTTGCAGTCTCTGTTTAATCACATGTTGCAGTCTCTGTTTAATCCCATGGTGCAGTCTCTGTATAATCACATGATTCAGTCTCTGTATAAACACATGTTGCAGTCTCTGTTTAATCACATGTTGCAGTCTCTGTTTAATCACATGGTGCAGTCTCTGTATAATCACATGATTCAGTCTCTGTATAATGACATGGTGCAGTCTCTGTATAATCACATGATTCACTCTCTGTATAATCACATGGCGCAGCCTCTGTATAATCACATGATGCAGTCTCCCTGTGTATTCACAAGGTGCAATCTCTGTGTAATCACATGATGCAGTCTCTGTATAATCACATGATGCACTCTCTGTTTAATCACATGATGCAGCCTCTGTATAATCACATGGCGCAGTCTTTGTATAATCACATGATGCAGTCTCCCTGTGTAATCACATGGTGCAATCTCTGTGTAATCACATGATGCAGTCTCCCTGTGGAATCACATGATGCAGTCTCTATATAATCACATGGTGTAGTCTCTGTATAATCACATGGCGCGTTCTCTGTATAATCACATGGTGCAATTTCTGTATAATCACATGGTGCAGTCTCTGTATAATCACATGGCGCAGTCTCTGTATAATCACATGGTGCAGTCTCTGTGTAATCACATGGTGCAGTCTCTGTGTAATCACATGGTGCAGTCTCTGTATAATCACATGGTGCAGTCTCTGTGTAATCACATGATGCAGTCTCTGTGTAATCACATGGTGCAGACTCTGTGTAAACACATGGTGCAGTCTCTGTGTAATCACATGGTGCAGTCTCAGTGTAATCACATGATGAAGTCTCTCTGTGTAATCACATGGTGCAGTCGCTGTGTAATCACATGGTTCAGTCTCTGTGTAATCACATGGTGCAGTCTCTGTGTAATCACATGGTGCAGTTTCTGTGTAATCACATTGTGCAGTCTCTCAATGTAATCACATGGTGCAGTCTCTGTGTAATCACATGATGCAGTCTCTCTGTGTAATCACATGGTGCAGTCACAGTGTAATCACATGGTGCAGTCTCTCTGTGTAATCACATGGTGCAGTCTCAGTGCAATCAGAAGATGCAGTCTCTGTATAATCACATGGCACAGTCTCTCTGTTTAATCACATGGTGCAGTCTCTGTGTAATCACATAGTGCAGTCTCTGTGTAATCACATCGCACAGTCTCTGTATAATCACTTGGTGTAGTCTCTGTATAATCACATAGCGCGGTCTCTGTATAATCACTTGGTGTAGTCTCTGTATAATCACATGGCGCGGTCTCTGTATAATCACATGGCGCGGTCTCTGTATAATCACATGGTGCAGTCTCTGTATAATCACATGGTGCAGTCTCTGTATCATCACATGGTGCAGTCACTATATAATCACATGGTGCAGTCTCTGTGTAATCACATGGTGCAGTCTCTCTGTTTAAACACATGGTGCAGTCGTTTTTTAATTACATGGTGCCGTCTCTCTGTGTAATCACATGGTGCAGTCTCTGTATAATCACATGGTGCAGTCTCTGTGTAATCACTTGGTGCAGTTTCTGTAAAATCACATGATGAAGACTCTGTGTAATCACATGGTGCAGTCTCTGTGTGTAATCACATGGTGCAGTCTCCCTGTGTAATCACATGGCGCAGTCTCTGTGTAATCACATCGCACAGTCTCTGTATAATCACTTGGTGTAGTCTCTGTATAATCACATGGCGCGGTCTCTGTATAATCACATGGCGCGGTCTCTGTATAATCACATCGTGCAGTCTCTGTATAATCACATGGTGCAGTCTCTGTATAATCAAATGGCGCAGTCTCTGTATAATCACATGGTGCAGTCTCTGTATAATCACATGGGGCAGTCACTATATAATCACATGGTGCAGTCTCTCAGTGTAATCACATGGTGCAGTCTCAGTGTAATCACATGATGAAGTCTCTATGTGTAATCACATGGTGCATCCTCTGTGTAATCACAAGGTGCAGTCTCTCTATGTAATCACATGGTGCAGTCTCTGTGTAATCACATGGTGCAGTCTCAGTGTAATCACATGATGAAGTCTCTCTGTGTAATCACATGGTGCAGTCTCAGTGTAATCACAAGGTGCAGTCTCTCTATGTAATCACATGGTGCAGTCTCTGTGTAATCACATGGTGCAGTCTCTGTGTAATCACAAGGTGCAGTCTCTCTATGTAATCACATGGTGCAGTCTCAGCGTAATCACATGGTGCAGTCTCATAATAATCACATGATGCAGTCTCTCTGTGTAATCACATGATGCAGTCTCTGTGTAATCACATGGTGCAGACTCTGTGTAAACACATGGTGCAGTCTCTGTGTAATCACTTGGTACAGTCTCTGTGTAATCACATGATGAAGTCTCTCTGTGTAATCACATGGTGCAGTCTCGCTATGTAATCACATGGTGCAGTCTCTGTGTAATCACATGGTGCAGTCTCTGGGTAATCACATGGTGCAGTCTTAGTATAATCACATGATGCAGTCTCTCTGTGTAATCACATGGTGCAGTCTCTGTGTAATCACATGGTGCAGTCTTTGTGTAATCACATTGTGCAGTCTCTCTATGTAATCACATGGTGCAGTCTCTGTGTAATCACATGGTGCATTCACAGTGTAATCACATGATGCAGTCTCTCTGTTTAATCACATGGTGCAGACTCTCGGTGTAATCACATGGTGCAGTCTCTATATAATCAAATGGTGCAGTCTCTGTATAATCACATGTTGCAATTTCCCTGTTTAATCACATGATGCATTCTCTATGTATAACCACATGGTGCAGTCTCTGTGTAATCACATGGTGCAGTCTCTGTGTAATCACATGATGTAGTATCTCTGTATAATCATATGATGCAGTCTCTCTGTGTAATCACATGGTGCAGTCTCTGTTTAAAATCATGGTGCCGTCCCTTTATAATTACATTGTGCAGTCTCTCTGTGTAATCACATGGTGCAGTCTCTCTGTGTAATCACATGGTGCAGTCTCTGTATAATCACATGATGCAGACTCTGAGTAACCACATGGTGCAGTCTCTCTGTGTAATCACATGGTGCAGTCTCTGTGTAATCACATCGCACAGTATCTGTCTAATCACATGTTGCAATTTCCCTGTTTAATCACATGATGCAGTCTCTATGTATAACCACATGGTGCAGTCTCTGTGTAATCACATAGTGCAGTCTCTGTATGATCACATGGTGCAGTCTCTGTATAATCACATGGCGCGGTCTGTGTATAATCACATGGCGCGGTCTCTGTATAATCACATGGTGCGGTCTCTGTATAATCACATGGTGCAGTCTCTGTATGATCACATGGTGCAGTCTCTGTATAATCAAATGGCGCAGTCTCTGTATAATCACATGGTGCAGTCTCTGTATAATCACATGGTGCAGTCTCTGTATAATCACATGGTGCAGTCTCTGTATAATCAAATGGCGCAGTCTTTGTATAATCACATGATGCAGTCTCCCTGTGTAATCACATGGTGCAATCTCTGTGTAATCACATGGTGCAGTCTCTATATAATCAAATGGTGCAGTCTCTGTATAATCACATGTTGCATTTTCACTGTTTAATCACATGACGCAGTCTCTATGTATAACCACATGGTGCAGTCTCTGTGTAATCACATGGTGCAGTATCTCTGTATAATCACCTGATGCAGTCTCTCTGTCTAATCACATGGTGCAGTCTCTCTGATTAAAATCATGGTGCAGTATCTGTGTAATCACATGGTGCAGTATCTCTGTTTAAACACATGGTGCAGTCCCTTTATAATTACATGGTGCCGTCTCTCTGTGTAATCAAATGGTGCAGTCTCTCTGTGTAATCACATGGTGCAGTCTCTGTAAAATCACATGGTGCAGTCTCTGTGTAATCACTTGGTGCAGTTTCTGTATAATCACATGGTGCAGTCTCTGTATAATCACATGATGCAGACTCTGTGTAATCACATGGTGCAGACTCTCTGTGTAATCACATGACGCAGTCTCTGTGTAATCACATCGCACAGTCTCTGTATAATCACTTGGTGTAGTCTCTGTATAATCACATAGCGCGGTCTCTGTATAATCACTTGGTGTAGTCTCTGTATAATCACATGGGGTGGTCTCTGTATAATCACATGGTGCAGTCTCAGTGTAATCATATGGTGCAGTCTCTCTGTGTAAGCACATGGTGCAGTCTCTATGTGTAATCACATGTTGTAGTCTCCCTGTGTAATCACATGGTGCACTCTCTGTGTATAATCACATGGTGCATTATCTGTGTAATCATATGGTGCAGTCTCTATGTGAATTCATATGGTGCAGTCTCTGTGTAATCACATGGTGCAGTCTCTGTGTAAACACATGGTACAGTTTCTCTGTGCAATCACATGGTGCAGTCTATGTGTAATCAGATGGTGCAGTCCGTGTGTAATCACATGGTGCAGTCTCTCTGTGTAATCACATGGTGCAGTCTCTCTGTGTAATCACATGGTGCAGTCTCTCTGTGTAATCACATCGTGCAGTCTCTCTGTGTAATCACATGCTGCAGTTTCCGTATAATCACATGATGCAGTCTCTGTGAAATCACATGGTGCAGTCTCTTTATAATCACATGGTGCAGTCTCTGTCTAATCACATGGTGCAGCCTCTCTATGTAATCACATGGTGTAGTCACTGTCTAATCAAATGGTGCAGTCACTCTGTGTAATCACATGGTGCAGTCTCTCTGTATAATCACATGGTGCAGTCTCTGTGTAATCACATGGTGCAGTCTCTGTGTAATCAGATGGTGCTGTCATGGTGTAATCACATGGTGCAGTCTCTGTGTAATGACAGGCTGCAGCCTCTGTGTAATCACATGGTGCAGTCAGTCTGTTTAAAATCATGTTGCAGTATCTGTGTAATCACATGGTGCAGTCTCACTGTGTAATCACCTGGTGCAGTCTCTCTGTGAATTCACATGGTGCAGTCTCTCTGTGAATTCACATGGTACAGTCGCTGTGTAATCCCATGGTGCAGTCATTCTGTTTAAAATCATGTTGCAGTCTCTCTGTGAATTCACATAGTGCAGTAGCTGTGTAATCACATGGTGCAGTCTCTCTGTGTAATCACATGGTGCAGTCTCTGTATAATCACATGGCGCAGTCTCTCTGTGTAATCCCATGGTGCAGTCTCTATGTAATCACATGGTGCAGTCTATGTATAATCACATGATACAGTCTCTGTACAATCACATGGTGCAGTTTCTGTATAATCACATGATTCAGTCTCTGTATAATCACATGGCGCAGTCTCTCTGTTTAATCACATGGTGCAGTCTCAGTATAAACACATGGTGCAGTCTCTCTATAATCACATGGTGCATTCTCTGTTTAATCACATGGTGCAGTCTATGTATAATCACATGATACAGTCTCTGTATAATCACATGGTGCAGTCTCTCTATGTAATCGCATGGTGCAGTCTCTGTATAATCACATGATTCAGTCTCTGTACAATCACATGGTGCAGTCTCTGCTTAATCACATGGTGAAGTCTCTGTATAATCACATGGTGCAGTTTCTCTGTGCAATCACATGGTGCAGTCTCAGTGAAATCACATGATGCAGTCTCTCTATGTAATCACATGGTGCACTCTCTGTATAATCACATGATGCAGTATCTCTGTATAATCACATGATGCAGTCTCTCTGTCTAATCACATGGTGCAGTATCCAAGTAATCACATGGTGCAGCCTCTCTATGTAATCACATGGTGCAGTCTCTGTATAATCACATGATGCAGTATCTCTGTATAATCACATGATGCAGTCTCTCTGTCTAAGCACATGGTGCAGTATCAAAGTAATCACATGGTGCAGACTCTCTGTGATTTCACATGGTGTAGTCTCTCTGTGAAATCACATGGTGCAGTCTCTGTGCAATCACATGATGCAGACCCTCTGTCTAATCACTTGGTGCAGTCACTTTGCAATCACATGGTTCAGTCACTTTGCAATCACATGGTGAAGTTTCCTTATGTAATCAATTGGTGCAGTCTCTCTATGTAATCACATGGTGCAGTCTCTGTGTGTAATCACATGGTGCAGTCTCTATGTAATCACATGGTGCAGTCTATGTATAATCAAATGATACAGTCTCTGTGTAATCACATGGTGCAGTCTCTGTGTAATCACATGGTGCAATCTCTCTGTGTAATCACATGGGGCAGTTTCCGTATAATCAGATGGTGCAGTCTCTGTGAAATCACATGGTGCAGTCTCTGTGTAATCACATGCTGCAGTCTCTGTATAATCACATGATTCAGTCTCTGTATAATCACATGTTGCAGTCTCTGTTTAATCACATGGTGCAGATCTGTATAATCACATGATTCAGTCTCTGTATAATCACATGTTGCAGTCTCTGTTTAATCACATGTTGCAGTCTCTGTTTAATCCCATGGTGCAGTCTCTGTATAATCACATGATTCAGTCTCTGTATAATCACATGTTGCAGTCTCTGTTTAATCACATGTTGCAGTCTCTGTTTAATCACATGGTGCAGTCTCTGTATAATCACATGATTCAGTCTCTGTATAATGACATGGTGCAGTCTCTGTATAATCACATGATTCACTCTCTGTATAATCACATGGCGCAGCCTCTGTATAATCACATGATGCAGTCTCCCTGTGTATTCACAAGGTGCAATCTCTGTGTAATCACATGATGCAGTCTCTGTATAATCACATGATGCAGTCTCTGTTTAATCACATGATGCAGCCTCTGTATAATCACATGGCGCAGTCTTTGTATAATCACATGATGCAGTCTCCCTGTGTAATCACATGGTGCAATCTCTGTGTAATCACATGATGCAGTCTCCCTGTGGAATCACATGATGCAGTCTCTATATAATCACATGGTGTAGTCTCTGTATAATCACATGGCGCGTTCTCTGTATAATCACATGGTGCAATATCTGTATAATCACATGGTGCAGTCTCTGTATAATCACATGGCGCAGTCTCTGTATAATCACATGGTGCAGTCTCTGTGTAATCACATGGTGCAGTCTCTGTGTAATCACATGGTGCAGTCTCTGTATAATCACATGGTGCAGTCTCTGTGTAATCACATGATGCAGTCTCTGTGTAATCACATGGTGCAGACTCTGTGTAAACACATGGTGC
Organism: Cetorhinus maximus; assembly: GCF_964194155.1. Lineage (NCBI taxonomy): Eukaryota > Metazoa > Chordata > Chondrichthyes > Lamniformes > Cetorhinidae > Cetorhinus > Cetorhinus maximus. The sequence goes on along the minus strand of NW_027596305.1, from coordinate 202,925 downwards.
AGTCTCTGTGTAATCACATGGTGCAGTCTCAGTGTAATCACATGATGAAGTCTCTCTGTGTAATCACATGGTGCAGTCGCTGTGTAATCACATGGTTCAGTCTCTGTGTAATCACATGGTGCAGTCTCTGTGTAATCACATGGTGCAGTTTCTGTGTAATCACATTGTGCAGTCTCTCAATGTAATCACATGGTGCAGTCTCTGTGTAATCACATGATGCAGTCTCTCTGTGTAATCACATGGTGCAGTCACAGTGTAATCACATGATGCAGTCTCTCTGTGTAATCACATGGTGCAGTCTCAGTGCAATCAGAAGATGCAGTCTCTGTATAATCACATGGCACAGTCTCTCTGTTTAATCACATGGTGCAGTCTCTGTGTAATCACATAGTGCAGTCTCTGTGTAATCACATCGCACAGTCTCTGTATAATCACTTGGTGTAGTCTCTGTATAATCACATAGCGCGGTCTCTGTATAATCACTTGGTGTAGTCTCTGTATAATCACATGGCGCGGTCTCTGTATAATCACATGGCGCGGTCTCTGTATAATCACATGGTGCAGTCTCTGTATAATCACATGGTGCAGTCTCTGTATCATCACATGGTGCAGTCACTATATAATCACATGGTGCAGTCTCTGTGTAATCACATGGTGCAGTCTCTCTGTTTAAACACATGGTGCAGTCGTTTTTTAATTACATGGTGCCGTCTCTCTGTGTAATCACATGGTGCAGTCTCTGTATAATCACATGGTGCAGTCTCTGTGTAATCACTTGGTGCAGTTTCTGTAAAATCACATGATGAAGACTCTGTGTAATCACATGGTGCAGTCTCCCTGTGTAATCACATGGCGCAGTCTCTGTGTAATCACATCGCACAGTCTCTGTATAATCACTTGGTGTAGTCTCTGTATAATCACATGGCGCGGTCTCTGTATAATCACATGGCGCGGTCTCTGTATAATCACATCGTGCAGTCTCTGTATAATCACATGGTGCAGTCTCTGTATAATCAAATGGCGCAGTCTCTGTATAATCACATGGTGCAGTCTCTGTATAATCACATGGGGCAGTCACTATATAATCACATGGTGCAGTCTCTCAGTGTAATCACATGGTGCAGTCTCAGTGTAATCACATGATGAAGTCTCTATGTGTAATCACATGGTGCATCCTCTGTGTAATCACAAGGTGCAGTCTCTCTATGTAATCACATGGTGCAGTCTCTGTGTAATCACATGGTGCAGTCTCAGTGTAATCACATGATGAAGTCTCTCTGTGTAATCACATGGTGCAGTCTCTGTGTAATCACATGGTGCAGTCTCTGTGTAATCACAAGGTGCAGTCTCTCTATGTAATCACATGGTGCAGTCTCAGTGTAATCACATGGTGCAGTCTCATAATAATCACATGATGCAGTCTCTCTGTGTAATCACATGGTGCAGTCTCTGTGTAATCACATGATGCAGTCTCTGTGTAATCACATGGTGCAGACTCTGTGTAAACACATGGTGCAGTCTCTGTGTAATCACTTGGTACAGTCTCTGTGTAATCACATGATGAAGTCTCTCTGTGTAATCACATGGTGCAGTCTCGCTATGTAATCACATGGTGCAGTCTCTGTGTAATCACATGGTGCAGTCTCTGGGTAATCACATGGTGCAGTCTTAGTATAATCACATGATGCAGTCTCTCTGTGTAATCACATGGTGCAGTCTCTGTGTAATCACATGGTGCAGTCTTTGTGTAATCACATTGTGCAGTCTCTCTATGTAATCACATGGTGCAGTCTCTGTGTAATCACATGGTGCATTCACAGTGTAATCACATGATGCAGTCTCTCTGTTTAATCACATGGTGCAGACTCTCGGTGTAATCACATGGTGCAGTCTCTATATAATCAAATGGTGCAGTCTCTGTATAATCACATGTTGCAATTTCCCTGTTTAATCACATGATGCATTCTCTATGTATAACCACATGGTGCAGTCTCTGTGTAATCACATGGTGCAGTCTCTGTGTAATCACATGATGTAGTATCTCTGTATAATCATATGATGCAGTCTCTCTGTGTAATCACATGGTGCAGTCTCTGTTTAAAATCATGGTGCCGTCCCTTTATAATTACATTGTGCAGTCTCTCTGTGTAATCACATGGTGCAGTCTCTCTGTGTAATCACATGGTGCAGTCTCTGTATAATCACATGATGCAGACTCTGTGTAACCACATGGTGCAGTCTCTCTGTGTAATCACATGGTGCAGTTTCTGTGTAATCACATCGCACAGTATCTGTCTAATCACATGTTGCAATTTCCCTGTTTAATCACATGATGCAGTCTCTATGTATAACCACATGGTGCAGTCTCTGTGTAATCACATAGTGCAGTCTCTGTATGATCACATGGTGCAGTCTCTGTATAATCACATGGCGCGGTCTGTGTATAATCACATGGCGCGGTCTCTGTATAATCACATGGTGCGGTCTCTGTATAATCACATGGTGCAATCTCTGTATGATCACATGGTGCAGTCTCTGTATAATCAAATGGCGCAGTCTCTGTATAATCACATGGTGCAGTCTCTGTATAATCACATGGTGCAGTCTCTGTATAATCACATGGTGCAGTCTCTGTATAATCAAATGGCGCAGTCTTTGTATAATCACATGATGCAGTCTCCCTGTGTAATCACATGGTGCAATCTCTGTGTAATCACATGGTGCAGTCTCTATATAATCAAATGGTGCAGTCTCTGTATAATCACATGTTGCATTTTCACTGTTTAATCACATGACGCAGTCTCTATGCATAACCACATGGTGCAGTCTCTGTGTAATCACATGGTGCAGTATCTCTGTATAATCACCTGATGCAGTCTCTCTGTCTAATCACATGGTGCAGTCTCTCTGATTAAAATCATGGTGCAGTATCTGTGTAATCACATGGTGCAGTATCTCTGTTTAAACACATGGTGCAGTCCCTTTATAATTACATGGTGCCGTCTCTCTGTGTAATCAAATGGTGCAGTCTCTCTGTGTAATCACATGGTGCAGTCTCTGTAAAATCACATGGTGCAGTCTCTGTGTAATCACTTGGTGCAGTTTCTGTATAATCACATGGTGCAGTCTCTGTATAATCACATGATGCAGACTCTGTGTAATCACATGGTGCAGACTCTCTGTGTAATCACATGACGCAGTCTCTGTGTAATCACATCGCACAGTCTCTGTATAATCACTTGGTGTAGTCTCTGTATAATCACATAGCGCGGTCTCTGTATAATCACTTGGTGTAGTCTCTGTATAATCACATGGGGTGGTCTCTGTATAATCACATGGTGCAGTCTCAGTGTAATCACATGGTGCAGTCTCTCTATGTAATCACATGGTGCAGTCTCTGTGCAATCACATGGTGCAGTCTCTGTATAATCACATGGTGCAGTCTCAGTGTAATCACATGGCGCAGTCTCTATATAATCACATGTTGTAGTGTTGCTGTTTAATCACATGATTCATTCTCTCTGTTTAATCACATGGTGCAGTCTCTGTGTAATCACATGGTGCAGTCTCTGTGTAATCACATGGTGCATCCTCTATTTATTCGCATGGTGCAGTCTCTGTGTAATCACATGGTGCACTATTTCTGTGAAATCACATGGTGCAGTCTTTGTGTAAACACATGGTGCAGTCTCTCCGTGTAATCACATGGTGCAGCCTCTATGTAATCACATGGTGCAGTCTCTGTATAATCACATGGTGCAGTCTCTGTGTAATCACATGGTGCATCCTCTATTTATTCGCATGGTGCAGTCTCTGTGTAATCACATGGTGCACTATTTCTGTGAAATCACATGGTGCAGTCTTTGTGTAAACACATGGTGCAGTCTCTCTGTGTAATCACATGGTGCAGCCTCTTTGTAATCACATGACGCAGTCTCTGTATAATCACATGATGCAGTCACTGTGTAATCACATGGTGCAATCTCTGTGTAATCACATGGTGCATTCTCTATGTAATCACATGGTGCAGTCTCTATGTGTAATCACATGGTGCAGTCTCTGTGTAATCACATGATGCAGTCACTGTGTAATCATATGGTGCTGTCTCTCTGTATAATCACATGGTGCAGTCTCTCTGTGTAAACACATTGTGCAATCTCTCTGTGTAATCACATGAAGCAGTCTCTGTATAACCACATGGTGCAGTCTCTCTCTATAACCACATGGTGCAGTCTCTCTGTGTAAACACATTGTGCAATCTCTCTGTGTAATCACATGATGCAGTCTCTATATAATCACATGGTGCAGTCTCTCTGTTTAATCACACGATGCAGTCTCTGTATAATGACATGGTGAAGTTTCTATGTAATCACATGGTGCAGTCTCTGTGTAATCACATGGTGCAGTCTCTGTATAATCACATGGCGCAGTCTCTCTGTGTAATCACATGGTGCACTATTTCTGTGAAATCACATGGTGCAGGCTCTGTGCAATCACATGATGCAGACTCTGTATAATCACATGGTGCAGTCTCTGTGTAATCAAATGGTGCATTATCTGTGTAATCACATGGTGCAGTCTCTGTGTAATCACATGCTGCAGTACCTGTGTAATCACATGGTGCAGTCCCTCTGTGAATTCACATGGTGCAGTCTCTCTGTGAATTCACATGGTGCAGTCTCTCTGTGAAATCACATGGTGCAGTCTCTCTGTGAATTCACAAGGTGCAGTCTCTCTGTGTAATCGCATGGTGCAGTCTCTGTGTAATCGCATGGTGCAGTATCTCTGTGTAATCACATGGTGCAGTCTCTCTGTGAATTCACATGGTGCAGTCTCTCTGTGTAATCACATGGTTCAGTCTCTGTGTAATCACATGGTGCAGTCTCTGTGTAATCACATGGTGCAGTCTCTGTGTAATCACATGGTGCAGTCTCTCTGTGTAATCACATGGTGAAGTCTCATTTTGTAATCACATGTTACAGTCTCTGTGTAATCACATGGTGCAGTCTCTGTGTAATCACATGATGCATACTCTGTGTAAACACATGGTGCAGTCTCTCTGTGTAATCACATGGTGCAGTATCTGTGTAATCACATGGTGCAGTCTCTGTGTAATCACAGGGTGCAGTCTCTCTGTGTAATCACGTGGTGCAATCTCTTTGTGTAATCACATGCTGCAGTCTCTCTGTAATCACATGGTGCAGTATCTGTGTAATCACATAGTGCAGTCTCTCTGTGTAATCACATGGTGCAATCTCTCTATGTAATCACATGGTGCAGTCTCTGTGTAATCACATGGTGAAGTCTCATTGTGTAATCACATGTTGCAGTCTCTGTGTAATCACATGATGCAGTCTCTCTGTGTAAACACATGGTGCAGTCTCTCTATGTAATCACATGGTGCAGTCGCTGTGTAATCACATGGTGCAGTCTCTGTGTAATCACATGGTGCAGTCTCTGTGTAATCACATGGTGCAGTCTCTCTGTGTAATCACATGTTGCAGTCTCCCTGTGTTATCACATGGGGCACTCTCTCTGTGTAATCATATGGTGCAGTCTCTCTGTGTAAGCACATGGTGCAGTCTCTATGTGTAATCACATGTTGTAGTCTCCCTGTGTAATCACATGGTGCACTCTCTGTGTATAATCACATGGTGCATTATCTGTGTAATCATATGGTGCAGTCTCTATGTGAATTCATATGGTGCAGTCTCTGTGTAATCACATGGTGCAGTCTCTGTGTAAACACATGGTACAGTTTCTCTGTGCAATCACATGGTGCAGTCTATGTGTAATCAGATGGTGCAGTCCGTGTGTAATCACATGGTGCAGTCTCTCTGTGTAATCACATGGTGCAGTCTCTCTGTGTAATCACATGGTGCAGTCTCTCTGTGTAATCACATCGTGCAGTCTCTCTGTGTAATCACATGCTGCAGTTTCCGTATAATCACATGATGCAGTCTCTGTGAAATCACATGGTGCAGTCTCTTTATAATCACATGGTGCAGTCTCTGTCTAATCACATGGTGCAGCCTCTCTATGTAATCACATGGTGTAGTCACTGTCTAATCAAATGGTGCAGTCACTCTGTGTAATCACATGGTGCAGTCTCTCTGTATAATCACATGGTGCAGTCTCTGTGTAATCACATGGTGCAGTCTCTGTGTAATCAGATGGTGCTGTCATGGTGTAATCACATGGTGCAGTCTCTGTGTAATGACAGGCTGCAGCCTCTGTGTAATCACATGGTGCAGTCAGTCTGTTTAAAATCATGTTGCAGTATCTGTGTAATCACATGGTGCAGTCTCACTGTGTAATCACCTGGTGCAGTCTCTCTGTGAATTCACATGGTGCAGTCTCTCTGTGAATTCACATGGTACAGTCGCTGTGTAATCCCATGGTGCAGTCATTCTGTTTAAAATCATGTTGCAGTCTCTCTGTGAATTCACATAGTGCAGTAGCTGTGTAATCACATGGTGCAGTCTCTCTGTGTAATCACATGGTGCAGTCTCTGTATAATCACATGGCGCAGTCTCTCTGTGTAATCCCATGGTGCAGTCTCTATGTAATCACATGGTGCAGTCTATGTATAATCACATGATACAGTCTCTGTACAATCACATGGTGCAGTTTCTGTATAATCACATGATTCAGTCTCTGTATAATCACATGGCGCAGTCTCTCTGTTTAATCACATGGTGCAGTCTCAGTATAAACACATGGTGCAGTCTCTCTATAATCACATGGTGCATTCTCTGTTTAATCACATGGTGCAGTCTATGTATAATCACATGATACAGTCTCTGTATAATCACATGGTGCAGTCTCTCTGTGTAATCGCATGGTGCAGTCTCTGTATAATCACATGATTCAGTCTCTGTACAATCACATGGTGCAGTCTCTGCTTAATCACATGGTGAAGTCTCTGTATAATCACATGGTGCAGTTTCTCTGTGCAATCACATGGTGCAGTCTCAGTGAAATCACATGATGCAGTCTCTCTATGTAATCACATGGTGCACTCTCTGTATAATCACATGATGCAGTATCTCTGTATAATCACATGATGCAGTCTCTCTGTCTAATCACATGGTGCAGTATCCAAGTAATCACATGGTGCAGCCTCTCTATGTAATCACATGGTGCAGTCTCTGTATAATCACATGATGCAGTATCTCTGTATAATCACATGATGCAGTCTCTCTGTCTAAGCACATGGTGCAGTATCAAAGTAATCACATGGTGCAGACTCTCTGTGATTTCACATGGTGTAGTCTCTCTGTGAAATCACATGGTGCAGTCTCTGTGCAATCACATGATGCAGACCCTCTGTCTAATCACTTGGTGCAGTCACTTTGCAATCACATGGTTCAGTCACTTTGCAATCACATGGTGAAGTTTCCTTATGTAATCAATTGGTGCAGTCTCTCTATGTAATCACATGGTGCAGTCTCTGTGTGTAATCACATGGTGCAGTCTCTATGTAATCACATGGTGCAGTCTATGTATAATCAAATGATACAGTCTCTGTGTAATCACATGGTGCAGTCTCTGTGTAATCACATGGTGCAATCTCTCTGTGTAATCACATGGGGCAGTTTCCGTATAATCAGATGATGCAGTCTCTGTGAAATCACATGGTGCAGTCTCTGTGTAATCACATGCTGCAGTCTCTGTATAATCACATGATTCAGTCTCTGTATAATCACATGTTGCAGTCTCTGTTTAATCACATGGTGCAGATCTGTATAATCACATGATTCAGTCTCTGTATAATCACATGTTGCAGTCTCTGTTTAATCACATGTTGCAGTCTCTGTTTAATCCCATGGTGCAGTCTCTGTATAATCACATGATTCAGTCTCTGTATAATCACATGTTGCAGTCTCTGTTTAATCACATGTTGCAGTCTCTGTTTAATCACATGGTGCAGTCTCTGTATAATCACATGATTCAGTCTCTGTATAATGACATGGTGCAGTCTCTGTATAATCACATGATTCACTCTCTGTATAATCACATGGCGCAGCCTCTGTATAATCACATGATGCAGTCTCCCTGTGTATTCACAAGGTGCAATCTCTGTGTAATCACATGATGCAGTCTCTGTATAATCACATGATGCAGTCTCTGTTTAATCACATGATGCAGCCTCTGTATAATCACATGGCGCAGTCTTTGTATAATCACATGATGCAGTCTCCCTGTGTAATCACATGGTGCAATCTCTGTGTAATCACATGATGCAGTCTCCCTGTGGAATCACATGATGCAGTCTCTGTATAATCACATGGTGTAGTCTCTGTATAATCACATGGCGCGTTCTCTGTATAATCACATGGTGCAATTTCTGTATAATCACATGGTGCAGTCTCTGTATAATCACATGGCGCAGTCTCTGTATAATCACATGGTGCAGTCTCTGTGTAATCACATGGTGCAGTCTCTGTGTAATCACATGGTGCAGTCTCTGTATAATCACATGGTGCAGTCTCTGTGTAATCACATGATGCAGTCTCTGTGTAATCACATGGTGCAGACTCTGTGTAAACACATGGTGCAGTCTCTGTGTAATCACATGGTGCAGTCTCAGTGTAATCACATGATGAAGTCTCTCTGTGTAATCACATGGTGCAGTCGCTGTGTAATCACATGGTTCAGTCTCTGTGTAATCACATGGTGCAGTCTCTGTGTAATCACATGGTGCAGTTTCTGTGTAATCACATTGTGCAGTCTCTCAATGTAATCACATGGTGCAGTCTCTGTGTAATCACATGATGCAGTCTCTCTGTGTAATCACATGGTGCAGTCACAGTGTAATCACATGATGCAGTCTCTCTGTGTAATCACATGGTGCAGTCTCAGTGCAATCAGAAGATGCAGTCTCTGTATAATCACATGGCACAGTCTCTCTGTTTAATCACATGGTGCAGTCTCTGTGTAATCACATAGTGCAGTCTCTGTGTAATCACATCGCACAGTCTCTGTATAATCACTTGGTGTAGTCTCTGTATAATCACATAGCGCGGTCTCTGTATAATCACTTGGTGTAGTCTCTGTATAATCACATGGCGCGGTCTCTGTATAATCACATGGCGCGGTCTCTGTATAATCACATGGTGCAGTCTCTGTATAATCACATGGTGCAGTCTCTGTATCATCACATGGTGCAGTCACTATATAATCACATGGTGCAGTCTCTGTGTAATCACATGGTGCAGTCTCTCTGTTTAAACACATGGTGCAGTCGTTTTTTAATTACATGGTGCCGTCTCTCTGTGTAATCACATGGTGCAGTCTCTGTATAATCACATGGTGCAGTCTCTGTGTAATCACTTGGTGCAGTTTCTGTAAAATCACATGATGAAGACTCTGTGTAATCACATGGTGCAGTCTCTGTGTGTAATCACATGGTGCAGTCTCCCTGTGTAATCACATGGCGCAGTCTCTGTGTAATCACATCGCACAGTCTCTGTATAATCACTTGGTGTAGTCTCTGTATAATCACATGGCGCGGTCTCTGTATAATCACATGGCGCGGTCTCTGTATAATCACATCGTGCAGTCTCTGTATAATCACATGGTGCAGTCTCTGTATAATCAAATGGCGCAGTCTCTGTATAATCACATGGTGCAGTCTCTGTATAATCACATGGGGCAGTCACTATATAATCACATGGTGCAGTCCCTCAGTGTAATCACATGGTGCAGTCTCAGTGTAATCACATGATGAAGTCTCTATGTGTAATCACATGGTGCAGTCTCTCTATGTAATCACATGGTGCAGTCTCTGTGTAATCACATGGTGCAGTCTCAGTGTAATCACATGATGAAGTCTCTCTGTGTAATCACATGGTGCAGTCTCAGTGTAATCACAAGGTGCAGTCTCTCTATGTAATCACATGGTGCAGTCTCTGTGTAATCACATGGTGCAGTCTCTGTGTAATCACAAGGTGCAGTCTCTCTATGTAATCACATGGTGCAGTCTCAGTGTAATCACATGGTGCAGTCTCATAATAATCACATGATGCAGTCTCTCTGTGTAATCACATGGTGCAGTCTCTGTGTAATCACATGATGCAGTCTCTGTGTAATCACATGGTGCAGACTCTGTGTAAACACATGGTGCAGTCTCTGTGTAATCACTTGGTACAGTCTCTGTGTAATCACATGATGAAGTCTCTCTGTGTAATCACATGGTGCAGTCTCGCTATGTAATCACATGGTGCAGTCTCTGTGTAATCACATGGTGCAGTCTCTGGGTAATCACATGGTGCAGTCTTAGTATAATCACATGATGCAGTCTCTCTGTGTAATCACATGGTGCAGTCTCTGTGTAATCACATGGTGCAGTCTTTGTGTAATCACATTGTGCAGTCTCTCTATGTAATCACATGGTGCAGTCTCTGTGTAATCACATGGTGCATTCACAGTGTAATCACATGATGCAGTCTCTCTGTTTAATCACATGGTGCAGACTCTCGGTGTAATCACATGGTGCAGTCTCTATATAATCAAATGGTGCAGTCTCTGTATAATCACATGTTGCAATTTCCCTGTTTAATCACATGATGCATTCTCTATGTATAACCACATGGTGCAGTCTCTGTGTAATCACATGGTGCAGTCTCTGTGTAATCACATGATGTAGTATCTCTGTATAATCATATGATGCAGTCTCTCTGTGTAATCACATGGTGCAGTCTCTGTTTAAAATCATGGTGCCGTCCCTTTATAATTACATTGTGCAGTCTCTCTGTGTAATCACATGGTGCAGTCTCTCTGTGTAATCACATGGTGCAGTCTCTGTATAATCACATGATGCAGACTCTGTGTAACCACATGGTGCAGTCTCTCTGTGTAATCACATGGTGCAGTTTCTGTGTAATCACATCGCACAGTATCTGTCTAATCACATGTTGCAATTTCCCTGTTTAATCACATGATGCAGTCTCTATGTATAACCACATGGTGCAGTCTCTGTGTAATCACATAGTGCAGTCTCTGTATGATCACATGGTGCAGTCTCTGTATAATCACATGGCGCGGTCTGTGTATAATCACATGGCGCGGTCTCTGTATAATCACATGGTGCGGTCTCTGTATAATCACATGGTGCAGTCTCTGTATGATCACATGGTGCAGTCTCTGTATAATCAAATGGCGCAGTCTCTGTATAATCACATGGTGCAGTCTCTGTATAATCACATGGTGCAGTCTCTGTATAATCACATGGTGCAGTCTCTGTATAATCAAATGGCGCAGTCTTTGTATAATCACATGATGCAGTCTCCCTGTGTAATCACATGGTGCAATCTCTGTGTAATTACATGGTGCAGTCTCAATAGAATCAAATGGTGCAGTCTCTGTATAATCACATGTTGCATTTTCACTGTTTAATCACATGACGCAGTCTCTATGTATAACCACATGGTGCCGTCTCTGTGTAATCACATGGTGCAGTATCTCTGTATAATCACCTGATGCAGTCTCTCTGTCTAATCACATGGTGCAGTCTCTCTGATTAAAATCATGGTGCAGTATCTGTGTAATCACATAGTGCAGTATCTCTGTTTAAACACATGGTGCAGTCCCTTTATAATTACATGGTGCCGTCTCTCTGTGTAATCAAATGGTGCAGTCTCTCTGTGTAATCACATGGTGCAGTCTCTGTAAAATCACATGGTGCAGTCTCTGTGTAATCACTTGGTGCAGTTTCTGTATAATCACATGGTGCAGTCTCTGTATAATCACATGATGCAGACTCTGTGTAATCACATGGTGCAGACTCTCTGTGTAATCACATGACGCAGTCTCTGTGTAATCACATCGCACAGTCTCTGTATAATCACTTGGTGTAGTCTCTGTATAATCACATAGCGCGGTCTCTGTATAATCACTTGGTGTAGTCTCTGTATAATCACATGGGGTGGTCTCTGTATAATCACATGGTGCAGTCTCAGTGTAATCACATGGTGCAGTCTCTCTATGTAATCACATGGTGCAGTCTCTGTGCAATCACATGGTGCAGTCTCTGTATAATCACATGGTGCAGTCTCAGTGTAATCACATGGCGCAGTCTCTATATAATCACATGTTGTAGTGTTGCTGTTTAATCACATGATTCATTCTCTCTGTTTAATCACATGGTGCAGTCTCTGTGTAATCACATGGTGCAGTCTCTGTGTAATCACATGGTGCATCCTCTATTTATTCGCATGGTGCAGTCTCTGTGTAATCACATGGTGCACTATTTCTGTGAAATCACATGGTGCAGTCTTTGTGTAAACACATGGTGCAGTCTCTCTGTGTAATCACATGGTGCAGCCTCTATGTAATCACATGGTGCAGTCTCTGTATAATCACATGGTGCAGTCTCTGTGTAATCACATGGTGCATCCTCTATTTATTCGCATGGTGCAGTCTCTGTGTAATCACATGGTGCACTATTTCTGTGAAATCACATGGTGCAGTCTTTGTGTAAACACATGGTGCAGTCTCTCTGTGTAATCACATGGTGCAGCCTCTTTGTAATCACATGACGCAGTCTCTGTATAATCACATGATGCAGACACTGTGTAATCACATGGTGCAGTCTCTGTGTAATCACATGGTGCATTCTCTATGTAATCACATGGTGCAGTCTCTATGTGTAATCACATGGTGCAGTCTCTGTGTAATCACATGATGCAGTCACTGTGTAATCATATGGTGCTGTCTCTCTGTATAATCACATGGTGCAGTCTCTCTGTGTAAACACATTGTGCAATCTCTCTGTGTAATCACATGAAGCAGTCTCTGTATAACCACATGGTGCAGTCTCTCTCTATAACCACATGGTGCAGTCTCTCTGTGTAAACACATTGTGCAATCTCTCTGTGTAATCACATGATGCAGTCTCTATATAATCACATGGTGCAGTCTCTCTGTTTAATCACACGATGCAGTCTCTGTATAATGACATGGTGAAGTTTCTATGTAATCACATGGTGCAGTCTCTGTGTAATCACATGGTGCAGTCTCTGTATAATCACATGGCGCAGTCTCTCTGTGTAATCACATGGTGCACTATTTCTGTGAAATCACATGGTGCAGGCTCTGTGCAATCACATGATGCAGACTCTGTATAATCACATGGTGCAGTCTCTGTGTAATCACATGGTGCAGTCTGTGTATAATCACATGGCGCAGTCTCTCTGATTAATCACATGATGCAGTCTCTCTGTCTAAACATATGGTGCAGTCTCAGTGTAATCACACGGTGCAGTCTCTGTATAATCACATGGTGCAGTCACTGTGTAATCACATGGTGCAGTCTCTGTGTAATCACATGGTGCAGTCTCTCTGTGTAAACACATTGTGCAGTCTCTCTGTATTCACACGATGCAGTCTCTATGTAATCACATGGTGCAGTCTCTCTGTTAATAACTCGGTGCAGTCTCTCTGTAATTACATGGTGCAGTTTCCCTGTTTAATCACATGATGCAGTTTCTCTGTGTAAACACATGTTGGATTCTCTGTGTAATCACATGGTGCAGTCTCTATGTAATCGCATGGTGAAGTCTCAGTGTAATCACGTGGCGCAGTCTCTCTGTATAACCACATGGTGCAGTCTCTCTGTATAATCACATGGTGCAGTCTCCGTATAATCACATGTTGCAGTTTCCCTGTTTAATCACATGGTGCAGTCTTTCTGTGTAATCACATGTTGCAGTGTGTAATCACAAGGTGCACTATTTCTGTGAAATCACCTGGTGCAGTCTGTGTATAATCACATGGTGCAGTCTCTGTGTAATCACATGGTGCAGTCTCCCTGTGTAATCACATGGTGCTTTCTCTACATAATCACGTGGTGCAGTCTCTCTGTGTAATCACATGGTGCAGTACCTCTGTATAATCACATGTTGCAGTCTCTCTGTGTAATCACATGGTGCAGTCTCCGTATAATCACATGGTGCAGACTTTGTGCAATCACATGGTGCAGACTCTCTGTGTAATCACATGGCGCAGTCTCTGTATAATCACATGACGCTGTCTCTCTGTGTAATTACATGGCGCAGTCTCTCTGTGTAATCACATGGTGCAGTCTCTCTGTATAATCACTCGGTGCAGCCTCTCTCTGTAATCACATGGTGCAGTCTCTGTATAATTACATGGTGCAGTCTCTATGTAATTACATGGTGCAGTCTCTGTATAATTACATGGTACAGTCTCTGTGTAATCACATGATGCATTCTCTCTGATTAATCACATGGTGCAATCTCTGTATAATCACATGGTGCAGTGTCTGTGTAATCACATGGTGCAGTCTCTACGTGTAATCACATGGTGCAGTCTGTGTATAATTACATGGTGCAGTCACTATGTAATCACACGGTGTAGTCTCTGTATAATTACATGGTGCAGTCACTATGTAATCACATGGTGCAGTCTCTGTATAATCACATGGTGCAGACTTTGTGCAATCACATGGTGCAGACTCTCTGTGTAATCACATGATGCAGTCTCTGTGTAATCACATGGTGCAGTCTCTCTGTGTAATCACATGATGCAGTCTCTGTGTAATCACATGGTGCAGTCTCTGGGTAATCACATGGTGCAGTCTCAGTATAATCACATGATGCAGTCTCTCTGTGTAATCACATGGTGCAGTCTCTGTGTAATCACATGGTGCAGTCTCTGTGTAATCACATTGTGCAGTCTCTCTATGTAATCACATGGTGCAGTCTCTGTGTAATCACATGGTGCAGTCACAGTGTAATCACATGATGCAGTCTCTCTGTTTAATCACATGGTGCAGACTCTCGGTGTAATCACATGGTGCAGTCTCTATATAATCAAATGGTGCAGTCTCTGTATAATCACATGTTGCAATTTCCCTGTTTAATCACATGATGCATTCTCTATGTATAACCACATGGTGCAGTCTCTGTGTAATCACATGGTGCAGTCTCTGTGTAATCACATGATGCAGTATCTCTGTATAATCATATGATGCAGTCTCTCTGTGTAATCACATGGTGCAGTCTCTCTGTTTAAAATCATGGTGCCGTCCCTTTATAATTACATTGTGCAGTCTCTCTGTGTAATCACATGGTGCAGTCTCTCTGTGTAATCACATGGTGCAGTTTCTGTGTAATCACATCGCACAGTATCTGTCTAATCACATGTTGCAATTTCCCTGTTTAATCACATGATGCAGTCTCTATGTATAACCACATGGTGCAGTCTCTGTGTAATCACATAGTGCAGTCTCTGTATAATCACATGGCGCGGTCTGTGTATAATCACATGGCGCGGTCTCTGTATAATCACATGGTGCGGTCTCTGTATAATCACATGGTGCAGTCTCTGTATGATCACATGGTGCAGTCTCTGTATAATCAAATGGCGCAGTCTCTGTATAATCACATGGTGCAGTCTCTGTATAATCACATGGTGCAGTCTCTGTATAATCACATGGTGCAGTCTCTGTATAATCAAATGGCGCAGTCTTTGTATAATCACATGATGCAGTCTCCCTGTGTAATCACATGGTGCAATCTCTGTGTAATCACATGGTGCAGTCTCTATATAATCAAATGGTGCAGTCTCTGTATAATCACATGTTGCATTTTCACTGTTTAATCACATGACGCAGTCTCTATGTATAACCACATGGTGCAGTCTCTGTGTAATCACATGGTGCAGTATCTCTGTATAATCACCTGATCCAGTCTCTCTGTCTAATCACATGGTGCAGTCTCTCTGATTAAAATCATGGTGCAGTATCTGTGTAATCACATGGTGCAGTATCTCTGTTTAAACACATGGTGCAGTCCCTTTATAATTACATGGTGCCGTCTCTCTGTGTAATCAAATGGTGCAGTCTCTCTGTGTAATCACATGGTGCAGTCTCTGTAAAATCACATGGTGCAGTCTCTGTGTAATCACTTGGTGCAGTTTCTGTATAATCACATGGTGCAGTCTCTGTATAATCACATGATGCAGACTCTGTGTAATCACATGGTGCAGACTCTCTGTGTAATCACATGACGCAGTCTCTGTGTAATCACATCGCACAGTCTCTGTATAATCACTTGGTGTAGTCTCTGTATAATCACATAGCGCGGTCTCTGTATAATCACTTGGTGTAGTCTCTGTATAATCACATGGGGTGGTCTCTGTATAATCACATGGTGCAGTCTCAGTGTAATCATATGGTGCAGTCTCTCTGTGTAAGCACATGGTGCAGTCTCTATGTGTAATCACATGTTGTAGTCTCCCTGTGTAATCACATGGTGCACTCTCTGTGTATAATCACATGGTGCATTATCTGTGTAATCATATGGTGCAGTCTCTATGTGAATTCATATGGTGCAGTCTCTGTGTAATCACATGGTGCAGTCTCTGTGTAAACACATGGTACAGTTTCTCTGTGCAATCACATGGTGCAGTCTATGTGTAATCAGATGGTGCAGTCCGTGTGTAATCACATGGTGCAGTCTCTCTGTGTAATCACATGGTGCAGTCTCTCTGTGTAATCACATGGTGCAGTCTCTCTGTGTAATCACATCGTGCAGTCTCTCTGTGTAATCACATGCTGCAGTTTCCGTATAATCACATGATGCAGTCTCTGTGAAATCACATGGTGCAGTCTCTTTATAATCACATGGTGCAGTCTCTGTCTAATCACATGGTGCAGCCTCTCTATGTAATCACATGGTGTAGTCACTGTCTAATCAAATGGTGCAGTCACTCTGTGTAATCACATGGTGCAGTCTCTCTGTATAATCACATGGTGCAGTCTCTGTGTAATCACATGGTGCAGTCTCTGTGTAATCAGATGGTGCTGTCATGGTGTAATCACATGGTGCAGTCTCTGTGTAATGACAGGCTGCAGCCTCTGTGTAATCACATGGTGCAGTCAGTCTGTTTAAAATCATGTTGCAGTATCTGTGTAATCACATGGTGCAGTCTCACTGTGTAATCACCTGGTGCAGTCTCTCTGTGAATTCACATGGTGCAGTCTCTCTGTGAATTCACATGGTACAGTCGCTGTGTAATCCCATGGTGCAGTCATTCTGTTTAAAATCATGTTGCAGTCTCTCTGTGAATTCACATAGTGCAGTAGCTGTGTAATCACATGGTGCAGTCTCTCTGTGTAATCACATGGTGCAGTCTCTGTATAATCACATGGCGCAGTCTCTCTGTGTAATCCCATGGTGCAGTCTCTATGTAATCACATGGTGCAGTCTATGTATAATCACATGATACAGTCTCTGTACAATCACATGGTGCAGTTTCTGTATAATCACATGATTCAGTCTCTGTATAATCACATGGCGCAGTCTCTCTGTTTAATCACATGGTGCAGTCTCAGTATAAACACATGGTGCAGTCTCTCTATAATCACATGGTGCATTCTCTGTTTAATCACATGGTGCAGTCTATGTATAATCACATGATACAGTCTCTGTATAATCACATGGTGCAGTCTCTCTGTGTAATCGCATGGTGCAGTCTCTGTATAATCACATGATTCAGTCTCTGTACAATCACATGGTGCAGTCTCTGTGCAATCACATGATGCAGACCCTCTGTCTAATCACTTGGTGCAGTCACTTTGCAATCACATGGTTCAGTCACTTTGCAATCACATGGTGAAGTTTCCTTATGTAATCAATTGGTGCAGTCTCTCTATGTAATCACATGGTGCAGTCTCTGTGTGTAATCACATGGTGCAGTCTCTATGTAATCACATGGTGCAGTCTATGTATAATCAAATGATACAGTCTCTGTGTAATCACATGGTGCAGTCTCTGTGTAATCACATGGTGCAATCTCTCTGTGTAATCACATGGGGCAGTTTCCGTATAATCAGATGGTGCAGTCTCTGTGAAATCACATGGTGCAGTCTCTGTGTAATCACATGCTGCAGTCTCTGTATAATCACATGATTCAGTCTCTGTATAATCACATGTTGCAGTCTCTGTTTAATCACATGGTGCAGATCTGTATAATCACATGATTCAGTCTCTGTATAATCACATGTTGCAGTCTCTGTTTAATCACATGTTGCAGTCTCTGTTTAATCCCATGGTGCAGTCTCTGTATAATCACATGATTCAGTCTCTGTATAATCACATGTTGCAGTCTCTGTTTAATCACATGTTGCAGTCTCTGTTTAATCACATGGTGCAGTCTCTGTATAATCACATGATTCAGTCTCTGTATAATGACATGGTGCAGTCTCTGTATAATCACATGATTCACTCTCTGTATAATCACATGGCGCAGCCTCTGTATAATCACATGATGCAGTCTCCCTGTGTATTCACAAGGTGTAATCTCTGTGTAATCACATGATGCAGTCTCTGTATAATCACATGATGCAGTCTCTGTTTAATCACATGATGCAGCCTCTGTATAATCACATGGCGCAGTCTTTGTATAATCACATGATGCAGTCTCCCTGTGTAATCACATGGTGCAATCTCTGTGTAATCACATGATGCAGTCTCCCTGTGGAATCACATGATGCAGTCTCTATATAATCACATGGTGTAGTCTCTGTATAATCACATGGCGCGTTCTCTGTATAATCACATGGTGCAATTTCTGTATAATCACATGGTGCAGTCTCTGTATAATCACATGGCGCAGTCTCTGTATAATCACATGGTGCAGTCTCTGTGTAATCACATGGTGCAGTCTCTGTGTAATCACATGGTGCAGTCTCTGTATAATCACATGGTGCAGTCTCTGTGTAATCACATGATGCAGTCTCTGTGTAATCACATGGTGCAGACTCTGTGTAAACACATGGTGCAGTCTCTGTGTAATCACATGGTGCAGTCTCAGTGTAATCACATGATGAAGTCTCTCTGTGTAATCACATGGTGCAGTCGCTGTGTAATCACATTGTTCAGTCTCTGTGTAATCACATGGTGCAGTCTCTGTGTAATCACATGGTGCAGTTTCTGTGTAATCACATTGTGCAGTCTCTCAATGTAATCACATGGTGCAGTCTCTGTGTAATCACATGATGCAGTCTCTCTGTGTAATCACATGGTGCAGTCACAGTGTAATCACATGATGCAGTCTCTCTGTGTAATCACATGGTGCAGTCTCAGTGCAATCAGAAGATGCAGTCTCTGTATAATCACATGGCACAGTCTCTCTGTTTAATCACATGGTGCAGTCTCTGTGTAATCACATAGTGCAGTCTCTGTGTAATCACATCGCACAGTCTCTGTATAATCACTTGGTGTAGTCTCTGTATAATCACATAGCGCGGTCTCTGTATAATCACTTGGTGTAGTCTCTGTATAATCACATGGCGCGGTCTCTGTATAATCACATGGCGCGGTCTCTGTATAATCACATGGTGCAGTCTCTGTATAATCACATGGTGCAGTCTCTGTATCATCACATGGTGCAGTCACTATATAATCACATGGTGCAGTCTCTGTGTAATCACATGGTGCAGTCTCTCTGTTTAAACACATGGTGCAGTCGTTTTTTAATTACATGGTGCCGTCTCTCTGTGTAATCACATGGTGCAGTCTCTGTATAATCACATGGTGCAGTCTCTGTGTAATCACTTGGTGCAGTTTCTGTAAAATCACATGATGAAGACTCTGTGTAATCACATGGTGCAGTCTCCCTGTGTAATCACATGGCGCAGTCTCTGTGTAATCACATCGCACAGTCTCTGTATAATCACTTGGTGTAGTCTCTGTATAATCACATGGCGCGGTCTCTGTATAATCACATGGCGCGGTCTCTGTATAATCACATCGTGCAGTCTCTGTATAATCACATGGTGCAGTCTCTGTATAATCAAATGGCGCAGTCTCTGTATAATCACATGGTGCAGTCTCTGTATAATCACATGGGGCAGTCACTATATAATCACATGGTGCAGTCTCTCAGTGTAATCACATGGTGCAGTCTCAGTGTAATCACATGATGAAGTCTCTATGTGTAATCACATGGTGCATCCTCTGTGTAATCACAAGGTGCAGTCTCTCTATGTAATCACATGGTGCAGTCTCTGTGTAATCACATGGTGCAGTCTCAGTGTAATCACATGATGAAGTCTCTCTGTGTAATCACATGGTGCAGTCTCTGTGTAATCACATGGTGCAGTCTCTGTGTAATCACAAGGTGCAGTCTCTCTATGTAATCACATGGTGCAGTCTCAGTGTAATCACATGGTGCAGTCTCATAATAATCACATGATGCAGTCTCTCTGTGTAATCACATGGTGCAGTCTCTGTGTAATCACATGATGCAGTCTCTGTGTAATCACATGGTGCAGACTCTGTGTAAACACATGGTGCAGTCTCTGTGTAATCACTTGGTACAGTCTCTGTGTAATCACATGATGAAGTCTCTCTGTGTAATCACATGGTGCAGTCTCGCTATGTAATCACATGGTGCAGTCTCTGTGTAATCACATGGTGCAGTCTCTGGGTAATCACATGGTGCAGTCTTAGTATAATCACATGATGCAGTCTCTCTGTGTAATCACATGGTGCAGTCTCTGTGTAATCACATGGTGCAGTCTTTGTGTAATCACATTGTGCAGTCTCTCTATGTAATCACATGGTGCAGTCTCTGTGTAATCACATGGTGCATTCACAGTGTAATCACATGATGCAGTCTCTCTGTTTAATCACATGGTGCAGACTCTCGGTGTAATCACATGGTGCAGTCTCTATATAATCAAATGGTGCAGTCTCTGTATAATCACATGTTGCAATTTCCCTGTTTAATCACATGATGCATTCTCTATGTATAACCACATGGTGCAGTCTCTGTGTAATCACATGGTGCAGTCTCTGTGTAATCACATGATGTAGTATCTCTGTATAATCATATGATGCAGTCTCTCTGTGTAATCACATGGTGCAGTCTCTGTTTAAAATCATGGTGCCGTCCCTTTATAATTACATTGTGCAGTCTCTCTGTGTAATCACATGGTGCAGTCTCTCTGTGTAATCACATGGTGCAGTCTCTGTATAATCACATGATGCAGACTCTGTGTAACCACATGGTGCAGTCTCTCTGTGTAATCACATGGTGCAGTTTCTGTGTAATCACATCGCACAGTATCTGTCTAATCACATGTTGCAATTTCCCTGTTTAATCACATGATGCAGTCTCTATGTATAACCACATGGTGCAGTCTCTGTGTAATCACATAGTGCAGTCTCTGTATGATCACATGGTGCAGTCTCTGTATAATCACATGGCGCGGTCTGTGTATAATCACATGGCGCGGTCTCTGTATAATCACATGGTGCGGTCTCTGTATAATCACATGGTGCAATCTCTGTATGATCACATGGTGCAGTCTCTGTATAATCAAATGGCGCAGTCTCTGTATAATCACATGGTGCAGTCTCTGTATAATCACATGGTGCAGTCTCTGTATAATCACATGGTGCAGTCTCTGTATAATCAAATGGCGCAGTCTTTGTATAATCACATGATGCAGTCTCCCTGTGTAATCACATGGTGCAATCTCTGTGTAATCACATGGTGCAGTCTCTATATAATCAAATGGTGCAGTCTCTGTATAATCACATGTTGCATTTTCACTGTTTAATCACATGACGCAGTCTCTATGCATAACCACATGGTGCAGTCTCTGTGTAATCACATGGTGCAGTATCTCTGTATAATCACCTGATGCAGTCTCTCTGTCTAATCACATGGTGCAGTCTCTCTGATTAAAATCATGGTGCAGTATCTGTGTAATCACATGGTGCAGTATCTCTGTTTAAACACATGGTGCAGTCCCTTTATAATTACATGGTGCCGTCTCTCTGTGTAATCAAATGGTGCAGTCTCTCTGTGTAATCACATGGTGCAGTCTCTGTAAAATCACATGGTGCAGTCTCTGTGTAATCACTTGGTGCAGTTTCTGTATAATCACATGGTGCAGTCTCTGTATAATCACATGATGCAGACTCTGTGTAATCACATGGTGCAGACTCTCTGTGTAATCACATGACGCAGTCTCTGTGTAATCACATCGCACAGTCTCTGTATAATCACTTGGTGTAGTCTCTGTATAATCACATAGCGCGGTCTCTGTATAATCACTTGGTGTAGTCTCTGTATAATCACATGGGGTGGTCTCTGTATAATCACATGGTGCAGTCTCAGTGTAATCACATGGTGCAGTCTCTCTATGTAATCACATGGTGCAGTCTCTGTGCAATCACATGGTGCAGTCTCTGTATAATCACATCGTGCAGTCTCAGTGTAATCACATGGCGCAGTCTCTATATAATCACATGTTGTAGTGTTGCTGTTTAATCACATGATTCATTCTCTCTGTTTAATCACATGGTGCAGTCTCTGTGTAATCACATGGTGCAGTCTCTGTGTAATCACATGGTGCATCCTCTATTTATTCGCATGGTGCAGTCTCTGTGTAATCACATGGTGCACTATTTCTGTGAAATCACATGGTGCAGTCTTTGTGTAAACACATGGTGCAGTCTCTCCGTGTAATCACATGGTGCAGCCTCTATGTAATCACATGGTGCAGTCTCTGTATAATCACATGGTGCAGTCTCTGTGTAATCACATGGTGCATCCTCTATTTATTCGCATGGTGCAGTCTCTGTGTAATCACATGGTGCACTATTTCTGTGAAATCACATGGTGCAGTCTTTGTGTAAACACATGGTGCAGTCTCTCTGTGTAATCACATGGTGCAGCCTCTTTGTAATCACATGACGCAGTCTCTGTATAATCACATGATGCAGTCACTGTGTAATCACATGGTGCAATCTCTGTGTAATCACATGGTGCATTCTCTATGTAATCACATGGTGCAGTCTCTATGTGTAATCACATGGTGCAGTCTCTGTGTAATCACATGATGCAGTCACTGTGTAATCATATGGTGCTGTCTCTCTGTATAATCACATGGTGCAGTCTCTCTGTGTAAACACATTGTGCAATCTCTCTGTGTAATCACATGAAGCAGTCTCTGTATAACCACATGGTGCAGTCTCTCTCTATAACCACATGGTGCAGTCTCTCTGTGTAAACACATTGTGCAATCTCTCTGTGTAATCACATGATGCAGTCTCTATATAATCACATGGTGCAGTCTCTCTGTTTAATCACACGATGCAGTCTCTGTATAATGACATGGTGAAGTTTCTATGTAATCACATGGTGCAGTCTCTGTGTAATCACATGGTGCAGTCTCTGTATAATCACATGGCGCAGTCTCTCTGTGTAATCACATGGTGCACTATTTCTGTGAAATCACATGGTGCAGGCTCTGTGCAATCACATGATGCAGACTCTGTATAATCACATGGTGCAGTCTCTGTGTAATCAAATGGTGCATTATCTGTGTAATCACATGGTGCAGTCTCTGTGTAATCACATGCTGCAGTACCTGTGTAATCACATGGTGCAGTCCCTCTGTGAATTCACATGGTGCAGTCTCTCTGTGAATTCACATGGTGCAGTCTCTCTGTGAAATCACATGGTGCAGTCTCTCTGTGAATTCACAAGGTGCAGTCTCTCTGTGTAATCGCATGGTGCAGTCTCTGTGTAATCGCATGGTGCAGTATCTCTGTGTAATCACATGGTGCAGTCTCTCTGTGAATTCACATGGTGCAGTCTCTCTGTGTAATCACATGGTTCAGTCTCTGTGTAATCACATGGTGCAGTCTCTGTGTAATCACATGGTGCAGTCTCTGTGTAATCACATGGTGCAGTCTCTCTGTGTAATCACATGGTGAAGTCTCATTTTGTAATCACATGTTACAGTCTCTGTGTAATCACATGGTGCAGTCTCTGTGTAATCACATGATGCATACTCTGTGTAAACACATGGTGCAGTCTCTCTGTGTAATCACATGGTGCAGTATCTGTGTAATCACATGGTGCAGTCTCTGTGTAATCACAGGGTGCAGTCTCTCTGTGTAATCACGTGGTGCAATCTCTTTGTGTAATCACATGCTGCAGTCTCTCTGTAATCACATGGTGCAGTATCTGTGTAATCACATAGTGCAGTCTCTCTGTGTAATCACATGGTGCAATCTCTCTATGTAATCACATGGTGCAGTCTCTGTGTAATCACATGGTGAAGTCTCATTGTGTAATCACATGTTGCAGTCTCTGTGTAATCACATGATGCAGTCTCTCTGTGTAAACACATGGTGCAGTCTCTCTATGTAATCACATGGTGCAGTCGCTGTGTAATCACATGGTGCAGTCTCTGTGTAATCACATGGTGCAGTCTCTGTGTAATCACATGGTGCAGTCTCTCTGTGTAATCACATGTTGCAGTCTCCCTGTGTTATCACATGGGGCACTCTCTCTGTGTAATCATATGGTGCAGTCTCTCTGTGTAAGCACATGGTGCAGTCTCTATGTGTAATCACATGTTGTAGTCTCCCTGTGTAATCACATGGTGCACTCTCTGTGTATAATCACATGGTGCATTATCTGTGTAATCATATGGTGCAGTCTCTATGTGAATTCATATGGTGCAGTCTCTGTGTAATCACATGGTGCAGTCTCTGTGTAAACACATGGTACAGTTTCTCTGTGCAATCACATGGTGCAGTCTATGTGTAATCAGATGGTGCAGTCCGTGTGTAATCACATGGTGCAGTCTCTCTGTGTAATCACATGGTGCAGTCTCTCTGTGTAATCACATGGTGCAGTCTCTCTGTGTAATCACATCGTGCAGTCTCTCTGTGTAATCACATGCTGCAGTTTCCGTATAATCACATGATGCAGTCTCTGTGAAATCACATGGTGCAGTCTCTTTATAATCACATGGTGCAGTCTCTGTCTAATCACATGGTGCAGCCTCTCTATGTAATCACATGGTGTAGTCACTGTCTAATCAAATGGTGCAGTCACTCTGTGTAATCACATGGTGCAGTCTCTCTGTATAATCACATGGTGCAGTCTCTGTGTAATCACATGGTGCAGTCTCTGTGTAATCAGATGGTGCTGTCATGGTGTAATCACATGGTGCAGTCTCTGTGTAATGACAGGCTGCAGCCTCTGTGTAATCACATGGTGCAGTCAGTCTGTTTAAAATCATGTTGCAGTATCTGTGTAATCACATGGTGCAGTCTCACTGTGTAATCACCTGGTGCAGTCTCTCTGTGAATTCACATGGTGCAGTCTCTCTGTGAATTCACATGGTACAGTCGCTGTGTAATCCCATGGTGCAGTCATTCTGTTTAAAATCATGTTGCAGTCTCTCTGTGAATTCACATAGTGCAGTAGCTGTGTAATCACATGGTGCAGTCTCTCTGTGTAATCACATGGTGCAGTCTCTGTATAATCACATGGCGCAGTCTCTCTGTGTAATCCCATGGTGCAGTCTCTATGTAATCACATGGTGCAGTCTATGTATAATCACATGATACAGTCTCTGTACAATCACATGGTGCAGTTTCTGTATAATCACATGATTCAGTCTCTGTATAATCACATGGCGCAGTCTCTCTGTTTAATCACATGGTGCAGTCTCAGTATAAACACATGGTGCAGTCTCTCTATAATCACATGGTGCATTCTCTGTTTAATCACATGGTGCAGTCTATGTATAATCACATGATACAGTCTCTGTATAATCACATGGTGCAGTCTCTCTGTGTAATCGCATGGTGCAGTCTCTGTATAATCACATGATTCAGTCTCTGTACAATCACATGGTGCAGTCTCTGCTTAATCACATGGTGAAGTCTCTGTATAATCACATGGTGCAGTTTCTCTGTGCAATCACATGGTGCAGTCTCAGTGAAATCACATGATGCAGTCTCTCTATGTAATCACATGGTGCACTCTCTGTATAATCACATGATGCAGTATCTCTGTATAATCACATGATGCAGTCTCTCTGTCTAATCACATGGTGCAGTATCCAAGTAATCACATGGTGCAGCCTCTCTATGTAATCACATGGTGCAGTCTCTGTATAATCACATGATGCAGTATCTCTGTATAATCACATGATGCAGTCTCTCTGTCTAAGCACATGGTGCAGTATCAAAGTAATCACATGGTGCAGACTCTCTGTGATTTCACATGGTGTAGTCTCTCTGTGAAATCACATGGTGCAGTCTCTGTGCAATCACATGATGCAGACCCTCTGTCTAATCACTTGGTGCAGTCACTTTGCAATCACATGGTTCAGTCACTTTGCAATCACATGGTGAAGTTTCCTTATGTAATCAATTGGTGCAGTCTCTCTATGTAATCACATGGTGCAGTCTCTGTGTGTAATCACATGGTGCAGTCTCTATGTAATCACATGGTGCAGTCTATGTATAATCAAATGATACAGTCTCTGTGTAATCACATGGTGCAGTCTCTGTGTAATCACATGGTGCAATCTCTCTGTGTAATCACATGGGGCAGTTTCCGTATAATCAGATGATGCAGTCTCTGTGAAATCACATGGTGCAGTCTCTGTGTAATCACATGCTGCAGTCTCTGTATAATCACATGATTCAGTCTCTGTATAATCACATGTTGCAGTCTCTGTTTAATCACATGTTGCAGTCTCTGTTTAATCCCATGGTGCAGTCTCTGTATAATCACATGATTCAGTCTCTGTATAATCACATGTTGCAGTCTCTGTTTAATCACATGTTGCAGTCTCTGTTTAATCACATGGTGCAGTCTCTGTATAATCACATGATTCAGTCTCTGTATAATGACATGGTGCAGTCTCTGTATAATCACATGATTCACTCTCTGTATAATCACATGGCGCAGCCTCTGTATAATCACATGATGCAGTCTCCCTGTGTATTCACAAGGTGCAATCTCTGTGTAATCACATGATGCAGTCTCTGTATAATCACATGATGCAGTCTCTGTTTAATCACATGATGCAGCCTCTGTATAATCACATGGCGCAGTCTTTGTATAATCACATGATGCAGTCTCCCTGTGTAATCACATGGTGCAATCTCTGTGTAATCACATGATGCAGTCTCCCTGTGGAATCACATGATGCAGTCTCTGTATAATCACATGGTGTAGTCTCTGTATAATCACATGGCGCGTTCTCTGTATAATCACATGGTGCAATTTCTGTATAATCACATGGTGCAGTCTCTGTATAATCACATGGCGCAGTCTCTGTATAATCACATGGTGCAGTCTCTGTGTAATCACATGGTGCAGTCTCTGTGTAATCACATGGTGCAGTCTCTGTATAATCACATGGTGCAGTCTCTGTGTAATCACATGATGCAGTCTCTGTGTAATCACATGGTGCAGACTCTGTGTAAACACATGGTGCAGTCTCTGTGTAATCACATGGTGCAGTCTCAGTGTAATCACATGATGAAGTCTCTCTGTGTAATCACATGGTGCAGTCGCTGTGTAATCACATGGTTCAGTCTCTGTGTAATCACATGGTGCAGTCTCTGTGTAATCACATGGTGCAGTTTCTGTGTAATC
Organism: Cetorhinus maximus; assembly: GCF_964194155.1. NCBI lineage: Eukaryota > Metazoa > Chordata > Chondrichthyes > Lamniformes > Cetorhinidae > Cetorhinus > Cetorhinus maximus. The sequence continues at coordinate 175,463 of NW_027596305.1, read as the reverse complement.
ACATTGTGCAGTCTCTCAATGTAATCACATGGTGCAGTCTCTGTGTAATCACATGATGCAGTCTCTCTGTGTAATCACATGGTGCAGTCACAGTGTAATCACATGATGCAGTCTCTCTGTGTAATCACATGGTGCAGTCTCAGTGCAATCAGAAGATGCAGTCTCTGTATAATCACATGGCACAGTCTCTCTGTTTAATCACATGGTGCAGTCTCTGTGTAATCACATAGTGCAGTCTCTGTGTAATCACATCGCACAGTCTCTGTATAATCACTTGGTGTAGTCTCTGTATAATCACATAGCGCGGTCTCTGTATAATCACTTGGTGTAGTCTCTGTATAATCACATGGCGCGGTCTCTGTATAATCACATGGCGCGGTCTCTGTATAATCACATGGTGCAGTCTCTGTATAATCACATGGTGCAGTCTCTGTATCATCACATGGTGCAGTCACTATATAATCACATGGTGCAGTCTCTGTGTAATCACATGGTGCAGTCTCTCTGTTTAAACACATGGTGCAGTCGTTTTTTAATTACATGGTGCCGTCTCTCTGTGTAATCACATGGTGCAGTCTCTGTATAATCACATGGTGCAGTCTCTGTGTAATCACTTGGTGCAGTTTCTGTAAAATCACATGATGAAGACTCTGTGTAATCACATGGTGCAGTCTCTGTGTGTAATCACATGGTGCAGTCTCCCTGTGTAATCACATGGCGCAGTCTCTGTGTAATCACATCGCACAGTCTCTGTATAATCACTTGGTGTAGTCTCTGTATAATCACATGGCGCGGTCTCTGTATAATCACATGGCGCGGTCTCTGTATAATCACATCGTGCAGTCTCTGTATAATCACATGGTGCAGTCTCTGTATAATCAAATGGCGCAGTCTCTGTATAATCACATGGTGCAGTCTCTGTATAATCACATGGGGCAGTCACTATATAATCACATGGTGCAGTCTCTCAGTGTAATCACATGGTGCAGTCTCAGTGTAATCACATGATGAAGTCTCTATGTGTAATCACATGGTGCAGTCTCTCTATGTAATCACATGGTGCAGTCTCTGTGTAATCACATGGTGCAGTCTCAGTGTAATCACATGATGAAGTCTCTCTGTGTAATCACATGGTGCAGTCTCAGTGTAATCACAAGGTGCAGTCTCTCTATGTAATCACATGGTGCAGTCTCTGTGTAATCACATGGTGCAGTCTCTGTGTAATCACAAGGTGCAGTCTCTCTATGTAATCACATGGTGCAGTCTCAGTGTAATCACATGGTGCAGTCTCATAATAATCACATGATGCAGTCTCTCTGTGTAATCACATGGTGCAGTCTCTGTGTAATCACATGATGCAGTCTCTGTGTAATCACATGGTGCAGACTCTGTGTAAACACATGGTGCAGTCTCTGTGTAATCACTTGGTACAGTCTCTGTGTAATCACATGATGAAGTCTCTCTGTGTAATCACATGGTGCAGTCTCGCTATGTAATCACATGGTGCAGTCTCTGTGTAATCACATGGTGCAGTCTCTGGGTAATCACATGGTGCAGTCTTAGTATAATCACATGATGCAGTCTCTCTGTGTAATCACATGGTGCAGTCTCTGTGTAATCACATGGTGCAGTCTTTGTGTAATCACATTGTGCAGTCTCTCTATGTAATCACATGGTGCAGTCTCTGTGTAATCACATGGTGCATTCACAGTGTAATCACATGATGCAGTCTCTCTGTTTAATCACATGGTGCAGACTCTCGGTGTAATCACATGGTGCAGTCTCTATATAATCAAATGGTGCAGTCTCTGTATAATCACATGTTGCAATTTCCCTGTTTAATCACATGATGCATTCTCTATGTATAACCACATGGTGCAGTCTCTGTGTAATCACATGGTGCAGTCTCTGTGTAATCACATGATGTAGTATCTCTGTATAATCATATGATGCAGTCTCTCTGTGTAATCACATGGTGCAGTCTCTGTTTAAAATCATGGTGCCGTCCCTTTATAATTACATTGTGCAGTCTCTCTGTGTAATCACATGGTGCAGTCTCTCTGTGTAATCACATGGTGCAGTCTCTGTATAATCACATGATGCAGACTCTGTGTAACCACATGGTGCAGTCTCTCTGTGTAATCACATGGTGCAGTTTCTGTGTAATCACATCGCACAGTATCTGTCTAATCACATGTTGCAATTTCCCTGTTTAATCACATGATGCAGTCTCTATGTATAACCACATGGTGCAGTCTCTGTGTAATCACATAGTGCAGTCTCTGTATGATCACATGGTGCAGTCTCTGTATAATCACATGGCGCGGTCTGTGTATAATCACATGGCGCGGTCTCTGTATAATCACATGGTGCGGTCTCTGTATAATCACATGGTGCAGTCTCTGTATGATCACATGGTGCAGTCTCTGTATAATCAAATGGCGCAGTCTCTGTATAATCACATGGTGCAGTCTCTGTATAATCACATGGTGCAGTCTCTGTATAATCACATGGTGCAGTCTCTGTATAATCAAATGGCGCAGTCTTTGTATAATCACATGATGCAGTCTCCCTGTGTAATCACATGGTGCAATCTCTGTGTAATTACATGGTGCAGTCTCAATAGAATCAAATGGTGCAGTCTCTGTATAATCACATGTTGCATTTTCACTGTTTAATCACATGACGCAGTCTCTATGTATAACCACATGGTGCAGTCTCTGTGTAATCACATGGTGCAGTATCTCTGTATAATCACCTGATGCAGTCTCTCTGTCTAATCACATGGTGCAGTCTCTCTGATTAAAATCATGGTGCAGTATCTGTGTAATCACATAGTGCAGTATCTCTGTTTAAACACATGGTGCAGTCCCTTTATAATTACATGGTGCCGTCTCTCTGTGTAATCAAATGGTGCAGTCTCTCTGTGTAATCACATGGTGCAGTCTCTGTAAAATCACATGGTGCAGTCTCTGTGTAATCACTTGGTGCAGTTTCTGTATAATCACATGGTGCAGTCTCTGTATAATCACATGATGCAGACTCTGTGTAATCACATGGTGCAGACTCTCTGTGTAATCACATGACGCAGTCTCTGTGTAATCACATCGCACAGTCTCTGTATAATCACTTGGTGTAGTCTCTGTATAATCACATAGCGCGGTCTCTGTATAATCACTTGGTGTAGTCTCTGTATAATCACATGGGGTGGTCTCTGTATAATCACATGGTGCAGTCTCAGTGTAATCACATGGTGCAGTCTCTCTATGTAATCACATGGTGCAGTCTCTGTGCAATCACATGGTGCAGTCTCTGTATAATCACATGGTGCAGTCTCAGTGTAATCACATGGCGCAGTCTCTATATAATCACATGTTGTAGTGTTGCTGTTTAATCACATGATTCATTCTCTCTGTTTAATCACATGGTGCAGTCTCTGTGTAATCACATGGTGCAGTCTCTGTGTAATCACATGGTGCATCCTCTATTTATTCGCATGGTGCAGTCTCTGTGTAATCACATGGTGCACTATTTCTGTGAAATCACATGGTGCAGTCTTTGTGTAAACACATGGTGCAGTCTCTCTGTGTAATCACATGGTGCAGCCTCTATGTAATCACATGGTGCAGTCTCTGTATAATCACATGGTGCAGTCTCTGTGTAATCACATGGTGCATCCTCTATTTATTCGCATGGTGCAGTCTCTGTGTAATCACATGGTGCACTATTTCTGTGAAATCACATGGTGCAGTCTTTGTGTAAACACATGGTGCAGTCTCTCTGTGTAATCACATGGTGCAGCCTCTTTGTAATCACATGACGCAGTCTCTGTATAATCACATGATGCAGACACTGTGTAATCACATGGTGCAGTCTCTGTGTAATCACATGGTGCATTCTCTATGTAATCACATGGTGCAGTCTCTATGTGTAATCACATGGTGCAGTCTCTGTGTAATCACATGATGCAGTCACTGTGTAATCATATGGTGCTGTCTCTCTGTATAATCACATGGTGCAGTCTCTCTGTGTAAACACATTGTGCAATCTCTCTGTGTAATCACATGAAGCAGTCTCTGTATAACCACATGGTGCAGTCTCTCTCTATAACCACATGGTGCAGTCTCTCTGTGTAAACACATTGTGCAATCTCTCTGTGTAATCACATGATGCAGTCTCTATATAATCACATGGTGCAGTCTCTCTGTTTAATCACACGATGCAGTCTCTGTATAATGACATGGTGAAGTTTCTATGTAATCACATGGTGCAGTCTCTGTGTAATCACATGGTGCAGTCTCTGTATAATCACATGGCGCAGTCTCTCTGTGTAATCACATGGTGCACTATTTCTGTGAAATCACATGGTGCAGGCTCTGTGCAATCACATGATGCAGACTCTGTATAATCACATGGTGCAGTCTCTGTGTAATCACATGGTGCAGTCTGTGTATAATCACATGGCGCAGTCTCTCTGATTAATCACATGATGCAGTCTCTCTGTCTAAACATATGGTGCAGTCTCAGTGTAATCACACGGTGCAGTCTCTGTATAATCACATGGTGCAGTCACTGTGTAATCACATGGTGCAGTCTCTGTGTAATCACATGGTGCAGTCTCTCTGTGTAAACACATTGTGCAGTCTCTCTGTATTCACACGATGCAGTCTCTATGTAATCACATGGTGCAGTCTCTCTGTTAATAACTCGGTGCAGTCTCTCTGTAATTACATGGTGCAGTTTCCCTGTTTAATCACATGATGCAGTTTCTCTGTGTAAACACATGTTGGATTCTCTGTGTAATCACATGGTGCAGTCTCTATGTAATCGCATGGTGAAGTCTCAGTGTAATCACGTGGCGCAGTCTCTCTGTATAACCACATGGTGCAGTCTCTCTGTATAATCACATGGTGCAGTCTCCGTATAATCACATGTTGCAGTTTCCCTGTTTAATCACATGGTGCAGTCTTTCTGTGTAATCACATGTTGCAGTGTGTAATCACAAGGTGCACTATTTCTGTGAAATCACCTGGTGCAGTCTGTGTATAATCACATGGTGCAGTCTCTGTGTAATCACATGGTGCAGTCTCCCTGTGTAATCACATGGTGCTTTCTCTACATAATCACGTGGTGCAGTCTCTCTGTGTAATCACATGGTGCAGTACCTCTGTATAATCACATGTTGCAGTCTCTCTGTGTAATCACATGGTGCAGTCTCTGTATAATCACATGGTGCAGACTTTGTGCAATCACATGGTGCAGACTCTCTGTGTAATCACATGGCGCAGTCTCTGTATAATCACATGACGCTGTCTCTCTGTGTAATTACATGGCGCAGTCTCTCTGTGTAATCACATGGTGCAGTCTCTCTGTATAATCACTCGGTGCAGCCTCTCTCTGTAATCACATGGTGCAGTCTCTGTATAATTACATGGTGCAGTCTCTATGTAATTACATGGTGCAGTCTCTGTATAATTACATGGTGCAGTCTCTGTGTAATCACATGATGCATTCTCTCTGTTTAATCACATGGTGCAATCTCTGTATAATCACATGGTGCAGTGTCTGTGTAATCACATGGTGCAGTCTCTACGTGTAATCACATGGTGCAGTCTGTGTATAATTACATGGTGCAGTCACTATGTAATCACACGGTGCAGTCTCTGTATAATTACATGGTGCAGTCACTATGTAATCACATGGTGCAGTCTCTGTATAATCAAATGGTGCTGTCTCTGTACAATAAAATGGTGTAGTCTTTGTATAATCACATGGTGCAGTCTCTCTGTGTAATCACATGATGCAGTCTCTGTGTAATCACATGGTGCAGTCTCTCTGTATAATCACATGTTCCAATTTCCCAGTTTAATCACATGGTGCAGTCTCTGTACAATCACATGGTGCAGTCTCTCTTTGTAATCACATGATGCAGTCACTGTGTAATCACATGAAGCCGTCTCTTGGTGTAATCACATGGTGCAGTCTCTTCATAATCACATGATGCAGTCACTGTGTAATCACATGGTGCAGTCTCTGTGTAATCACATCGTGCAGTCTCTGTATAATCACATGGTGCAGTCTCAGTGTAATCACATGGTGCAGTCTCTCTATGTAATCACATGGTGCAGTCTCTGTGCAATCACATGGTGCAGTCTCAGTGTAATCACATGGTGCAGTCTCTGTGTAATCACATGGTGCAGTCTCTGTGTAATCACATGGTGCAGTCTCTATGTGTAATCACATGGTGCAGTCTCTGTGTAATCACATGGTGAAGTCTCTGTATAATCACATGGCGCAGTCTCTCTGTGTAATCACATGGTGCAGTCTCTATGTAATCACATGGTGCAGTCTCTGTATAATCACATGGCGCAGTCTCTCTGTGTAATCACATGGTGCAGTCTCTGTGTAATCACATGATGCAGTCTCTGTATAATCACATGTTGCAGTCTCTGTGAAAACACATGGTTCAGTCTCTCTGTGTTATCACATGATGCAGTCACTGTGTAATCACATGGTGCAGTCTCTGTGTAATCACATGGTGCAGTCTCTCTTTGTATCACATGGTGCAGTCTCTCTGTGTAATCACATGGTGCAATTTCCCTATTTAATCACATGATGCAGACTCTGTATAATCACATGTTGCAATTTCCCTGTTTAATCACATGATGCAGTCTCTGTATAATCACATGTTGCAATTTCCCTGTTTAATCACATGATGCAGTCTCTATGTATAAACACATGGTGCAGTCTCTCTGTGTAATCACATGGTGCACTCTCTCTGTATAACCACATGGTACAGTCTCTCTGTATAATAACCTGATGCAGTCTCTATATAATCACATGTTGCAGTTTCCCTTTTTAATCACATGATGCATTCTCTCTGTTTAATCACATGATGCAGTCTCTCTGTATAACCACACGGTGCAGTCTCGCTGTGCAATCACATGGTGCAGTCTCTCTGTGTAATCACATGATGCAGTCTCTCTGTGTAATCACATGATGCAGTCTCTGTGTAATCACATGGTGCAGTCTCTGTGTAAACACATTGTGCAGTCTCTCTGTGTAATCACATGATGCAGTCTCTGTGTAATCACATGGTGCAGTCTCTCTGTGTAATCACATGGTGCAGTCTCTGTGTAATCACATGGTGCAGTCTCTCTGTGTAATCACATGGTGCAGTCTCTGTGTAATCACATGGTGCAGTCTCTTTGTAATCACATGGTGCAGTCTCTGTATAATCACATGATGCAGTCACTGTGTAATCACATGGTGCAGTCTCCGTGTAATCACATGGTGCAGTCTCTCTGTGTAAACACATTGTGCAATCTCTCTGTGTAATCACATGATGCAGTCTCTGTGTAATCACATGGTGCAGTCTCTCTGTGTAAACACATTGTGCAATCTCTCTGTGTAATCACATGATGCAGTCTCTGTATAATCACATGGTGCAGCCTCTCTGTGTAATCACATGGTGCAGTCACTGTGTAATCACATGGTGCAGTCACTGTGTAATCACATGGTGCAGTCTCTCTGTGTAATCACATGGTGCAGTCTCTCTGTCTAAACATATGGTGCAGTCTCTGTGTAATCACATTGTGCAGTCTCTGTGTAATCACATGATGCCGTCTCTGTGTAAGCACATTGTGCAGTCTCTGTGTAATCACATGGTGCAGTCTCTGCGTAATCACATGGTGCAGTCTCTCTGAATAATCACATGGTGCAATCTCTTTGTAATCACATGGTGCAGTCTCTCTGTGTAATCACATGGTGCAGTATATGTCTAATCACATGGTGCATTCTCTGTGTATTCACATGTTGCATTCTCTCTGAATAATCACATGGTGCATTATTTGTGTAATCACATGGTGCAGTCTCTGTGTAATCACATGGTGCAGTCTCTGTGTAAACAAATGATGCAGTATCTGTGTCATCACATGGTGCAGTCTCTGTGTTAGCACATGGTGCAGTCTCTGTGTAATCACCTGGTGCAGTCTCTGTGTAATCACATGGTGCAGTCTCTGTGTAATCACATGGTGCAGTCTCTGTGTTAGCACATGGTGCAGTCTCTGTGTAATCACATGATGCAGTATCTGTGTAATCACATGTTGCAGTCTCTGTGTAATCACATGGTGCAGTTTCCCTGAATAATCAAATGGTGCAGTGTCTCTTTGCAATCACTTGATTTTATCTCCCTTTCAATTCACATGGTTCAGTCTCCCTGTGTAATCACATGGTGCAGTCTCCCTGTCTAATCAAATGGTGCTGCCTCTCTGTATAATCACATGGTGCAGTCTCTGTGTAATCACATGGTGCAGTCTCAGTGTAATCATATGTTGCACTCTCCTTGTCATCTCATGGTGCATCTCCAAGTCTAATCCCATGGTGCATTATCTGTGTAACTGCATGGTGCAGTATCTGTGTAATCACATGGTGCAGTCTCCATGTAATCACATGGTGCAGTCTCCATGTAATCACATGGTGCAGTCTTTGTGTAATCACATGGTGCAGTCTCCATGTAATCACATGGTGCAGTCTCTGTGTAATCACATGGTGCAGTTTCCCTGAATAATGAAATGGTGCAGTCTCTCTGTGTAAACACATGGTGCAGTCCCTCTGTGTAAACACATTGAGCAATCTCTCTGTGTAATCACATGATGCAGTCTCTGTATAACCACATGGTGCAGTCTCTCTGTATAACCACAAGGTGCAGTCTCCCTGTGTAATCACTTGATTTAATCTCCCTTTGAATTCACATGGTTTAGTCTCTCTGTGTAATCACATGGTGCAATATCTTTGTAATCAGATGGTGCAGTCTCTGGGTAATCACACAATGCAGTCACTGTGTAATCACATGTTGCAGTCTCGCTGTGTAATCATGTGTAGAAGTGTCTCTGTGTAATCACATGGTGCAGTATATTTCTAATCACATGGTGCATTCTCTGTGGAATCATATGGTTCAGTCTCTGTGAAATCACATGACGCAGTTTCCCTGTCTAATCACATCGTGTAGTCTATGTGTAATCACATGGTGCATTATCTGTGTAATCGCATGGTGCAGTCTCTCTGTGTAATCACATGGTGCAGTCTCTCTGTGTAATCTTATGGTGCAGTCTCTCTGTGTAATCGCATGGTGCAGACCCTATTTGTAATCAGATAGTGCAGTCTCTGGGTAATCACATGGTGCAGTATATGTCTAATCACATGGTGCATTCTCTGTGGAATCACATGCTGCAGTCTCTGTGCAATCACTTGATGCAGTCTCCCTGTCTAATCATATGGTGCAGTCCCTCTGAATAATCACATGGTGCAATCTGTGTGTAATCACATGGTGAAGTCTCTGTGTAATCACGTGATGCAGTCTCTGTGTAATCACATGGTGAAATCTCTGTGTAATCACATGGTGCAGTCTATCTGTGAAATCACAAGGTGCAGTCTCTGTGTAATTTCATGGTGCAGTCTCTGTGTACAAATAAAATTGCAGTCTCAGTGTAATCACATGATGCAGTCTCTCTGTTAAATCACATGGTGGAGTCACTCTGTGTAATCACATGATGCAGTCTCTCTGTGTAATCACATGGTGCAGTCTCTGTGTAATCACATGGTGCAGTCTCTATGTAAACACATGCTGCAGTCTCTCTGTGTAATCACATGAAGCAGACTCTATGTAATCACATGGTGTAGTCTCTCTGTGTAATCACATGATGCAGTCTCTATGTAATCACATGGTGCAGTCTCTATGTAATCACATGGTGCAGTCTCTGTGTAATCACATGGTGCCGTCTCTATGTAATCACATGGTGCAGTCTCTGTGTAATCACATGGTGCAGTCTCTGTGTAATCACATGGTTCAGTCCCTTTCAAATCACATGGTGCCGTCTCTCTGTTCAATCACATGGTGCAGTCTCTCTGTGTAATCACATGGTGCAGTCTCTCTGTTCAATCACATGGTGCCGTCTCTCTGTTCAATCACATGGTGCCGTCTCTCTGTTCAATCACATGGTGCAGTCTCTCTGTGTAATCACATGGTGCAGTCTCTCTGTGTAATCACATGGTGCAGTCTCTCTGTGTAATCACATGGTTCAGTCTCTTTCTAATCACTTGGTGCAGTCTCTCTGTGTAATCACATGGTTCAGTCTCTTTCTAATCACATGGTGCAGTCTCTCTGTGTAATCACTTGGTGCAGTCTCTCTGTGTAATCACATGGTTCAGTCTCTTTCTAATCACATGGTGCAGTCTCTCTGTGTAATCACTTGGTGCAGTCTCTCTGTGTAATCACATGGTGCAGTCTCTCTGTGTAATCACTTGGTACAGTCTCTCTGTGTAATCACATGGTGCAGTCTCTCTGTGTAATCACTTGGTGCAGTCTCTCTGTGTAATCACTTGGTGCAGCCTCTATGTGTAATCACATGGTGCAGTCTCTCTGTGTAATCACTTGGTGCAGTCTCTCTGTGTAATCACATGGAGTAGTCTCTCTGTGTAATCACATGGTGCAGTCTCTGTGTAATCACATGGAGCAGTCTCTCTGTGTAATCACATGGTGCAGGCTCTCTGTGTAATCACATGGAGCAGTCTCTGTGTAATCACATGGAGCAGTCTCTCTGTGTAATCACATGGTGCAGGCTCTCTGTGTAATCACATGGAGCAGTCTCTGTGTAATCACATGGAGCAGTCTCTCTGTGTAATCACATGGTGCAGTCTCTCTGTGTAATCACATGGAGCAGTCTCTGTGTAATCACATGGAGCAGTCTCTCTGTGTAATCACATGGAGCAGTCTCTCTGTGTAATCACATGGTGCAATCTCTCTGTGTAATCACATGGTGCAGTCTCACTGTGAAATCACATGGAGCAGTCTCTGTGTAATCACATGGTGCAGTCTCTCTGTGTAATCACATGGTGCAGTCTCTCTGTGTAATCACATGGTGCAGTCTCTCTGTGTAATCACATGGTGCAGTCTCTGTGTAATCACATGGAGCAGTCTCTCTGTGTAATCACATGGTGCAGTCACTCTGTGTAATCACATGGTGCAGTCTCACTGTGTAATCACATGGAGCAGTCTCTGTGTAATCACATGGTGCAGTCTCTCTGTATAATCACATGGTGCAGTCTCTGTGTAATCACATGATGCAGTCTCTCTGTATAATCACATGGCGCAGTCTCTGTGTAATCACATGGTGCAGTCTCCCTGTGTAATCACATGGTGCAGTCTCTGTGTAATCACATGGTGCTGACTCTGTGTAATCACATGGTGCAGTCTCTGTGTAATCACATGGTGCAGTCACTCTGTGTAATCACATGATGCAGTCTCTGTGTAATCACCTGGTGCAGTCTCTGCGTAATCACATGGTGCAGTATCTGTGTAATCACATGGTGCAGTCTCCATGTAATCACACGGTGAAGTCTCTGTGTAATCACATGGTGCAGTATCAGTGAAATCACATGGTGCAGTTCCTCTGTGTAATCACATGGTGCAGTCTATGTGTAATCACATGGTGCATTATCTGTGTAATCATATGGTGCAGTCTCTCTGTGTAATCACATGTGCATTATCAGTGTAATTACATGGTGCACTCTTTCCGTGTAATCACATGGTGCAGTCTATGTGTAATCACATGGTGAACTCTCTGTGTAATCACATGGTGCAGTCTATGTGTAATCACATGGTGAAGTCTCTGTGTAATCACATGGTGCAGTCTCTGTATAATCACATGGTGCAGTCTCTGTGTAATCACATGGTACAGTCTGTGTGTAATCACATGGTGCAGTCTTTGTGTAATCACATGGTGCAGTCTCTGTGTAATCACATGGTACAGTCTGTGTGTAATCACATGGTGCAGTCTTTGTGTAATCACTTGGTGCAGTCTCTCTGTTTAATCACCTGGTGCAGTCTCTCTGTGTAATCACATGATGCAGTCCCTGCGTAATCACATGGTGCAGTCTCTCTATGTAATCACATGGTGCAGTCTCTCTATGTAATCACATGGTGCAGTCTCTCTGTGTAATCACATGATGCAGTCTCTATTTAATCACCTGGTGCAGGCTCTATGTAAACACATGGTGCAGTTTCCCTGAATAATCACATGGTGCAGTCTCCATGTAATCACATGGTGCAGTATCTGTGTAATCACATGGTGCAGTTTCTGTGTGTTATCACATGGTGCAGTCTCTGTGCAATCACATGGTGCAGTCTCTCTGTGTAATCACATGGTGCAGTCTCCCTGTGTAAACAAATCGTGCAGTGTCTGTCTAATCACATGGTGCAGACTGTGTAATCACATGGTGCAGTATCTGTGTAATCACATAGTCCAGTCTCTGTGTAATCACATGGTGCAGTTTCTGTGTAATCACATGGTGCAGTCTCTGTGTAATCACATGGTGCAGTATCTATGTAATTACATGGTGCAGTCTCTCTGTGTAATCACATGCTGCAGTCTCTGTGTAATCACATGGTGCAGTCTACGTGTAATCACATGGTGCAGTAGCTGTGTAATGACATGGTGTAGTCTCTGTGTAATCACATGGTGCAGTATCTGTGTAATCACATGGTTTAGTCTCCCTGTGTAATCACTTGATTTAAACTCCCTTTGCATTCACGTGGTTTAGTCTCTCTGTGTAATCACATGGTGCAGTCTCACTGTGTAATCACATGGTGCAGTCTCTGTGTAATCACATGGTGCATTATCTGTGTAATCACATGGTGCAGTCTCTGTGTAATCACATGGTGCAGTCTCTGTGTAATCACATTGTGGAGTCTTTGTGTAATCACATGGTGCCGTCTCTGTGTAATCACATGGTGCAGTCTCGTTGTAATATCTTGGTGCAGTCTCCCTGTCTAATCACATGGTGCAGTCTCTCTGTGTAATCACATGGTGCAGTCTCTCTGTCGAAACATATGGTGCAGTCTCTGTGTAATCACATTGTGCAGTCTCTGTGTAATCACATGATGCCGTCTCTGTGTAAGCACATTGTGCAGTCTCTGTGTAATCACATGGTGCAGTCTCTGCGTAATCACATGGTGCAGTCTCTCTGAATAATCACATGGTGCAATCTCTTTGTAATCACATGGTGCAGTCTCTCTGTGTAATCACATGGTGCAGTATATGTCTAATCACATGGTGCATTCTCTGTGTATTCACATGTTGCATTCTCTCTGAATAATCACATGGTGCATTATTTGTGTAATCACATGGTGCAGTCTCTGTGTAATCACATGGTGCAGTCTCTGTGTAAACAAATGATGCAGTCTCTGTGTAATCACATGGTGCAGTCTCTGTGTAATCACATGATGCAGTATCTGTGTAATCACCTGGTGCAGTCTCTGTGTAATCACCTGGTGCAGTCTCTGTGTAATCACATGGTGCAGTCTCTGTATAATCACATGGTGCAGTCTCTGTGTAATCACATGGTGCAGTCTCTGTGTTAGCACATGGTGCAGTCTCTGTGTAATCACATGATGCAGTATCTGTGTAATCACATGTTGCAGTCTCTGTGTAATCACATGGTGCAGTTTCCCTGAATAATCAAATGGTGCAGTGTCTCTTTGCAATCACTTGATTTTATCTCCCTTTCAATTCACATGGTTCAGTCTCCCTGTGTAATCACATGGTGCAGTCTCCCTGTCTAATCAAATGGTGCTGCCTCTCTGTATAATCACATGGTGAAGTCTCTGTGTAATCACATGGTGCAGTCTCAGTGTAATCATATGTTGCACTCTCCTTGTCATCTCATGGTGCAGTCTCCAAGTCTAATCCCATGGTGCAGTCACTATATAATCACATGGTGCAGTATCTGTGTAATCACATGGTGCAGTCTCCATGTAATCACATGGTGCAGTCTCCATGTAATCACATGGTGCAGTCTTTGTGTAATCACATAGTGCAGTCTCCATGTAATCACATGGTGCAGTCTCTGTGTAATCACATGGTGCAGTTTCCCTGAATAATGAAATGGTGCAGTCACTGTGTAAACAGATGGTGCAGTCCCTCTGTGTAAACACATTGAGCAATCTCTCTGTGTAATCACATGATGCAGTCTCTGTATAACCACATGGTGCAGTCTCTCTGTATAACCACAAGGTGCAGTCTCCCTGTGTAATCACTTGATTTAATCTCCCTTTGAATTCACATGGTTTAGTCTCTCTGTGTAATCACATGGTGCAATATCTTTGTAATCAGATGGTGCAGTCTCTGGGTAATCACACAATGCAGTCACTGTGTAATCACATGTTGCAGTCTCGCTGTGTAATCATGTGTAGAAGTGTCTCTGTGTAATCACATGGTGCAGTATATCTCTAATCACATGGTGCATTCTCTGTGGAATCATATGGTTCAGTCTCTGTGAAATCACATGACGCAGTTTCCCTGTCTAATCACATCGTGTAGTCTATGTGTAATCACATGGTGCATTATCTGTGTAATCGCATGGTGCAGTCTCTCTGTGTAATCACATGGTGCAGTCTCTCTGTGTAATCTTATGGTGCAGTCTCTCTGTGTAATCGCATGGTGCAGTGTCTCTGTATAATCACATGGTGCAGCCTCTCTGTGTAATCACATGGTGCAGTCTCTCTGTGTAATCACATGATGCAGTCTCTCTGTGTAATCACATGGTGCAGTCTATGTGTAATCACATGGTGCAGTCTCTGTGTAATCACATGGTGCAGTCTCCATGTAATCACATGGTGCAGTCTCTGTGTAATCACATGGTGCAGTATCTGTGTAATCACATGGTGCAGTCTCTGTATAATCACATGGTGCAGTTTCCCTGAATAATCACATGTTGCAGTCTCTGAGTAATCACATGGTGCATTATCTGTTTAATCACATGGTGCAGTCTCCATGTCATGACATGGTGCAGTCTCTGTGTAATCACATGGTGCAGTCTCTCTGTGTAATCGCATGGTGAAGTCTCTCTGTGTAATCACATGGTGCAGTCTCTGTGTAATCACATGGTGCAGTCTATGTGTAATCACATGGTGCAGTCTCTGTGTAATCACATGGTGCAGTCTCTCTGTGTAATCGCATGGTGCAGTCTCTGTGTAATCACATGATACAGTATCTGTGTAATCACATGGTGCAGTCTCTCTGTGAAATCACATAGTGCAGTCTCTGTGTAATCACATGGTGCTGTCTCGGTGTAATCACATGGTGCAGTCTCGGTGTTATCACATGGTGCAGTTTCCCTGAATAATCACATGGTGCAGTCTCCATGTAATCACATGGTGCAGTCTCTGTGTAATCACATGGTGCAGTATCTGTGTAATCACATGGTGCAGTCTCTGTGTAATCACATGGTGCAGTATCTGTGTAATCACATGGTGCAGTCTCTGTGTAATCACATGGTGGAGTCTCCATGTAATGACATGGTGCAGTCTCTGTGTAATCACATGATGCAGTATCTGTGTAATCACATGGTGCAGTATCTGTGTAATCACATGGTGCAGTCTCTCTGTGTAATCACATGGTGCAGTCTCTGTGTAATCACATGGTTCAGTATCTGTGTAATCACATGGTTAGGATTCTGTGTAATCACATGATGCAGTATCTGTGTAATCACATGGTGCAATCTCCGTGTAATCACATGGTGCAGTATCTGTGTAATCACATGGTGCAGTTTCTGTGTAATCACATGATGCAGTCTCTCCGTGTAATCAAATGGTGCAGTATCTGTGTAATCACATGGTGCAGTCTCTCTGTGTAATCACATGGTGCAGTCTCTCTGTGTAATCACATGGTGCAGTCTCCCTGTGTAATCACATGGTGCAGTCTCCCTGTGTAAACACATGGTGCAGTCTCTGTCTAATCACATGGTGCAGGCTCTGTGTAAACACCTGGTGCAGTCTCTGTGTAATCACTTGGTACAGTCTCCCTGTGTAATCACATGGTGCAGTAACTGTGTAATCACATGGTGCAGTCTCTGTGTAATCACATGGTGCAGTATCTGTGTAATCACATGGTGCAGTCTCTGTGTAATCACATGGTGTAGTATATGTGTAATCACATGGTGCAGTATCTGTGTGATCACATGGAGCAGTCTCTCTGTGTATTCACATGGTGCAGTCTCTGTGTAATCACATGGTGCAGTATCTGTGTAATCACATGGTGCAGTCTCTCTGTGTAATCACATGGTGCAATATCTGTGTAATCACATGGTGCAGTATCTGTGTAATCACATGGTGCAGTCTCTCTGTGTAATCACATGGTGCAGTCTCTGTGTAATCACATGGTGCAGTTTCACTGAATAATCAAATGGTGCAGTCTCTCTGTGTAATCACATGGTGCAATATCTGTGTAATCACATGGTGCAGTCTCCCTGTATAATCACTTGATTTAATCTCCCTTTGAATTCACGTGGTTTAGACTTTTTGTGTAATCACATGGTGCAATCTCTTTGTAATCAGATGGTGCAGTCTCTGTATAATCACATGGTGCAGTCTCTCTGACTAATCACAAGGTGCAATCTCTGTGCAATCACATGGTGCTGTCTCTGTGCAATCACATGATGCAGTCACTCTGTGTAATCACCTGGCGCAGTCTCTGTATAATCACACGTTGCAGTCTCTGTGTAATCACATGGTACAGTCTTTGTGTAATCACATGGTGGAGTCTCCATGTAATGATATGGTGCAGTCTCTGTGTAATCACATGGTGCAGTCTCTGTGTAATCACATGGTGCAGTATCTGTGTAATCACATGGTGCAGTCTCTCTGTGCAATCACATGGTGCAGTCTCTGTGTAATCACATGGTTCAGTATCTGTGTAATCACATGGTTAGGATTCTGTGTAATCACATGGTGCAGTCTCTCTGTGCAATCACATGGTGCAGTATCTGTGTAATCACATGGTGCAGTCTCTGTGTAATCACATGGTGCAGTATCTGTGTAATCACATGGTGCAGTCTCTCTGTGTAATCACATGATGCAGTCTCTGTGTAATCACATGGTGGAGTCTCCATGTAATCACATGGTGCAGTCTCTGTGTAATCACATGGTGCAGTCTCTGTGTAATCACATGGTGCAGTATCTGTGTAATCACATGGTGCAGTCTCTCTGTGTAATCACATGGTGCAGTCTCTGTGTAATCACATGGTTCAGTATCTGTGTAATCACATGGTTAGGATTCTGTGTAATCACATGATGCAGTATCTGTGTAATCACATGGTGCAGTCTCCGTGTAATCACATGGTGCAGTATCTGTGTAATCACATGGTGCAGTTTCTGTGTAATCACATGATGCAGTCTCTCCGTGTAATCAAATGGTGCAGTCTCTGTGTAATCACATGGTGCAGTCTCTCTGTGTAATCACATGGTGCAGTCTCTGCGTAATCACATGGTGCAGTCTCTGTATAATCACATGGTGCAGTCTCTGTGTAATCACATGGTGCAGTCTTTGTGTAATCACATGGTGCAGTCTCTGTGTAATCACATGGTGCAGTCTCTGTATAATCACATGGTGCAGTCTCTAGGTAATCACTTGGTGCAGTCTATCTGTTTAATCACCTGGTGCAGTCTCTCTGTGTAATCACATGATGCAGTCCCTGTGTAATCACATGGTGCAGTCTCTCTATGTAATCACATGGTGCAGTTTCCCTGAATAATCACATGGTGCAGTCTCCATGTAATCACATGGTGCAGTCTCTATGTAATCACATGGTGCAGTTTCCCTGAATAATCACATGGTGCAGTATCTGTGTAATCACATGGTGCAGTTTCAGTGTGTTATCACATGATGCAGTCTCTGTGTAATCACATGGTGCAGTATCTGTGTAATCACATAGTGCAGTCTCTGTGTAATCACATGTTGCAGTATCTGTGTAATCACATGGTGCAGTCTCCCTGTGTAATCACTTGATTTAAACTCCCTTTGCATTCACGTGGTTTAGTCTCTCTGTGTAATCACATGGTGCAGTCTCACTGTGTAATCACATGGTGCAGTCTCTGTGTAATCACATGGTGAATTATCTGTGTAATCACATGGTGCAGTCTCTGTGTAATCACATGGTGCAGTCAGTGTGTAATCACATGGTTCAGTCTCTTTGTAATCACATGGTGCAGTCCCAGTGTAATCACATGGTGCAGTCTCTCTGTGTAATCACATGGTGCAGTCTCTCTGAATAATCACATGGTACAATCTCTGCGTAATCACATGGTGCAGACCCTATTTGTAATCAGATAGTGCAGTCTCTGGGTAATCACATGGTGCAGTATATGTCTAATCACATGGTGCATTCTCTGTGGAATCACATGCTGCAGTCTCTGTGCAATCACTTGATGCAGTCTCCCTGTCTAATCACATGGTGCAGTCCCTCTGAATAATCACATGGTGCAATCTGTGTGTAATCACATGGTGAAGTCTCTGCGTAATCACATGATGCAGTCTCTGTGTAATCACATGGTGCAATCTCTGTGTAATCAGATGGTGCAGTCTATCTGTGAAATCACAAGGTGCAGTCTCTGTGTAATCACATGGTGCAGTTTCTATGTAATCACCTGGTGCAGTCTCTATGTAATCACATGGTGCAGTCTCTATGTAATCACCTGGTGCAGTCTCTATGTAATCACATGGTGCAGCCTCTCTGTGTAATCACATGGTGCAGTCTCTCTGTGTAATCACATGGCGCAGTCTCTGTGTAATCACATGATGCAGTCTCTATGTAATCACATGGTGCAGTCTCTATGTAATCACATGGTGCAGTCTCTGTGTAATCACATGGTGCAGTCGCTTTGTGCTCAAATGTTGCAGTCTCTGTGTAATCACATGGTGCAGTCACTGTGTAATCACATGGTGCAGTCTCTGTATAATCACATGGTGCAGTCTCTGTGTAATCACATGGTGCAGTCTCAGTGTAATCACATGGTGCAGTCACTGAGTAATCACATGGTACCGTCTCTGTGTAATCACATGGTGCAATCTCTCTGTGTAATCACATGGTGCAGACTCTGTGTTATCACAAGGTGCAGTCTCTGTGTAATCACATGGTGCAGTATCAGTGCAATCACATGGTGCATTCTCTCTGTGTAATCACATGGTGCAGTCTCACTGTGTAATCACATGGTGCAATCGCTGTGTAATCAGATGGTGCAGTCTCTGTGTAATCAGATGGTGCAGTCTCCCTGCGAAATCACATGGTGCAGTCACTGTGCAATAACATGATGCAGTCTCCTTGTCTAAACACATGGTGCAGTCTCTCTGAATAATCACATGGTGCAATCTGTGTGTAATCACATGGTGCTGTCTCTGTGTAATCACATGGTGCAGTCTCTTTGTAATCACATGGTGCAGTCTCTGTGTAATCACATGGTGCAGTCTCCCTGTGTAATCATTTGATTTAATCTCCCTTTGAATTCACATGGTGCAGTCTCTCTGTGTAATCACATGAGGCAGTCTCTGTGTAATCACATGGTGCAGTCTCTCTGTATAATAACCTGGTGCGGTCTCTGTGTGATCACATGGTGCAGTCTCTGTGTAATCACATGTTGCAGTCTCTCTTTCTAGTCACATGGTGCAGTCTCTATGTAATCACATGGTGCAGTGTCTCTGTGTAATCACATGGTGAAGTCTCTCTGTGTAATCACATGGTGCAGTGTCTCTGTGTAATCACATGGTGCAGTCTCAGTGTAATCACATGGTGCCGTCTCTGTGTAATCACATGGTGCAGCCTCAGTTTAATCACATGGTGCAGCCTGTCTGTGTAATCACATGGTGCAGTCTCTCTGTGTAATCACATGGTGCAGTCTCTCTGTGTAATCACATGGTGCAGTCTCTCTGTGTAATCACATGGTGCAGTCTCTCTGTATAATCACATGTTGCAGTCTCTGTATAATTATATGGTGCAGCCTCTGTGTAATCATATGGTGCAGTCTCTGTGTAATCACATGGTGCAGTCTCTCTGTGTAATCACATGGTTCAATCTCCATGTGCAATCACATGGTGCAGTCTCTGTGTAATCAGATGGTGCAGTCTCACTGTGTAATCACATGATGCAGTCTCTCTGTGTAATCACATGGTGCAGTCTCTGTGTAATCACATGATGCAGTCTCTGTGTAATCACATGGTGCAGTCTCTGTGGAATCACTTGATTTAATCTCCCTTTGAATTCACGTGGTTTAGTCTCTCTGTAATCACATGGTGCAGTCACTCTGTGTAAACACATTGTGCAGTCTCTCTGAATAATCACATGGTGCAGTCTCCCTGTGTAATCACATGCTGGAGTCTCTGTGTAATCACATGGTGCAGTCTCTGTGTAGTCACATGGTGCAGTATCTGTTTAATCATATGGTGCAGTCTCCCTATGTAATCAGATGGTGCAGTATCTGTGTCATCAGAAGGTGCAGTCTCTGTGTAATCACATGGTGCAGTCTCTCTGTGTAATCACATGAGGCAGTCTCTGTGTAATCACATGGTGCAGTCTCTCTGTGTAATAACCTGGTGCGGTCTCTCTGTGTAATCCCATGGTGCAGTCACTCTGTGTAATCACATGGTGCAGTCTCTGTGTAATCACATGGTGCAGTCACTCTGTGTAATCACATGGTGCAGTCTCTGTGAAATCACATGGTGCCGTCTCTGTGTAATCACATGGTGCAGTACCTGTGTAATCTAATGGTGCAGTCTCTCTGTGTAATCACATGGTGCAGTCTCTCTGTGTAATCGCATGGTGAAGTCTCTCTGTGTAATCACATGGTGCAGTCTCTCTGTGTAATCACATGGTGCAGTCTATGTGTAATCACATGGTGCAGTCTCTGTGTAATCACATGGTGCAGTCTCTCTGTGTAATCACATGGTGCAGTCTCTGTGTAATCACATGATGCAGTATCTGTGTAATCACATGGTGCAGTCTCTGTGTAATCACATGGTGCAGTCTCGGTTTAATCACATGGTGCAGTCTCGGTGTAATCACATGGTGCAGTATCCCTGAATAATCACATGGTGCAGTCTCCATGTAATCACATGGTGCAGTCTCTGTGTAATCACATGGTGCATTATCTGTGTAATCACATGGTGCAGTTTCCCTGAATAATCACATGTTGCAGTCTCCATGTAATCACATGGTGCAGTATCTGTGTAATCACATGGTGCAGTTTCAGTGTGTTATCACATGATGCAGTCTCTGTGTAATCACATGGTGCAGTATCTGTGTAATCACATAGTGCAGTCTCTGTGTAATCACATGTTGCAGTATCTGTGTAATCACATGGTGCAGTCTCCCTGTGTAATCACTTGATTTAAACTCCCTTTGCATTCACGTGGTTTAGTCTCTCTGTGTAATCACATGGTGCAGTCTCACTGTGTAATCACATGGTGCAGTCTCTGTGTAATCACATGGTGAATTATCTGTGTAATCACATGGTGCAGTCTCTGTGTAATCACATGGTGCAGTCAGTGTGTAATCACATGGTTCAGTCTCTTTGTAATCACATGGTGCAGTCCCAGTGTAATCACATGGTGCAGTCTCTCTGTGTAATCACATGGTGCAGTCTCTATGTAATCACATGGTGCAGTCTCTATGTAATCACCTGGTGCAGTCTCTATGTAATCACATGGTGCAGCCTCTCTGTGTAATCACATGGTGCAGTCTCTCTGTGTAATCACATGGCGCAGTCTCTGTGTAATCACATGGTGCAGATTCTATGTAATCACCTGGTGCAGTCTCTATGTAATCACATGGTGCAGTCTCTATGTAATCACCTGGTGCAGTCTCTATGTAATCACATGGTGCAGTCTCTCTGTGTAATCACATGGCGCAGTCTCTGTGTAATCACATGATGCAGTCTCTATGTAATCACATGGTGCAGTCTCTATGTAATCACATGGTGCAGTCTCTGTGTAATCACATGGTGCAGTCGCTTTGTGCTCAAATGTTGCAGTCTCTGTGTAATCACATGGTGCAGTCACTGTGTAATCACATGGTGCAGTCTCTGTGTAATCACATGGTGCAGTCTCTGTATAATCACATGGTGCAGTCTCTGTGTAATCACATGGTGCAGTCTCAGTGTAATCACATGGTGCAGTCACTGTGTAATCACATGGTACCGTCTCTGTGTAATCACATGGTGCAATATCTCTGTGTAATCACATGGTGCAGACTCTGTGTTATCACAAGGTGCAGTCTCTGTGTAATCACATGGTGCAGTATCAGTGCAATCACATGGTGCATTCTCTCTGTGTAATCACATGGTGCAGTCTCACTGTGTAATCACATGGTGCAATCGCTGTGTAATCAGATGGTGCAGTCTCTGTGTAATCAGATGGTGCAGTCTCCCTGCGAAATCACATGGTGCAGTCACTGTGCAATAACATGATGCAGTCTCCTTGTCTAAACACATGGTGCAGTCTCTCTGAATAATCACATGGTGCAATCTGTGTGTAATCACATGGTGCTGTCTCTGTGTAATCACATGGTGCAGTCTCTTTGTAATCACATGGTGCAGTCTCTGTGTAATCACATGGTGCAGTCTCCCTGTGTAATCATTTGATTTAATCTCCCTTTGAATTCACATGGTGCAGTCTCTCTGTGTAATCACATGAGGCAGTCTCTGTGTAATCACATGGTGCAGTCTCTCTGTATAATAACCTGGTGCGGTCTCTGTGTGATCACATGGTGCAGTCTCTGTGTAATCACATGTTGCAGTCTCTCTTTCTAGTCACATGGTGCAGTCTCTATGTAATCACATGGTGCAGTGTCTCTGTGTAATCACATGGTGAAGTCTCTCTGTGTAATCACATGGTGCAGTGTCTCTGTGTAATCACATGGTGCAGTCTCAGTGTAATCACATGGTGCCGTCTCTGTGTAATCACATGGTGCAGCCTCAGTTTAATCACATGGTGCAGCCTGTCTGTGTAATCACATGGTGCAGTCTCTCTGTGTAATCGCATGGTGCAGTCTCTCTGTGTAATCACATGGTGCAGTCTCTCTGTGTAATCACATGGTGCAGTCTCTCTGTATAATCACATGTTGCAGTCTCTGTATAATTATATGGTGCAG
Source organism: Cetorhinus maximus (assembly GCF_964194155.1). NCBI lineage: Eukaryota > Metazoa > Chordata > Chondrichthyes > Lamniformes > Cetorhinidae > Cetorhinus > Cetorhinus maximus. Next base: position 152,489 of record NW_027596305.1, on the reverse strand, counting down.
CCTCTGTGTAATCATATGGTGCAGTCTCTGTGTAATCACATGGTGCAGTCTCTCTGTGTAATCACATGGTTCAATCTCCATGTGTAATCACATGGTGCAGCCTCTGTGTAATCACATGGTGCAATCACTGTGCAATCACATGGTGCAGTCTCTGTGTAATCAGATGGTGCAGTCTCACTGTGTAATCACATGATGCAGTCTCTCTGTGTAATCACATGGTGCAGTCTCTGTGTAATCACATGATGCAGTCTCTGTGTAATCACATGGTGCAGTCTCTGTGGAATCACTTGATTTAATCTCCCTTTGAATTCACGTGGTTTAGTCTCTCTGTAATCACATGGTGCAGTCACTCTGTGTAAACACATTGTGCAGTCTCTCTGAATAATCACATGGTGCAGTCTCCCTGTGTAATCACATGCTGGAGTCTCTGTGTAATCACATGGTGCAGTCTCTGTGTAGTCACATGGTGCAGTATCTGTTTAATCATATGGTGCAGTCTCCCTATGTAATCAGATGGTGCAGTATCTGTGTCATCAGAAGGTGCAGTCTCTGTGTAATCACATGGTGCAGTCTCTCTGTGTAATCACATGAGGCAGTCTCTGTGTAATCACATGGTGCAGTCTCTCTGTGTAATAACCTGGTGCGGTCTCTCTGTGTAATCCCATGGTGCAGTCACTCTGTGTAATCACATGGTGCAGTCTCTGTGTAATCACATGGTGCAGTCACTCTGTGTAATCACATGGTGCAGTCTCTGTGAAATCACATGGTGCCGTCTCTGTGTAATCACATGGTGCAGTACCTGTGTAATCTAATGGTGCAGTCTCTCTGTGTAATCACATGGTGCAGTCTCTCTGTGTAATCGCATGGTGAAGTCTCTCTGTGTAATCACATGGTGCAGTCTCTCTGTGTAATCACATGGTGCAGTCTATGTGTAATCACATGGTGCAGTCTCTGTGTAATCACATGGTGCAGTCTCTCTGTGTAATCACATGGTGCAGTCTCTGTGTAATCACATGATGCAGTATCTGTGTAATCACATGGTGCAGTCTCTGTGTAATCACATGGTGCAGTCTCGGTTTAATCACATGGTGCAGTCTCGGTGTAATCACATGGTGCAGTATCCCTGAATAATCACATGGTGCAGTCTCCATGTAATCACATGGTGCAGTCTCTGTGTAATCACATGGTGCATTATCTGTGTAATCACATGGTGCAGTTTCCCTGAATAATCACATGTTGCAGTCTCCATGTAATCACATGGTGCAGTATCTGTGTAATCACATGGTGCAGTTTCAGTGTGTTATCACATGATGCAGTCTCTGTGTAATCACATGGTGCAGTATCTGTGTAATCACATAGTGCAGTCTCTGTGTAATCACATGGTGCAGTCAGTGTGTAATCACATGGTTCAGTCTCTTTGTAATCACATGGTGCAGTCCCAGTGTAATCACATGGTGCAGTCTCTCTGTGTAATCACATGGTGCAGTCTCTCTGAATAATCACATGGTACAATCTCTGCGTAATCACATGGTGCAGACCCTATTTGTAATCAGATAGTGCAGTCTCTGGGTAATCACATGGTGCAGTATATGTCTAATCACATGGTGCATTCTCTGTGGAATCACATGCTGCAGTCTCTGTGCAATCACTTGATGCAGTCTCCCTGTCTAATCACATGGTGCAGTCCCTCTGAATAATCACATGGTGCAATCTGTGTGTAATCACATGGTGAAGTCTCTGCGTAATCACATGATGCAGTCTCTGTGTAATCACATGGTGCAATCTCTGTGTAATCAGATGGTGCAGTCTATCTGTGAAATCACAAGGTGCAGTCTCTGTGTAATCACATGGTGCAGTTTCTATGTAATCACCTGGTGCAGTCTCTATGTAATCACATGGTGCAGTCTCTATGTAATCACCTGGTGCAGTCTCTATGTAATCACATGGTGCAGCCTCTCTGTGTAATCACATGGTGCAGTCTCTCTGTGTAATCACATGGCGCAGTCTCTGTGTAATCACATGATGCAGTCTCTATGTAATCACATGGTGCAGTCTCTATGTAATCACATGGTGCAGTCTCTGTGTAATCACATGGTGCAGTCGCTTTGTGCTCAAATGTTGCAGTCTCTGTGTAATCACATGGTGCAGTCACTGTGTAATCACATGGTGCAGTCTCTGTATAATCACATGGTGCAGTCTCTGTATAATCACATGGTGCAGTCTCTGTGTAATCACATGGTGCAGTCTCAGTGTAATCACATGGTGCAGTCACTGTGTAATCACATGGTACCGTCTCTGTGTAATCACATGGTGCAATCTCTCTGTGTAATCACATGGTGCAGACTCTGTGTTATCACAAGGTGCAGTCTCTGTGTAATCACATGGTGCAGTATCAGTGCAATCACATGGTGCATTCTCTCTGTGTAATCACATGGTGCAGTCTCACTGTGTAATCACATGGTGCAATCGCTGTGTAATCAGATGGTGCAGTCTCTGTGTAATCAGATGGTGCAGTCTCCCTGCGAAATCACATGGTGCAGTCACTGTGCAATAACATGATGCAGTCTCCTTGTCTAAACACATGGTGCAGTCTCTCTGAATAATCACATGGTGCAATCTGTGTGTAATCACATGGTGCTGTCTCTGTGTAATCACATGGTGCAGTCTCTTTGTAATCACATGGTGCAGTCTCTGTGTAATCACATGGTGCAGTCTCCCTGTGTAATCATTTGATTTAATCTCCCTTTGAATTCACATGGTGCAGTCTCTCTGTGTAATCACATGAGGCAGTCTCTGTGTAATCACATGGTGCAGTCTCTCTGTATAATAACCTGGTGCGGTCTCTGTGTGATCACATGGTGCAGTCTCTGTGTAATCACATGTTGCAGTCTCTCTTTCTAGTCACATGGTGCAGTCTCTATGTAATCACATGGTGCAGTGTCTCTGTGTAATCACATGGTGAAGTCTCTCTGTGTAATCACATGGTGCAGTGTCTCTGTGTAATCACATGGTGCAGTCTCAGTGTAATCACATGGTGCCGTCTCTGTGTAATCACATGGTGCAGCCTCAGTTTAATCACATGGTGCAGCCTGTCTGTGTAATCACATGGTGCAGTCTCTCTGTGTAATCACATGGTGCAGTCTCTCTGTGTAATCACATGGTGCAGTCTCTCTGTATAATCACATGTTGCAGTCTCTGTATAATTATATGGTGCAGCCTCTGTGTAATCATATGGTGCAGTCTCTGTGTAATCACATGGTGCAGTCTCTCTGTGTAATCACATGGTTCAATCTCCATGTGTAATCACATGGTGCAGCCTCTGTGTAATCACATGGTGCAATCACTGTGCAATCACATGGTGCAGTCTCTGTGTAATCAGATGGTGCAGTCTCACTGTGTAATCACATGATGCAGTCTCTCTGTGTAATCACATGGTGCAGTCTCTGTGTAATCACATGATGCAGTCTCTGTGTAATCACATGGTGCAGTCTCTGTGGAATCACTTGATTTAATCTCCCTTTGAATTCACGTGGTTTAGTCTCTCTGTAATCACATGGTGCAGTCACTCTGTGTAAACACATTGTGCAGTCTCTCTGAATAATCACATGGTGCAGTCTCCCTGTGTAATCACATGCTGGAGTCTCTGTGTAATCACATGGTGCAGTCTCTGTGTAGTCACATGGTGCAGTATCTGTTTAATCATATGGTGCAGTCTCCCTATGTAATCAGATGGTGCAGTATCTGTGTCATCAGAAGGTGCAGTCTCTGTGTACTCACATGAGGCAGTCTCTGTGTAATCACATGGTGCAGTCTCTCTGTGTAATAACCTGGTGCGGTCTCTCTGTGTAATCACAGGGTGCAGTCACTCTGTGTAATCACATGGTGCAGTCTCTGTGTAATCACATGGTGCAGTCACTCTGTGTAATCACATGGTGCAGTCTCTGTGAAATCACATGGTGCCGTCTCTGTGTAATCACATGGTGCAGTACCTGTGTAATCTAATGGTGCAGTCTCTCTGTGTAATCACATGGTGCAGTCTCTCTGTGTAATCGCATGGTGAAGTCTCTCTGTGTAATCACATGGTGCAGTCTCTCTGTGTAATCACATGGTGCAGTCTATGTGTAATCACATGGTGCAGTCTCTGTGTAATCACATGGTGCAGTCTCTCTGTGTAATCACATGGTGCAGTCTCTGTGTAATCACATGATGCAGTATCTGTGTAATCACATGGTGCAGTCTCTGTGTAATCACATGGTGCAGTCTCGGTTTAATCACATGGTGCAGTATCCCTGAATAATCACATGGTGCAGGCTCCATGTAATCACATGGTGCAGTCTCTGTGTAATCACATGGTGCATTATCTGTGTAATCACATGGTGCAGTTTCCCTGAATAATCACATGTTGCAGTCTCCATGTAATCACATGGTGCAGTCTCTGTGTAATCACATGGTGCAGTATCTGTGTAATCACATGGTGCAGTCTCTCTGTGTAATCACATGGTGCAGTCTCTGTGTAATCACATGGTGCAGTCTCTGTGTAATCACATGGTGCAGTATCTGTGTAATCACATGGTGCAGTCTCTCTGTGTAATCACATGGTGCAGTCTCTGTGTAATCACATGGTTCAGTATCTGTGTGATCACATGGTTAGGATTCTGTGTAATCACATGATGCAGTCTCTCCGTGTAATCACATGGTGCAGTCTCTGTGTAATCACATGGTGCAATCTCTCTGTGTAATCACATGGTGCAGTCTCCCTGTGTAATCACATGGTGCAGTCTCCCTGTGTAATCACATGGTGCAGTCTCCCTGTGTAAACACATGGTGCAGTCTCTGTCTAATCACATGGTGCAGGCTCTGTGTAAACACCTGGTGCAGTCTCTGTGTAATCACTTGGTACAGTCTCTCTGTGTAATCACATGGTGGAGTAACTGTGTAATCACCTGGTGCAGTCTCTGTGTAATCACATGGTGCAGTCTCTGTGTAATCACATGGTGTAGTATATGTGTAATCACATGGTGCAGTATCTGTGTGATCATATGGTGCAGTCTCTCTGTGTAATCACATGGTGCAGTCTCTGTTTAATCACATGGTCCAGTATCTGTGTAATCACATGGTGCAGTCTCTCTGTGTAATCACATGGTGCAGTCTCCCTGTGTAAACACATGGTGCAGTCTCTGTCTAATCACATGGTGCAGGCTCTGTGTAAACACCTGGTGCAGTCTCTGTGTAATCGCTTGGTACAGTCTCTCTGTGTAATCACATGGTGCAGTAACTGTGTAATCACCTGGTGTAGTATATGTGTAATCACATGGTGCAGTATCTGTGTGATCACATGGAGCAGTCTCTCTGTGTAATCACATGGTGCAGTCTCTCTGTGTAATCACATGGTGCAGTCTCTGTGTAATCACATGGTGCAGTCTCTGTGTAATCACATGGTGCAGTATCTGTGTAATCACATGGTGCAGTCTCTCTGTGTAATCACATGGTGCAGTCTCTGTGTAAGCACATGGTTCAGTATCTGTGTAATCACATGGTTAGGATTCTGTGTAATCACATGATGCAGTCTCTCCGTGTAATCACATGGTGCAGTCTCTGTGTAATCACATGGTGCAATCTCTCTGTGTAATCACATGGTGCAGTCTCCCTGTGTAATCACATGGTGCAGTCTCCCTGTGTAATCACATGGTGCAGTCTCCCTGTGTAAACACATGGTGCAGTCTCTGTCTAATCACATGGTGCAGGCTCTGTGTAAACACCTGGTGCAGTCTCTGTGTAATCACTTGGTACAGTCTCTCTGTGTAATCACATGGTGCAGTAACTGTGTAATGACCTGGTGCAGTCTCTGTGTAATCACATGGTGCAGTCTCTGTGTAATCAGATGGTGCAGTCTCTCTGTGTAATCTAATGGTGCAGTCTCTCTGTGTAATCACATGGTGCAGTCTCTCTGTGTAATCGCATGGTGAAGTCTCTCTGTGTAATCACATGGTGCAGTCTCTCTGTGTAATCACATGGTGCAGTCTATGTGTAATCACATGGTGCAGTCTCTGTGTAATCACATGGTGCAGTCTCTCTGTGTAATCACATGGTGCAGTCTCTGTGTAATCACATGATACAGTATCTGTGTAATCACATGGTGCAGTCTCTGTGTAATCACATGGTGCAGTCTCGGTTTAATCACATGGTGCAGTCTCGGTGTAATCACATGGTGCAGTATCCCTGAATAATCACATGGTGCAGTCTCCATGTAATCACATGGTGCAGTCTCTGTGTAATCACATGGTGCATTATCTGTGTAATCACATGGTGCAGTTTCCCTGAATAATCACATGTTGCAGTCTCCATGTAATCACATGGTGCAGTATCTGTGTAATCACATGGTGCAGTTTCAGTGTGTTATCACATGATGCAGTCTCTGTGTAATCACATGGTGCAGTATCTGTGTAATCACATAGTGCAGTCTCTGTGTAATCACATGTTGCAGTATCTGTGTAATCACATGGTGCAGTCTCCCTGTGTAATCACTTGATTTAAACTCCCTTTGCATTCACGTGGTTTAGTCTCTCTGTGTAATCACATGGTGCAGTCTCACTGTGTAATCACATGGTGCAGTCTCTGTGTAATCACATGGTGAATTATCTGTGTAATCACATGGTGCAGTCTCTGTGTAATCACATGGTGCAGTCAGTGTGTAATCACATGGTTCAGTCTCTTTGTAATCACATGGTGCAGTCCCAGTGTAATCACATGGTGCAGTCTCTCTGTGTAATCACATGGTGCAGTCTCTCTGAATAATCACATGGTACAATCTCTGCGTAATCACATGGTGCAGACCCTATTTGTAATCAGATAGTGCAGTCTCTGGGTAATCACATGGTGCAGTATATGTCTAATCACATGGTGCATTCTCTGTGGAATCACATGCTGCAGTCTCTGTGCAAACACTTGATGCAGTCTCCCTGTCTAATCACATGGTGCAGTCCCTCTGAATAATCACATGGTGCAATCTGTGTGTAATCACATGGTGAAGTCTCTGCGTAATCACATGATGCAGTCTCTGTGTAATCACATGGTGCAATCTCTGTGTAATCAGATGGTGCAGTCTATCTGTGAAATCACAAGGTGCAGTCTCTGTGTAATCACATGGTGCAGTTTCTATGTAATCACCTGGTGCAGTCTCTATGTAATCACATGGTGCAGTCTCTATGTAATCACCTGGTGCAGTCTCTATGTAATCACATGGTGCAGCCTCTCTGTGTAATCACATGGTGCAGTCTCTCTGTGTAATCACATGGCGCAGTCTCTGTGTAATCACATGATGCAGTCTCTATGTAATCACATGGTGCAGTCTCTATGTAATCACATGGTGCAGTCTCTGTGTAATCACATGGTGCAGTCGCTTTGTGCTCAAATGTTGCAGTCTCTGTGTAATCACATGATGCAGTCACTGTGTAATCACATGGTGCAGTCTCTGTGTAATCACATGGTGCAGTCTCTGTATAATCACATGGTGCAGTCTCTGTGTAATCACATGGTGCAGTCTCAGTGTAATCACATGGTGCAGTCACTGTGTAATCACATGGTACCGTCTCTGTGTAATCACATGGTGCAATCTCTCTGTGTAATCACATGGTGCAGTATCAGTGCAATCACATGGTGCATTCTCTCTGTGTAATCACATGGTGCAGTCTCACTGTGTAATCACATGGTGCAATCGCTGTGTAATCAGATGGTGCAGTCTCTGTGTAATCAGATGGTGCAGTCTCCCTGCGAAATCACATGGTGCAGTCACTGTGCAATAACATGATGCAGTCTCCTTGTCTAAACACATGGTGCAGTCTCTCTGAATAATCACATGGTGCAATCTGTGTGTAATCACATGGTGCTGTCTCTGTGTAATCACATGGTGCAGTCTCTTTGTAATCACATGGTGCAGTCTCTGTGTAATCACATGGTGCAGTCTCCCTGTGTAATCATTTGATTTAATCTCCCTTTGAATTCACATGGTGCAGTCTCTCTGTGTAATCACATGAGGCAGTCTCTGTGTAATCACATGGTGCAGTCTCTCTGTATAATAACCTGGTGCGGTCTCTGTGTGATCACATGGTGCAGTCTCTGTGTAATCACATGTTGCAGTCTCTCTTTCTAGTCACATGGTGCAGTCTCTATGTAATCACATGGTGCAGTGTCTCTGTGTAATCACATGGTGAAGTCTCTCTGTGTAATCACATGGTGCAGTGTCTCTGTGTAATCACATGGTGCAGTCTCAGTGTAATCACATGGTGCCGTCTCTGTGTAATCACATGGTGCAGCCTCAGTTTAATCACATGGTGCAGCCTGTCTGTGTAATCACATGGTGCAGTCTCTCTGTGTAATCACATGGTGCAGTCTCTCTGTGTAATCACATGGTGCAGTCTCTCTGTATAATCACATGTTGCAGTCTCTGTATAATTATATGGTGCAGCCTCTGTGTAATCATATGGTGCAGTCTCTGTGTAATCACATGGTGCAGTCTCTCTGTGTAATCACATGGTTCAATCTCCATGTGTAATCACATGGTGCAGCCTCTGTGTAATCACATGGTGCAATCACTGTGCAATCACATGGTGCAGTCTCTGTGTAATCAGATGGTGCAGTCTCACTGTGTAATCACATGATGCAGTCTCTCTGTGTAATCACATGGTGCAGTCTCTGTGTAATCACATGATGCAGTCTCTGTGTAATCACATGGTGCAGTCTCTGTGGAATCACTTGATTTAATCTCCCTTTGAATTCACGTGGTTTAGTCTCTCTGTAATCACATGGTGCAGTCACTCTGTGTAAACACATTGTGCAGTCTCTCTGAATAATCACATGGTGCAGTCTCCCTGTGTAATCACATGCTGGAGTCTCTGTGTAATCACATGGTGCAGTCTCTGTGTAGTCACATGGTGCAGTATCTGTTTAATCATATGGTGCAGTCTCCCTATGTAATCAGATGGTGCAGTATCTGTGTCATCAGAAGGTGCAGTCTCTGTGTAATCACATGAGGCAGTCTCTGTGTAATCACATGGTGCAGTCTCTCTGTGTAATAACCTGGTGCGGTCTCTCTGTGTAATCACATGGTGCAGTCACTCTGTGTATTCACATGGTGCAGTCTCTGTGTAATCACATGGTGCAGTCACTCTGTGTAATCACATGGTGCAGTCTCTGTGAAATCACATGGTGCCGTCTCTGTGTAATCACATGGTGCAGTACCTGTGTAATCTAATGGTGCAGTCTCTCTGTGTAATCACATGGTGCAGTCTCTCTGTGTAATCGCATGGTGAAGTCTCTCTGTGTAATCACATGGTGCAGTCTCTCTGTGTAATCACATGGTGCAGTCTATGTGTAATCACATGGTGCAGTCTCTGTGTAATCACATGGTGCAGTCTCTCTGTGTAATCACATGGTGCAGTCTCTGTGTAATCACATGATGCAGTATCTGTGTAATCACATGGTGCAGTCTCTGTGTAATCACATGGTGCAGTCTCGGTTTAATCACATGGTGCAGTCTCGGTGTAATCACATGGTGCAGTATCCCTGAATAATCACATGGTGCAGGCTGCATGTAATCACATGGTGCAGTCTCTGTGTAATCACATGGTGCATTATCTGTGTAATCACATGGTGCAGTTTCCCTGAATAATCACATGTTGCAGTCTCCATGTAATCACATGGTGCAGTCTCTGTGTAATCACATGGTGCAGTATCTGTGTAATCACATGGTGCAGTCTCTCTGTGTAATCACATGGTGCAGTCTCTGTGTAATCACATGGTGCAGTCTCTGTGTAATCACATGGTGCAGTATCTGTGTAATCACATGGTGCAGTCTCTCTGTGCAATCACATGGTGCAGTCTCTGTGTAATCACATGGTTCAGTATCTGTGTAATCACATGGTTAGGAGTCTGTGTAATCACATGATGCAGTCTCTCCGTGTAATCACATGGTGCAGTCTCTGTGTAATCACATGGTGCAATCTCTCTGTGTAATCACATGGTGCAGTCTCCCTGTGTAATCACATGGTGCAGTCTCCCTGTGTAATCACATGGTGCAGTCTCCCTGTGTAAACACATGGTGCAGTCTCTGTCTAATCACATGGTGCAGTCTCTCTGTGTAATCACATGGTGCAGTAACTGTGTAATCACCTGGTGCAGTCTCTGTGTAATCACATGGTGCAGTAACTGTGTAATCACATGGTGCAGTCTCTGTGTAATCACATGGTGTAGTATATGTGTAATCACATGGTGCAGTATCTGTGTGATCACATGGTGCAGTCTCTCTGTGTAATCACATGGTGCAGTCTCTGTTTAATCACATGGTCCAGTATCTGTGTAATCACATGGTGCAGTCTCTCTGTGTAATCACATGGTGCAGTCTCCCTGTGTAAACACATGGTGCAGTCTCTGTCTAATCACATGGTGCAGGCTCTGTGTAAACACCTGGTGCAGTCTCTGTGTAATCACTTGGTACAGTCTCTCTGTGTAATCACATGGTGCAGTAACTGTGTAATCACCTGGTGCAGTCTCTGTGTAATCACATGGTGCAGTCTCTGTGTAATCACATGGTGTAGTATATGTGTAATCACATGGTGCAGTATCTGTGTGATCACATGGAGCAGTCTCTCTGTGTAATCACATGGTGCAGTCTCTCTGTGTAATCACATGGTGCAGTCTCTGTGTAATCACATGGTGCAGTCTCTGTGTAATCACATGGTGCAGTATCTGTGTAATCACATGGTGCAGTCTCTCTGTGTAATCACATGGTGCAGTCTCTGTGTAATCACATGGTTCAGTATCTGTGTAATCACATGGTTAGGATTCTGTGTAATCACATGATGCAGTCTCTCCGTGTAATCACATGGTGCAGTCTCTGTGTAATCACATGGTGCAATCTCTCTGTGTAATCACATGGTGCAGTCTCCCTGTGTAATCACATGGTGCAGTCTCCCTGTGTAATCACATGGTGCAGTCTCCCTGTGTAAACACATGGTGCAGTCTCTGTCTAATCACATGGTGCAGGCTCTGTGTAAACACCTGGTGCAGTCTTTGTGTAATCACTTGGTACAGTCTCTCTGTGTAATCACATGGTGCAGTAACTGTGTAATCACCTGGCGCAGTCTCTGTGTAATCACATGGTGCAGTCTCTGTGTAATCACATGGTGCAGTCTCTCTGTGTAATCTAATGGTGCAGTCTCTCTGTGTAATCACATGGTGCAGTCTCTCTGTGTAATCGCATGGTGAAGTCTCTCTGTGCAATCACATGGTGCAGTCTCTCTGTGTAATCACATGGTGCAGTCTATGTGTAATCACATGGTGCAGTCTCTGTGTAATCACATGGTGCAGTCTCTCTGTGTAATCACATGGTGCAGTCTCTGTGTAATCACATGATACAGTATCTGTGTAATCACATGGTGCAGTCTCTGTGTAATCACATGGTGCAGTCTCGGTTTAATCACATGGTGCAGTCTCGGTGTAATCACATGGTGCAGTATCCCTGAATAATCACATGGTGCAGTCTCCATGTAATCACATGGTGCAGTCTCTGTGTAATCACATGGTGCATTATCTGTGTAATCACATGGTGCAGTTTCCCTGAATAATCACATGTTGCAGTCTCCATGTAATCACATGGTGCAGTCTCTGTGTAATCACATGGTGCAGTTTCAGTGTGTTATCACATGATGCAGTCTCTGTGTAATCACATGGTGCAGTATCTGTGTAATCACATAGTGCAGTCTCTGTGTAATCACATGTTGCAGTATCTGTGTAATCACATGGTGCAGTCTCCCTGTGTAATCACTTGATTTAAACTCCCTTTGCATTCACGTGGTTTAGTCTCTCTGTGTAATCACATGGTGCAGTCTCACTGTGTAATCACATGGTGCAGTCTCTGTGTAATCACATGGTGCATTATCTGTGTAATCACATGGTGCAGTCTCTGTGTAATCACATGGTGCAGTCAGTGTGTAATCACATGGTTCAGTCTCTTTGTAATCACATGGTGCAGTCCCAGTGTAATCACATGGTGCAGTCTCTCTGTGTAATCACATGGTGCAGTCTCTCTGAATAATCACATGGTACAATCTCTGCGTAATCACATGGTGCAGACCCTATTTGTAATCAGATAGTGCAGTCTCTGGGTAATCACATGGTGCAGTATATGTCTAATCACATGGTGCATTCTCTGTGGAATCACATGCTGCAGTCTCTGTGCAATCACTTGATGCAGTCTCCCTGTCTAATCACATGGTGCAGTCCCTCTGAATAATCACATGGTGCAATCTGTGTGTAATCACATGGTGAAGTCTCTGCGTAATCACATGATGCAGTCTCTGTGTAATCACATGGTGCAATCTCTGTGTAATCAGATGGTGCAGTCTATCTGTGAAATCACAAGGTGCAGTCTCTGTGTAATCACATGGTGCAGTTTCTATGTAATCACCTGGTGCAGTCTCTATGTAATCACATGGTGCAGTCTCTATGTAATCACCTGGTGCAGTCTCTATGTAATCACATGGTGCAGCCTCTCTGTGTAATCACATGGTGCAGTCTCTCTGTGTAATCACATGGCGCAGTCTCTGTGTAATCACATGATGCAGTCTCTATGTAATCACATGGTGCAGTCTCTATGTAATCACATGGTGCAGTCTCTGTGTAATCACATGGTGCAGTCGCTTTGTGCTCAAATGTTGCAGTCTCTGTGTAATCACATGGTGCAGTCACTGTGTAATCACATGGTGCAGTCTCTGTGTAATCACATGGTGCAGTCCCTGTATAATCACATGGTGCAGTCTCTGTGTAATCACATGGTGCAGTCTCAGTGTAATCACATGGTGCAGTCACTGTGTAATCACATGGTACCGTCTCTGTGTAATCACATGGTGCAATCTCTCTGTGTAATCACATGGTGCAGACTCTGTGTTATCACAAGGTGCAGTCTCTGTGTAATCACATGGTGCAGTATCAGTGCAATCACATGGTGCATTCTCTCTGTGTAATCACATGGTGCAGTCTCACTGTGTAATCACATGGTGCAATCGCTGTGTAATCAGATGGTGCAGTCTCTGTGTAATCAGATGGTGCAGTCTCCCTGCGAAATCACATGGTGCAGTCACTGTGCAATAACATGATGCAGTCTCCTTGTCTAAACACATGGTGCAGTCTCTCTGAATAATCACATGGTGCAATCTGTGTGTAATCACATGGTGCTGTCTCTGTGTAATCACATGGTGCAGTCTCTTTGTAATCACATGGTGCAGTCTCTGTGTAATCACATGGTGCAGTCTCCCTGTGTAATCATTTGATTTAATCTCCCTTTGAATTCACATGGTGCAGTCTCTCTGTGTAATCACATGAGGCAGTCTCTGTGTAATCACATGGTGCAGTCTCTCTGTATAATAACCTGGTGCGGTCTCTGTGTGATCACATGGTGCAGTCTCTGTGTAATCACATGTTGCAGTCTCTCTTTCTAGTCACATGGTGCAGTCTCTATGTAATCACATGGTGCAGTGTCTCTGTGTAATCACATGGTGAAGTCTCTCTGTGTAATCACATGGTGCAGTGTCTCTGTGTAATCACATGGTGCAGTCTCAGTGTAATCACATGGTGCCGTCTCTGTGTAATCACATGGTGCAGCCTCAGTTTAATCACATGGTGCAGCCTGTCTGTGTAATCACATGGTGCAGTCTCTCTGTGTAATCACATGGTGCAGTCTCTCTGTGTAATCACATGGTGCAGTCTCTCTGTGTAATCACATGGTGCAGTCTCTCTGTATAATCACATGTTGCAGTCTCTGTATAATTATATGGTGCAGCCTCTGTGTAATCATATGGTGCAGTCTCTGTGTAATCACATGGTGCAGTCTCTCTGTGTAATCACATGGTTCAATCTCCATGTGTAATCACATGGTGCAGCCTCTGTGTAATCACATGGTGCAATCACTGTGCAATCACATGGTGCAGTCTCTGTGTAATCAGATGGTGCAGTCTCACTGTGTAATCACATGATGCAGTCTCTCTGTGTAATCACATGGTGCAGTCTCTGTGTAATCACATGATGCAGTCTCTGTGTAATCACATGGTGCAGTCTCTGTGGAATCACTTGATTTAATCTCCCTTTGAATTCACGTGGTTTAGTCTCTCTGTAATCACATGGTGCAGTCACTCTGTGTAAACACATTGTGCAGTCTCTCTGAATAATCACATGGTGCAGTCTCCCTGTGTAATCACATGCTGGAGTCTCTGTGTAATCACATGGTGCAGTCTCTGTGTAGTCACATGGTGCAGTATCTGTTTAATCATATGGTGCAGTCTCCCTATGTAATCAGATGGTGCAGTATCTGTGTCATCAGAAGGTGCAGTCTCTGTGTAATCACATGGTGCAGTCTCTCTGTGTAATCACATGAGGCAGTCTCTGTGTAATCACATGGTGCAGTCTCTCTGTGTAATAACCTGGTGCGGTCTCTCTGTGTAATCACATGGTGCAGTCACTCAGTGTAATCACATGGTGCAGTCTCTGTGTAATCACATGGTGCAGTCACTCTGTGTAATCACATGGTGCAGTCTCTGTGAAATCACATGGTGCCGTCTCTGTGTAATCACATGGTGCAGTACCTGTGTAATCTAATGGTGCAGTCTCTCTGTGTAATCACATGGTGCAGTCTCTCTGTGTAATCGCATGGTGAAGTCTCTCTGTGTAATCACATGGTGCAGTCTCTCTGTGTAATCACATGGTGCAGTCTATGTGTAATCACATGGTGCAGTCTCTGTGTAATCACATGGTGCAGTCTCTCTGTGTAATCACATGGTGCAGTCTCTGTGTAATCACATGATGCAGTATCTGTGTAATCACATGGTGCAGTCTCTGTGTAATCACATGGTGCAGTCTCGGTTTAATCACATGGTGCAGTCTCGGTGTAATCACATGGTGCAGTATCCCTGAATAATCACATGGTGCAGGCTCCATGTAATCACATGGTGCAGTCTCTGTGTAATCACATGGTGCATTATCTGTGTAATCACATGGTGCAGTTTCCCTGAATAATCACATGTTGCAGTCTCCATGTAATCACATGGTGCAGTCTCTGTGTAATCACATGGTGCAGTATCTGTGTAATCACATGGTGCAGTCTCTCTGTGTAATCACATGGTGCAGTCTCTGTGTAATCACATGGTGCAGTCTCTGTGTAATCACATGGTGCAGTATCTGTGTAATCACATGGTGCAGTCTCTCTGTGTAATCACATGGTGCAGTCTCTGTGTAATCACATGGTTCAGTATCTGTGTAATCACATGGTTAGGATTCTGTGTAATCACATGATGCAGTCTCTCCGTGTAATCACATGGTGCAGTCTCTGTGTAATCACATGGTGCAATCTCTCTGTGTAATCACATGGTGCAGTCTCCCTGTGTAATCACATGGTGCAGTCTCCCTGTGTAATCACATGGTGCAGTCTCCCTGTGTAAACACATGGTGCAGTCTCTGTCTAATCACATGGTGCAGGCTCTGTGTAAACACCTGGTGCAGTCTCTGTGTAATCACTAGGTACAGTCTCTCTGTGTAATCACATGGTGCAGTAACTGTGTAATCACCTGGTGCAGTCTCTGTGTAATCACATGGTGCAGTCTCTGTGTAATCACATGGTACAGTCTTTGTGTAATCACATGATGCAGTCTCTTTGTAATCACATGGTGCAGTCTCTCTGTGCAATCACATGATGCAGTCTCTATGTAATCACATGGTGCAGTCTCTCTGTGCAATCACATGGTGCAGTCTCTGTGTAATCACATGGTGCAGTCTCTGCGTAATCACATGGTGCAGTCTCTGTATAATCACATGGTGCAGTCTCTGTGTAATCACATGGTGCAGTCTCTCTGTGTAATCACATGGTGCAGTCTCTGTGTAATCAAATGATGCAGTATCTGTGTAATCACATGGTGCAGTCTCTCTGTGAAATCACATGGTGCAGTCTCTGTGTAATCATATGGTGCAGTTTCGGTGTAATCACATGGTGCAGTCTCGGTGTAATCACATGGTGCAGTTTCCCTGAATAATCACATGGTGCAGTCTCCATGTAATCACATGGTGCAGTCTCTGTGTAATCACATGGTGCAGTATCTGTGTAATCACATGGTGCAGTCTCTGTATAATCACATGGTGCAGTTTCCCTGAATAATCACATGTTGCAGTCTCCATGTAATCACATGGTGCAGTCTCTGAGTAATCACATGGTGCATTATCTGTTTAATCACATGGTGCAGTCTCCATGTCATGACATGGTGCAGTCTCTGTGTAATCACATGGTGCAGTCTCTCTGTGTAATCGCATGGTGAAGTCTCTCTGTGTAATCACATGGTGCAGTCTCTGTGTAATCACATGGTGCAGTCTATGTGTAATCACATGGTGCAGTCTCTGTGTAATCACATGGTGCAGTCTCTCTGTGTAATCGCATGGTGCAGTCTCTGTGTAATCACATGATACAGTATCTGTGTAATCACATGGTGCAGTCTCTCTGTGAAATCACATAGTGCAGTCTCTGTGTAATCACATGGTGCAGTCTCGGTGTAATCACATGGTGCCGTCTCGGTGTTATCACATGGTGCAGTTTCCCTGAATAATCACATGGTGCAGTCTCCATGTAATCACATGGTGCAGTCTCTGTGTAATCACATGGTGCAGTATCTGTGTAATCACATGGTGCAGTCTCTGTGTAATCACATGGTGCAGTATCTGTGTAATCACATGGTGCAGTCTCTCTGTGTAATCACATGATGCAGTCTCTGTGTAATCACATGGTGGAGACTCCATGTAATGACATGGTGCAGTCTCTGTGTAATCACATGGTGCAGTCTCTGTGTAATCACATGGTGCAGTTTCTGTGTAATCACATGATGCAGTCTCTCCGTGTAATCAAATGGTGCAGTCTCTGTGTAATCACATGGTGCAGTCTCTCTGTGTAATCACATGGTGCATTCTCTCTGTGTAATCACATGGTGCAGTCTCCCTGTGTAATCACATGGTGCAGTCTCCCTGTGTAATCACATGGTGCAGTCTCCCTGTGTAAACACATGGTGCAGTCTCTGTCTAATCAAATGGTGCAGGCTCTGTGTAAACACCTGGTGCAGTCTCTGTGTAATCACTTGGTACAGTCTCCCTGTGTAATCACATGGTGCAGTAACTGTGTAATCACATGGTGCAGTCTCTGTGTAATCACATGGTGCAGTATCTGTGTAATCACATGGTGCAGTCTCTGTGTAATCACATGGTGTAGTATATGTGTAATCACATGGTGCAGTATCTGTGTGATCACATGGAGCAGTCTCTCTGTGTATTCACATGGTGCAGTCGCTGTGTAATCACATGGTGCAGTATCTGTGTAATCACATGGTGCAGTCTCTCTGTGTAATCACATGGTGCAATATCTGTGTAATCACATGGTGCAGTATCTGTGTAATCACATGGTGCAGTCTCTGTGTAATCACATGGTGCAGTCTCTGTGTAATCACATGGTGCAGTCTCTGTGTAATCACATGGTGCAGTTTCACTGAATAATCAAATGGTGCAGTCTCTCTGTGTAATCACATGGTGCAATATCTGTGTAATCACATGGTGCAGTCTCCCTGTATAATCACTTGATTTAATCTCCCTTTGAATTCACGTGGTTTAGACTTTTTGTGTAATCACATGGTGCAATCTCTTTGTAATCAGATGGTGCAGTCTCTGTATAATCACATGGTGCAGTCTCTCTGACTAATCACAAGGTGCAATCTCTGTGCAATCACATGGTGCTGTCTCTGTGCAATCACATGATGCAGTCACTCTGTGTAATTACCTGGTGCAGTCTCTGTATAATCACACGTTGCAGTCTCTGTGTAATCACATGGTACAGTCTTTGTGTAATCACATGATGCAGTCTCTATGTAATCACATGGTGCAGTCTCTCTGTGCAATCACATGGTGCAGTCTCTGTGTAATCACATGGTGCAGTCTCTGCGTAATCACATGGTGCAGTCTCTGTATAATCACATGGTGCAGTCTCTGTGTAATCACATGGTGCAGTCTCTGTGTAATCACATGGTGCAGTCTTTGTGTAATCACATGGTGCAGTCTCTGTATAATCACATGGTGCAGTCTCTAGGTAATGACTTGGTGCAGTCTATCTGTTTAATCACCTGGTGCAGTCTCTCTGTGTAATCACATGGTGCAGTCTCTAGGTAATCACTTGGTGCAGTCTATCTGTTTAATCACCTGGTGCAGTCTCTCTATGTAATCACATGGTGCAGTTTCCCTGAATAATCACATGGTGCAGTCTCCATGTAATCACATGGTGCAGTCTCTCTGTGTAATCACATGGTGCAGTCTCACTGTGTAAACACATCGTGCAGTGTCTGTCTAATCACTAGGTGCAGTCTCTGTGTAATCACTTGGTACAGTCTCCCTGTGTAATCACATGGTGCAGTCTCTGTCTAATCACATGGTGCAGTAACTGTGTAATCACATGGTGCAGTCTCTGTGTAATCACATGGTGCAGTATCTGTGTAATCACATAGTGCAGTCTCTGTGTAATCACATGGTGCAGTATCTGTGTAATCACATGGTGCAGTCTCCCTGTGTAATCACTTGATTTAAACTCCCTTTGCATTCACGTGGTTTAGTCTCTCTGTGTAATCACATGGTGCAGTCTCACTGTGTAATCACATGGTGCAGTCTCTGTGTAATCACATGGTGAATTATCTGTGTAATCACATGGTGCAGTCTCTGTGTAATCACATGGTGCAGTCAGTGTGTAATCACATGGTTCAGTCTCTTTCTAATCACATGGTGCAGTCCCAGTGTAATCACATGGTGCAGTCTCTCTGTGTAATCACATGGTGCAGTCTCTCTGAATAATCACATGGTACAATCTCTGCGTAATCACATGGTGCAGACCCTATTTGTAATCAGATAGTGCAGTCTCTGGGTAATCACATGGTGCAGTATATGTCTAATCACATGGTGCATTCTCTGTGGAATCACATGCTGCAGTCTCTGTGCAATCACTTGATGCAGTCTCCCTGTCTAATCACATGGTGCAGTCCCTCTGAATAATCACATGGTGCAATCTGTGTGTAATCACATGGTGAAGTCTCTGCGTAATCACATGATGCAGTCTCTGTGTAATCACATGGTGCAATCTCTGTGTAATCAGATGGTGCAGTCTATCTGTGAAATCACAAGGTGCAGTCTCTGTGTAATCACATGGTGCAGTTTCTATGTAATCACCTGGTGCAGTCTCTATGTAATCACATGGTGCAGTCTCTATGTAATCACCTGGTGCAGTCTCTATGTAATCACATGGTGCAGCCTCTCTGTGTAATCACATGGTGCAGTCTCTCTGTGTAATCACATGGCGCAGTCTCTGTGTAATCACATGATGCAGTCTCTATGTAATCACATGGTGCAGTCTCTGTGTAATCACATGGTGCAGTCGCTTTGTGCTCAAATGTTGCAGTCTCTGTGTAATCACATGGTGCAGTCACTGTGTAATCACATGGTGCAGTCTCTGTGTAATCACATGGTGCAGTCCCTGTATAATCACATGGTGCAGTCTCTGTGTAATCACATGGTGCAGTCTCAGTGTAATCACATGGTGCAGTCACTGTGTAATCACATGGTACCGTCTCTGTGTAATCACATGGTGCAATCTCTCTGTGTAATCACATGGTGCAGACTCTGTGTTATCACAAGGTGCAGTCTCTGTGTAATCACATGGTGCAGTATCAGTGCAATCACATGGTGCATTCTCTCTGTGTAATCACATGGTGCAGTCTCACTGTGTAATCACATGGTGCAATCGCTGTGTAATCAGATGGTGCAGTCTCTGTGTAATCAGATGGTGCAGTCTCCCTGCGAAATCACATGGTGCAGTCACTGTGCAATAACATGATGCAGTCTCCTTGTCTAAACACATGGTGCAGTCTCTCTGAATAATCACATGGTGCAATCTGTGTGTAATCACATGGTGCTGTCTCTGTGTAATCACATGGTGCAGTCTCTTTGTAATCACATGGTGCAGTCTCTGTGTAATCACATGGTGCAGTCTCCCTGTGTAATCATTTGATTTAATCTCCCTTTGAATTCACATGGTGCAGTCTCTCTGTGTAATCACATGAGGCAGTCTCTGTGTAATCACATGGTGCAGTCTCTCTGTATAATAACCTGGTGCGGTCTCTGTGTGATCACATGGTGCAGTCTCTGTGTAATCACATGTTGCAGTCTCTCTTTCTAGTCACATGGTGCAGTCTCTATGTAATCACATGGTGCAGTGTCTCTGTGTAATCACATGGTGAAGTCTCTCTGTGTAATCACATGGTGCAGTGTCTCTGTGTAATCACATGGTGCAGTCTCAGTGTAATCACATGGTGCCGTCTCTGTGTAATCACATGGTGCAGCCTCAGTTTAATCACATGGTGCAGCCTGTCTGTGTAATCACATGGTGCAGTCTCTCTGTGTAATCACATGGTGCAGTCTCTCTGTGTAATCACATGGTGCAGTCTCTCTGTATAATCACATGTTGCAGTCTCTGTATAATTATATGGTGCAGCCTCTGTGTAATCATATGGTGCAGTCTCTGTGTAATCACATGGTGCAGTCTCTCTGTGTAATCACATGGTTCAATCTCCATGTGTAATCACATGGTGCAGCCTCTGTGTAATCACATGGTGCAATCACTGTGCAATCACATGGTGCAGTCTCTGTGTAATCAGATGGTGCAGTCTCACTGTGTAATCACATGATGCAGTCTCTCTGTGTAATCACATGGTGCAGTCTCTGTGTAATCACATGATGCAGTCTCTGTGTAATCACATGGTGCAGTCTCTGTGGAATCACTTGATTTAATCTCCCTTTGAATTCACGTGGTTTAGTCTCTCTGTAATCACATGGTGCAGTCACTCTGTGTAAACACATTGTGCAGTCTCTCTGAATAATCACATGGTGCAGTCTCTGTGTAGTCACATGGTGCAGTATCTGTTTAATCATATGGTGCAGTCTCCCTATGTAATCAGATGGTGCAGTATCTGTGTCATCAGAAGGTGCAGTCTCTGTGTAATCACATGGTGCAGTCTCTCTGTGTAATCACATGAGGCAGTCTCTGTGTAATCACATGGTGCAGTCTCTCTGTGTAATAACCTGGTGCGGTCTCTCTGTGTAATCACATGGTGCAGTCACTCTGTGTAATCACATGGTGCAGTCTCTGTGTAATCACATGGTGCAGTCACTCTGTGTAATCACATGGTGCAGTCTCTGTGAAATCACATGGTGCCGTCTCTGTGTAATCACATGGTGCAGTACCTGTGTAATCTAATGGTGCAGTCTCTCTGTGTAATCACATGGTGCAGTCTCTCTGTGTAATCGCATGGTGAAGTCTCTCTGTGTAATCACATGGTGCAGTCTCTCTGTGTAATCACATGGTGCAGTCTATGTGTAATCACATGGTGCAGTCTCTGTGTAATCACATGGTGCAGTCTCTCTGTGTAATCACATGGTGCAGTCTCTGTGTAATCACATGATGCAGTATCTGTGTAATCACATGGTGCAGTCTCTGTGTAATCACATGGTGCAGTCTCGGTTTAATCACATGGTGCAGTCTCGGTGTAATCACATGGTGCAGTATCCCTGAATAATCACATGGTGCAGGCTCCATGTAATCACATGGTGCAGTCTCTGTGTAATCACATGGTGCATTATCTGTGTAATCACATGGTGCAGTTTCCCTGAATAATCACATGTTGCAGTCTCCATGTAATCACATGGTGCAGTCTCTGTGTAATCACATGGTGCAGTATCTGTGTAATCACATGGTGCAGTCTCTCTGTGTAATCACATGGTGCAGTCTCTGTGTAATCACATGGTGCAGTCTCTGTGTAATCACATGGTGCAGTATCTGTGTAATCACATGGTGCAGTCTCTCTGTGTAATCACATGGTTCAGTATCTGTGTAATCACATGGTTAGGATTCTGTGTAATCACATGATGCAGTCTCTCCGTGTAATCACATGGTGCAGTCTCTGTGTAATCACATGGTGCAATCTCTCTGTGTAATCACATGGTGCAGTCTCCCTGTGTAATCACATGGTGCAGTCTCCCTGTGTAATCACATGGTGCAGTCTCCCTGTGTAAACACATGGTGCAGTCTCTGTCTAATCACATGGTGCAGGCTCTGTGTAAACACCTGGTGCAGTCTCTGTGTAATCACTTGGTACAGTCTCTCTGTGTAATCACATGGTGCAGTAACTGTGTAATCACCTGGTGCAGTCTCTGTGTAATCACATGGTGCAGTCTCTGTGTAATCACATGGTACAGTCTTTGTGTAATCACATGATGCAGTCTCTATTTAATCACATGGTGCAGTCTCTCTGTGCAATCACATGATGCAGTCTCTATGTAATCACATGGTGCAGTCTCTCTGTGCAATCACATGGTGCAGTCTCTGTGTAATCACATGGTGCAGTCTCTGCGTAATCACATGGTGCAGTCTCTGTATAATCACATGGTGCAGTCTCTGTGTAATCACATGGTGCAGTATCTGTTTAATCATATGGTGCAGTCTCCCTATGTAATCAGATGGTGCAGTATCTGTGTCATCAGAAGGTGCAGTCTCTGTGTAATCACATGGTGCAGTCTCTCTGTGTAATCACATGAGGCAGTCTCTGTGTAATCACATGGTGCAGTCTCTCTGTGTAATAACCTGGTGCGGTCTCTCTGTGAAATCACATGGTGCCGTCTCTGTGTAATCACATGGTGCAGTACCTGTGTAATCTAATGGTGCAGTCTCTCTGTGTAATCACATGGTGCAGTCTCTCTGTGTAATCGCATGGTGAAGTCTCTCTGTGTAATCACATGGTGCAGTCTCTCTGTGTAATCACATGGTGCAGTCTATGTGTAATCACATGGTGCAGTCTCTGTGTAATCACATGGTGCAGTCTCTCTGTGTAATCACATGGTGCAGTCTCTGTGTAATCACATGATGCAGTATCTGTGTAATCACATGGTGCAGTCTCTGTGTAATCACATGGTGCAGTCTCGGTTTAATCACATGGTGCAGTCTCGGTGTAATCACATGGTGCAGTATCCCTGAATAATCACATGGTGCAGGCTCCATGTAATCACATGGTGCAGTCTCTGTGTAATCACATGGTGCATTATCTGTGTAATCACATGGTGCAGTTTCCCTGAATAATCACATGTTGCAGTCTCCATGTAATCACATGGTGCAGTCTCTGTGTAATCACATGGTGCAGTATCTGTGTAATCACATGGTGCAGTCTCTCTGTGTAATCACATGGTGCAGTCTCTGTGTAATCACATGGTGCAGTCTCTGTGTAATCACATGGTGCAGTATCTGTGTAATCACATGGTGCAGTCTCTCTGTGTAATCACATGGTTCAGTCTCTGTGTAATCACATGGTTCAGTATCTGTGTAATCACATGGTTAGGATTCTGTGTAATCACATGATGCAGTCTCTCCGTGTAATCACATGGTGCAGTCTCTGTGTAATCACATGGTGCAATCTCTCTGTGTAATCACATGGTGCAGTCTCCCTGTGTAATCACATGGTGCAGTCTCCCTGTGAAATCACATGGTGCAGTCTCCCTGTGTAAACACATGGTGCAGTCTCTGTCTAATCACATGGTGCAGGCTCTGTGTAAACACCTGGTGCAGTCTCTGTGTAATCACTTGGTACAGTCTCTCTGTGTAATCACATGGTGCAGTAACTGTGTAATCACCTGGTGCAGTCTCTGTGTAATCACATGGTGCAGTCTCTGTGTAATCACATGGTACAGTCTTTGTGTAATCACATGATGCAGTCTCTATTTAATCACATGGTGCAGTCTCTCTGTGCAATCACATGATGCAGTCTCTATGTAATCACATGGTGCAGTCTCTCTGTGCAATCACATGGTGCAGTCTCTGTGTAATCACATGGTGCAGTCTCTGCGTAATCACATGGTGCAGTCTCTGTATAATCACATGGTGCAGTCTCTGTGTAATCACATGGTGCAGTCTCTCTGTGTAATCACATGGTGCAGTCTCTGTGTAATCACATGATGCAGTATCTGTGTAATCACATGGTGCAGTCTCTCTGTGAAATCACATGGTGCAGTCTCTGTGTAATCATATGGTGCAGTTTCGGTGTAATCACATGGTGCAGTCTCGGTGTAATCACATGGTGCAGTTTCCCTGAATAATCACATGGTGCAGTCTCCATGTAATCACATGGTGCAGTCTCTGTGTAATCACATGGTGCAGTATCTGTGTAATCACATGGTGCAGTCTCTGTATAATCACATGGTGCAGTTTCCCTGAATAATCACATGTTGCAGTCTCCATGTAATCACATGGTGCAGTCTCTGAGTAATCACATGGTGCATTATCTGTTTAATCACATGGTGCAGTCTCCATGTCATGACATGGTGCAGTCTCTGTGTAATCACATGGTGCAGTCTCTCTGTGTAATCGCATGGTGAAGTCTCTCTGTGTAATCACATGGTGCAGTCTCTGTGTAATCACATGGTGCAATCACTGTGCAATCACATGGTGCAGTCTCTGTGTAATCAGATGGTGCAGTCTCACTGTGTAATCACATGATGCAGTCTCTCTGTGTAATCACATGGTGCAGTCTCTGTGTAATCACATGATGCAGTCTCTGTGTAATCACATGGTGCAGTCTCTGTGGAATCACTTGATTTAATCTCCCTTTGAATTCACGTGGTTTAGTCTCTCTGTAATCACATGGTGCAGTCACTCTGTGTAAACACATTGTGCAGTCTCTCTGAATAATCACATGGTGCAGTCTCTGTGTAGTCACATGGTGCAGTATCTGTTTAATCATATGGTGCAGTCTCCCTATGTAATCAGATGGTGCAGTATCTGTGTCATCAGAAGGTGCAGTCTCTGTGTAATCACATGGTGCAGTCTCTCTGTGTAATCACATGAGGCAGTCTCTGTGTAATCACATGGTGCAGTCTCTCTGTGTAATAACCTGGTGCGGTCTCTCTGTGTAATCACATGGTGCAGTCACTCAGTGTAATCACATGGTGCAGTCTCTGTGTAATCACATGGTGCAGTCACTCTGTGTAATCACATGGTGCAGTCTCTGTGAAATCACATGGTGCCGTCTCTGTGTAATCACATGGTGCAGTACCTGTGTAATCTAATGGTGCAGTCTCTCTGTGTAATCACATGGTGCAGTCTCTCTGTGTAATCGCATGGTGAAGTCTCTCTGTGTAATCACATGGTGCAGTCTCTCTGTGTAATCACATGGTGCAGTCTATGTGTAATCACATGGTGCAGTCTCTGTGTAATCACATGGTGCAGTCTCTCTGTGTAATCACATGGTGCAGTCTCTGTGTAATCACATGATGCAGTATCTGTGTAATCACATGGTGCAGTCTCTGTGTAATCACATGGTGCAGTCTCGGTTTAATCACATGGTGCAGTCTCGGTGTAATCACATGGTGCAGTATCCCTGAATAATCACATGGTGCAGGCTCCATGTAATCACATGGTGCAGTCTCTGTGTAATCACATGGTGCATTATCTGTGTAATCACATGGTGCAGTTTCCCTGAATAATCACATGTTGCAGTCTCCATGTAATCACATGGTGCAGTCTCTGTGTAATCACATGGTGCAGTATCTGTGTAATCACATGGTGCAGTCTCTCTGTGTAATCACATGGTGCAGTCTCTGTGTAATCACATGGTGCAGTCTCTGTGTAATCACATGGTGCAGTATCTGTGTAATCACATGGTGCAGTCTCTCTGTGTAATCACATGGTTCAGTCTCTGTGTAATCACATGGTTCAGTATCTGTGTAATCACATGGTTAGGATTCTGTGTAATCACATGATGCAGTCTCTCCGTGTAATCACATGGTGCAGTCTCAGTGTAATCACATGGTGCAATCTCTCTGTGTAATCACATGGTGCAGTCTCCCTGTGTAATCACATGGTGCAGTCTCCCTGTGTAATCACATGGTGCAGTCTCCCTGTGTAAACACATGGTGCAGTCTCTGTCTAATCACATGGTGCAGGCTCTGTGTAAACACCTGGTGCAGTCTCTGTGTAATCACTTGGTACAGTCTCTCTGTGTAATCACATGGTGCAGTAACTGTGTAATCACCTGGTGCAGTCTCTGTGTAATCACATGGTGTAGTCTCTGTGTAATCACATGGTACAGTCTTTGTGTAATCACATGATGCAGTCTCTATTTAATCACATGGTGCAGTCTCTCTGTGCAATCACATGATGCAGTCTCTATGTAATCACATGGTGCAGTCTCTCTGTGCAATCACATGGTGCAGTCTCTGTGTAATCACATGGTGCAGTCTCTGCGTAATCACATGGTGCAGTCTCTGTATAATCACATGGTGCAGTCTCTGTGTAATCACATGGTGCAGTCTCTCTGTGTAATCACATGGTGCAGTCTCTGTGTAATCACATGATGCAGTATCTGTGTAATCACATGGTGCAGTCTCTCTGTGAAATCACATGGTGCAGTCTCTGTGTAATCATATGGTGCAGTTTCGGTGTAATCACATGGTGCAGTCTCGGTGTAATCACATGGTGCAGTTTCCCTGAATAATCACATGGTGCAGTCTCCATGTAATCACATGGTGCAGTCTCTGTGTAATCACATGGTGCAGTATCTGTGTAATCACATGGTGCAGTCTCTGTATAATCACATGGTGCAGTTTCCCTGAATAATCACATGTTGCAGTCTCCATGTAATCACATGGTGCAGTCTCTGAGTAATCACATGGTGCATTATCTGTTTAATCACATGGTGCAGTCTCCATGTCATGACATGGTGCATTCTCTGTGTAATCACATGGTGCAGTCTCTCTGTGTAATCGCATGGTGAAGTCTCTCTGTGTAATCACATGGTGCAGTCTCTGTGTAATCACATGGTGCAGTCTATGTGTAATCACATGGTGCAGTCTCTGTGTAATCACATGGTGCAGTCTCTCTGTGTAATCGCATGGTGCAGTCTCTGTGTAATCACATGATACAGTATCTGTGTAATCACATGGTGCAGTCTCTCTGTGAAATCACATAGTGCAGTCTCTGTGTAATCACATGGTGCAGTCTCGGTGTAATCACATGGTGCCGTCTCGGTGTTATCACATGGTGCAGTTTCCCTGAATAATCACATGGTGCAGTCTCCATGTAATCACATGGTGCAGTCTCTGTGTAATCACATGGTGCAGTATCTGTGTAATCACATGGTGCAGTCTCTGTGTAATCACATGGTGCAGTATCTGTGTAATCACATGGTGCAGTCTCTCTGTGTAATCACATGATGCAGTCTCTGTGTAATCACATGGTGGAGTCTCCATGTAATGACATGGTGCAGTCTCTGTGTAATCACATGGTGCAGTCTCTGTGTAATCACATGGTGCAGTATCTGTGTAATCACATGGTGCAGTCTCTCTGTGTAATCACATGGTGCAGTCTCTGTGTAATCACATGGTTCAGTATCTGTGTAATCACATGGTTAGGATTCTGTGTAATCACATGATGCAGTATCTGTGTAATCACATGGTGCAGTCTCCCTGTGTAATCACATGGTGCAGTCTCCCTGTGTAAACACATGGTGCAGTCTCTGTCTAATCAAATGGTGCAGGCTCTGTGTAAACACCTGGTGCAGTCTCTGTGTAATCACTTGGTACAGTCTCCCTGTGTAATCACATGGTGCAGTAACTGTGTAATCACATGGTGCAGTCTCTGTGTAATCACATGGAGCAGTATCTGTGTAATCACATGGTGCAGTCTCTGTGTAATCACATGGTGTAGTATATGTGTAATCACATGGTGCAGTATCTGTGTGATCACATGGAGCAGTCTCTCTGTGTATTCACATGGTGCAGTCGCTGTGTAATCACATGGTGCAGTATCTGTGTAATCACATGGTGCAGTCTCTCTGTGTAATCACATGGTGCAATATCTGTGTAATCACATGGTGCAGTATCTGTGTAATCACATGGTGCAGTTTCACTGAATAATCAAATGGTGCAGTCTCTCTGTGTAATCACATGGTGCAATATCTGTGTAATCACATGGTGCAGTCTCCCTGTATAATCACTTGATTTAATCTCCCTTTGAATTCACGTGGTTTAGACTTTTTGTGTAATCACATGGTGCAATCTCTTTGTAATCAGATGGTGCAGTCTCTGTATAATCACATGGTGCAGTCTCTCTGACTAATGACAAGGTGCAATCTCTGTGCAATCACATGGTGCTGTCTCTGTGCAATCACATGATGCAGTCACTCTGTGTAATTACCTGGTGCAGTCTCTGTATAATCACACGTTGCAGTCTCTGTGTAATCACATGGTACAGTCTTTGTGTAATCACATGATGCAGTCTCTATGTAATCACATGGTGCAGTCTCTCTGTGCAATCACATGGTGCAGTCTCTGTGTAATCACATGGTGCAGTCTCTGCGTAATCACATGGTGCAGTCTCTGTATAATCACATGGTGCAGTCTCTGTGTAATCACATGGTGCAGTCTCTGTGTAATCACATGGTGCAGTCTTTGTGTAATCACATGGTGCAGTCTCTGTATAATCACATGGTGCAGTCTCTAGGTAATGACTTGGTGCAGTCTATCTGTTTAATCACCTGGTGCAGTCTCTCTGTGTAATCACATGGTGCAGTCCCTGTGTAATCACATGGTGCAGTCTCTCTATGTAATCACATGGTGCAGTTTCCCTGAATAATCACATGGTGCAGTCTCCATGTAATCACATGGTGCAGTCTCTCTGTGTAATCACATGGTGCAGTCTCACTGTGTAAACACATCGTGCAGTGTCTGTCTAATCACTAGGTGCAGTCTCTGTGTAATCACTTGGTACAGTCTCCCTGTGTAATCACATGGTGCAGTCTCTGTCTAATCACATGGTGCAGTAACTGTGTAATCACATGGTGCAGTCTCTGTGTAATCACATGGTGCAGTATCTGTGTAATCACATAGTGCAGTCTCTGTGTAATCACATGGTGCAGTATCTGTGTAATCACATGGTGCAGTCTCCCTGTGTAATCACTTGATTTAAACTCCCTTTGCATTCACGTGGTTTAGTCTCTCTGTGTAATCACATGGTGCAGTCTCACTGTGTGATCACATGGTGCAGTCTCTGTGTAATCACATGGTGCATTATCTGTGTAATCACATGGTGCAGTCTCTGTGTAATCACATGGTGCAGTCAGTGTGTAATCACATGGTTCAGTCTCTTTCTAATCACATGGTGCAGTCACAGTGTAATCACATGGTGCAGTCTCTCTGTGTAATCACATGGTGCAGTCTCTCTGAATAATCACATGGTACAATCTCTGCGTAATCACATGGTGCAGACCCTATTTGTAATCAGATAGTGCAGTCTCTGGGTAATCACATGGTGCAGTATATGTCTAATCACATGGTACATTCTCTGTGGAATCACATGCTGCAGTCTCTGTGCAATCACTTGATGCAGTCTCCCTGTCTAATCACATGGTGCAGTCCCTCTGAATAATCACATGGTGCAATCTGTGTGTAATCACATGGTGAAGTCTCTGTGCAATCACATGATGCAGTCTCTGTGTAATCACATGGTGCAATCTCTGTGTAATCAGATGGTGCAGTCAATCTGTGAAATCACAAGGTGCAGTCTCTGTGTAATCACATGGTGCAATCTCTATGTAATCACCTGGTGCAGTCTCTATGTAATCACATGGTGCAGTCTCTATGTAATCACCTGGTGCAGTCTCTATGTAATCACATAGCGCAGTCTCTATTTAATCACATGGTGCAGTCTCTCTGTGTAATCACATGGCGCAGTCTCTGTGTAATCACATGATGTAGTCTCTATGTAATCACATGGTGCAGTCTCTATGTAATCACATGTTGCAGTCTCTGTGTAATCACATGGTGCAATCTCTGTGTGCTCAAATGTTGCAGTCTCTGTGTAATCACATGATGCAGTCTCTCTGTGTAATCACATGGTGCAGTCACTGTGTAATCACATGGTGCAGTCTCTGTGTAATCACATGGTGCAGTCTCTGTATAATCACATGGTGCAGTCTCTGTGTAATCACATGGTGCAGTCTCAGTGTAATCACATGGTGCAGTCACTGTGTAATCACATGGTACCGTCTCTGTGTAATCACATGGTGCAATCTCTCTGTGTAATCACATGGTGCAGACTCTGTGTTATCACAAGGTGCAGTCTCTGTGTAATCACATGGTGCAGTATCAGTGCAATCACATGGTGCGTTGTCTCTGTGTAATGACATGGTGCAGTCTCACTGTGTAATCACATGGTGCAATCGCTGTGTAATCAGATGGTGCAGTCTCTGTGTAATCAGATGGTGCAGTCTCCCTGCGAAATCACATGGTGCAGTCACTGTGCAATAACATGATGCAGTCTCCTTGTTTAATCACATGGTGCAGTCTCTCTGAATAATCACATGGTGCAATCTGTGTGTAATCACATGGTGCTGTCTCTGTGTAATCACATGGTGCAGTCTCTTTGTAATCACATGGTGCAGTCTCTGTGTAATCACATGGCGCAGTCTCCCTGTGTAATCACTTGATTTAATCTCCCTTTGAATTCACATGGTGCAGTCTCTCTGTATAATAACCTGGTGTGGTCTCTGTGTGATCACATGGTGCAGTCTCTGTGTAATCACATGTTGCAGTCTCTCTTTGTAGTCACATGGTGCAGTCTCTATGTAATCATATGGTGCAGTCTCTCTGTGTAATCACATGGTGCAGTCTCTCTATGTAATCACATGGTGCAGTGTCTCTGTGTAATCACATGGTGCAGTCTGAGTTAATCACATGAGGCAGTCTCTGTGTAATCACATGGTGCAGTCTCTCTGTGTAATAACCTGGTGCGGTCTCTCTGTGTAATCCCATGGTGCAGTCACTCTGTGTAATCACATGGTGCAGTCTCTGTGTAATCACATGGTGCAGTCACTCTGTGTAATCACATGGTGCAGTCTCTGTGAAATCACATGGTGCCGTCTCTGTGTAATCACATGGTGCAGTACCTGTGTAATCTAATGGTGCAGTCTCTCTGTGTAATCACATGGTGCAGTCTCTCTGTGTAATCGCATGGTGAAGTCTCTCTGTGTAATCACATGGTGCAGTCTCTCTGTGTAATCACATGGTGCAGTCTATGTGTAATCACATGGTGCAGTCTCTGTGTAATCACATGGTGCAGTCTCTCTGTGTAATCACATGGTGCAGTCTCTGTGTAATCACATGATGCAGTATCTGTGTAATCACATGGTGCAGTCTCTGTGTAATCACATGGTGCAGTCTCGGTTTAATCACATGGTGCAGTCTCGGTGTAATCACATGGTGCAGTATCCCTGAATAATCACATGGTGCAGTCTCCATGTAATCACATGGTGCAGTCTCTGTGTAATCACATGGTGCATTATCTGTGTAATCACATGGTGCAGTTTCCCTGAATAATCACATGTTGCAGTCTCCATGTAATCACATGGTGCAGTATCTGTGTAATCACATGGTGCAGTTTCAGTGTGTTATCACATGATGCAGTCTCTGTGTAATCACATGGTGCAGTATCTGTGTAATCACATAGTGCAGTCTCTGTGTAATCACATGGTGCAGTCAGTGTGTAATCACATGGTTCAGTCTCTTTGTAATCACATGGTGCAGTCCCAGTGTAATCACATGGTGCAGTCTCTCTGTGTAATCACATGGTGCAGTCTCTCTGAATAATCACATGGTACAATCTCTGCGTAATCACATGGTGCAGACCCTATTTGTAATCAGATAGTGCAGTCTCTGGGTAATCACATGGTGCAGTATATGTCTAATCACATGGTGCATTCTCTGTGGAATCACATGCTGCAGTCTCTGTGCAATCACTTGATGCAGTCTCCCTGTCTAATCACATGGTGCAGTCCCTCTGAATAATCACATGGTGCAATCTGTGTGTAATCACATGGTGAAGTCTCTGCGTAATCACATGATGCAGTCTCTGTGTAATCACATGGTGCAATCTCTGTGTAATCAGATGGTGCAGTCTATCTGTGAAATCACAAGGTGCAGTCTCTGTGTAATCACATGGTGCAGTTTCTATGTAATCACCTGGTGCAGTCTCTATGTAATCACATGGTGCAGTCTCTATGTAATCACCTGGTGCAGTCTCTATGTAATCACATGGTGCAGCCTCTCTGTGTAATCACATGGTGCAGTCTCTCTGTGTAATCACATGGCGCAGTCTCTGTGTAATCACATGATGCAGTCTCTATGTAATCACATGGTGCAGTCTCTATGTAATCACATGGTGCAGTCTCTGTGTAATCACATGGTGCAGTCGCTTTGTGCTCAAATGTTGCAGTCTCTGTGTAATCACATGGTGCAGTCACTGTGTAATCACATGGTGCAGTCTCTGTATAATCACATGGTGCAGTCTCTGTATAATCACATGGTGCAGTCTCTGTGTAATCACATGGTGCAGTCTCAGTGTAATCACATGGTGCAGTCACTGTGTAATCACATGGTACCGTCTCTGTGTAATCACATGGTGCAATCTCTCTGTGTAATCACATGGTGCAGACTCTGTGTTATCACAAGGTGCAGTCTCTGTGTAATCACATGGTGCAGTATCAGTGCAATCACATGGTGCATTCTCTCTGTGTAATCACATGGTGCAGTCTCACTGTGTAATCACATGGTGCAATCGCTGTGTAATCAGATGGTGCAGTCTCTGTGTAATCAGATGGTGCAGTCTCCCTGCGAAATCACATGGTGCAGTCACTGTGCAATAACATGATGCAGTCTCCTTGTCTAAACACATGGTGCAGTCTCTCTGAATAATCACATGGTGCAATCTGTGTGTAATCACATGGTGCTGTCTCTGTGTAATCACATGGTGCAGTCTCTTTGTAATCACATGGTGCAGTCTCTGTGTAATCACATGGTGCAGTCTCCCTGTGTAATCATTTGATTTAATCTCCCTTTGAATTCACATGGTGCAGTCTCTCTGTGTAATCACATGAGGCAGTCTCTGTGTAATCACATGGTGCAGTCTCTCTGTATAATA
The DNA here is from genome assembly GCF_964194155.1 of Cetorhinus maximus. Lineage (NCBI taxonomy): Eukaryota > Metazoa > Chordata > Chondrichthyes > Lamniformes > Cetorhinidae > Cetorhinus > Cetorhinus maximus. The sequence goes on along the minus strand of NW_027596305.1, from coordinate 119,365 downwards.
ACCTGGTGCGGTCTCTGTGTGATCACATGGTGCAGTCTCTGTGTAATCACATGTTGCAGTCTCTCTTTCTAGTCACATGGTGCAGTCTCTATGTAATCACATGGTGCAGTGTCTCTGTGTAATCACATGGTGAAGTCTCTCTGTGTAATCACATGGTGCAGTGTCTCTGTGTAATCACATGGTGCAGTCTCAGTGTAATCACATGGTGCCGTCTCTGTGTAATCACATGGTGCAGCCTCAGTTTAATCACATGGTGCAGCCTGTCTGTGTAATCACATGGTGCAGTCTCTCTGTGTAATCACATGGTGCAGTCTCTCTGTGTAATCACATGGTGCAGTCTCTCTGTGTAATCACATGGTGCAGTCTCTCTGTATAATCACATGTTGCAGTCTCTGTATAATTATATGGTGCAGCCTCTGTGTAATCATATGGTGCAGTCTCTGTGTAATCACATGGTGCAGTCTCTCTGTGTAATCACATGGTTCAATCTCCATGTGTAATCACATGGTGCAGCCTCTGTGTAATCACATGGTGCAATCACTGTGCAATCACATGGTGCAGTCTCTGTGTAATCAGATGGTGCAGTCTCACTGTGTAATCACATGATGCAGTCTCTCTGTGTAATCACATGGTGCAGTCTCTGTGTAATCACATGATGCAGTCTCTGTGTAATCACATGGTGCAGTCTCTGTGGAATCACTTGATTTAATCTCCCTTTGAATTCACGTGGTTTAGTCTCTCTGTAATCACATGGTGCAGTCACTCTGTGTAAACACATTGTGCAGTCTCTCTGAATAATCACATGGTGCAGTCTCCCTGTGTAATCACATGCTGGAGTCTCTGTGTAATCACATGGTGCAGTCTCTGTGTAGTCACATGGTGCAGTATCTGTTTAATCATATGGTGCAGTCTCCCTATGTAATCAGATGGTGCAGTATCTGTGTCATCAGAAGGTGCAGTCTCTGTGTACTCACATGAGGCAGTCTCTGTGTAATCACATGGTGCAGTCTCTCTGTGTAATAACCTGGTGCGGTCTCTCTGTGTAATCACATGGTGCAGTCACTCTGTGTAATCACATGGTGCAGTCTCTGTGTAATCACATGGTGCAGTCACTCTGTGTAATCACATGGTGCAGTCTCTGTGAAATCACATGGTGCCGTCTCTGTGTAATCACATGGTGCAGTACCTGTGTAATCTAATGGTGCAGTCTCTCTGTGTAATCACATGGTGCAGTCTCTCTGTGTAATCGCATGGTGAAGTCTCTCTGTGTAATCACATGGTGCAGTCTCTCTGTGTAATCACATGGTGCAGTCTATGTGTAATCACATGGTGCAGTCTCTGTGTAATCACATGGTGCAGTCTCTCTGTGTAATCACATGGTGCAGTCTCTGTGTAATCACATGATGCAGTATCTGTGTAATCACATGGTGCAGTCTCTGTGTAATCACATGGTGCAGTCTCGGTTTAATCACATGGTGCAGTATCCCTGAATAATCACATGGTGCAGGCTCCATGTAATCACATGGTGCAGTCTCTGTGTAATCACATGGTGCATTATCTGTGTAATCACATGGTGCAGTTTCCCTGAATAATCACATGTTGCAGTCTCCATGTAATCACATGGTGCAGTCTCTGTGTAATCACATGGTGCAGTATCTGTGTAATCACATGGTGCAGTCTCTCTGTGTAATCACATGGTGCAGTCTCTGTGTAATCACATGGTGCAGTCTCTGTGTAATCACATGGTGCTGTATCTGTGTAATCACATGGTGCAGTCTCTCTGTGTAATCACATGGTGCAGTCTCTGTGTAATCACATGGTTCAGTATCTGTGTGATCACATGGTTAGGATTCTGTGTAATCACATGATGCAGTCTCTCCGTGTAATCACATGGTGCAGTCTCTGTGTAATCACATGGTGCAATCTCTCTGTGTAATCACATGGTGCAGTCTCCCTGTGTAATCACATGGTGCAGTCTCCCTGTGTAATCACATGGTGCAGTCTCCCTGTGTAAACACATGGTGCAGTCTCTGTCTAATCACATGGTGCAGGCTCTGTGTAAACACCTGGTGCAGTCTCTGTGTAATCACTTGGTACAGTCTCTCTGTGTAATCACATGGTGGAGTAACTGTGTAATCACCTGGTGCAGTCTCTGTGTAATCACATGGTGCAGTCTCTGTGTAATCACATGGTGTAGTATATGTGTAATCACATGGTGCAGTATCTGTGTGATCATATGGTGCAGTCTCTCTGTGTAATCACATGGTGCAGTCTCTGTTTAATCACATGGTCCAGTATCTGTGTAATCACATGGTGCAGTCTCTCTGTGTAATCACATGGTGCAGTCTCCCTGTGTAAACACATGGTGCAGTCTCTGTCTAATCACATGGTGCAGGCTCTGTGTAAACACCTGGTGCAGTCTCTGTGTAATCACTTGGTACAGTCTCTCTGTGTAATCACATGGTGCAGTAACTGTGTAATCACCTGGTGTAGTATATGTGTAATCACATGGTGCAGTATCTGTGTGATCACATGGAGCAGTCTCTCTGTGTAATCACATGGTGCAGTCTCTCTGTGTAATCACATGGTGCAGTCTCTGTGTAATCACATGGTGCAGTCTCTGTGTAATCACATGGTGCAGTATCTGTGTAATCACATGGTGCAGTCTCTCTGTGTAATCACATGGTGCAGTCTCTGTGTAAGCACATGGTTCAGTATCTGTGTAATCACATGGTTAGGATTCTGTGTAATCACATGATGCAGTCTCTCCGTGTAATCACATGGTGCAGTCTCTGTGTAATCACATGGTGCAATCTCTCTGTGTAATCACATGGTGCAGTCTCCCTGTGTAATCACATGGTGCAGTCTCCCTGTGTAATCACATGGTGCAGTCTCCCTGTGTAAACACATGGTGCAGTCTCTGTCTAATCACATGGTGCAGGCTCTGTGTAAACACCTGGTGCAGTCTCTGTGTAATCACTTGGTACAGTCTCTCTGTGTAATCACATGGTGCAGTAACTGTGTAATGACCTGGTGCAGTCTCTGTGTAATCACATGGTGCAGTCTCTGTGTAATCAGATGGTGCAGTCTCTCTGTGTAATCTAATGGTGCAGTCTCTCTGTGTAATCACATGGTGCAGTCTCTCTGTGTAATCGCATGGTGAAGTCTCTCTGTGTAATCACATGGTGCAGTCTCTCTGTGTAATCACATGGTGCAGTCTATGTGTAATCACATGGTGCAGTCTCTGTGTAATCACATGGTGCAGTCTCTCTGTGTAATCACATGGTGCAGTCTCTGTGTAATCACATGATACAGTATCTGTGTAATCACATGGTGCAGTCTCTGTGTAATCACATGGTGCAGTCTCGGTTTAATCACATGGTGCAGTCTCGGTGTAATCACATGGTGCAGTATCCCTGAATAATCACATGGTGCAGTCTCCATGTAATCACATGGTGCAGTCTCTGTGTAATCACATGGTGCATTATCTGTGTAATCACATGGTGCAGTTTCCCTGAATAATCACATGTTGCAGTCTCCATGTAATCACATGGTGCAGTATCTGTGTAATCACATGGTGCAGTTTCAGTGTGTTATCACATGATGCAGTCTCTGTGTAATCACATGGTGCAGTATCTGTGTAATCACATAGTGCAGTCTCTGTGTAATCACATGTTGCAGTATCTGTGTAATCACATGGTGCAGTCTCCCTGTGTAATCACTTGATTTAAACTCCCTTTGCATTCACGTGGTTTAGTCTCTCTGTGTAATCACATGGTGCAGTCTCACTGTGTAATCACATGGTGCAGTCTCTGTGTAATCACATGGTGAATTATCTGTGTAATCACATGGTGCAGTCTCTGTGTAATCACATGGTGCAGTCAGTGTGTAATCACATGGTTCAGTCTCTTTGTAATCACATGGTGCAGTCCCAGTGTAATCACATGGTGCAGTCTCTCTGTGTAATCACATGGTGCAGTCTCTCTGAATAATCACATGGTACAATCTCTGCGTAATCACATGGTGCAGACCCTATTTGTAATCAGATAGTGCAGTCTCTGGGTAATCACATGGTGCAGTATATGTCTAATCACATGGTGCATTCTCTGTGGAATCACATGCTGCAGTCTCTGTGCAAACACTTGATGCAGTCTCCCTGTCTAATCACATGGTGCAGTCCCTCTGAATAATCACATGGTGCAATCTGTGTGTAATCACATGGTGAAGTCTCTGCGTAATCACATGATGCAGTCTCTGTGTAATCACATGGTGCAATCTCTGTGTAATCAGATGGTGCAGTCTATCTGTGAAATCACAAGGTGCAGTCTCTGTGTAATCACATGGTGCAGTTTCTATGTAATCACCTGGTGCAGTCTCTATGTAATCACATGGTGCAGTCTCTATGTAATCACCTGGTGCAGTCTCTATGTAATCACATGGTGCAGCCTCTCTGTGTAATCACATGGTGCAGTCTCTCTGTGTAATCACATGGCGCAGTCTCTGTGTAATCACATGATGCAGTCTCTATGTAATCACATGGTGCAGTCTCTATGTAATCACATGGTGCAGTCTCTGTGTAATCACATGGTGCAGTCGCTTTGTGCTCAAATGTTGCAGTCTCTGTGTAATCACATGATGCAGTCACTGTGTAATCACATGGTGCAGTCTCTGTGTAATCACATGGTGCAGTCTCTGTATAATCACATGGTGCAGTCTCTGTGTAATCACATGGTGCAGTCTCAGTGTAATCACATGGTGCAGTCACTGTGTAATCACATGGTACCGTCTCTGTGTAATCACATGGTGCAATCTCTCTGTGTAATCACATGGTGCAGTATCAGTGCAATCACATGGTGCATTCTCTCTGTGTAATCACATGGTGCAGTCTCACTGTGTAATCACATGGTGCAATCGCTGTGTAATCAGATGGTGCAGTCTCTGTGTAATCAGATGGTGCAGTCTCCCTGCGAAATCACATGGTGCAGTCACTGTGCAATAACATGATGCAGTCTCCTTGTCTAAACACATGGTGCAGTCTCTCTGAATAATCACATGGTGCAATCTGTGTGTAATCACATGGTGCTGTCTCTGTGTAATCACATGGTGCAGTCTCTTTGTAATCACATGGTGCAGTCTCTGTGTAATCACATGGTGCAGTCTCCCTGTGTAATCATTTGATTTAATCTCCCTTTGAATTCACATGGTGCAGTCTCTCTGTGTAATCACATGAGGCAGTCTCTGTGTAATCACATGGTGCAGTCTCTCTGTATAATAACCTGGTGCGGTCTCTGTGTGATCACATGGTGCAGTCTCTGTGTAATCACATGTTGCAGTCTCTCTTTCTAGTCACATGGTGCAGTCTCTATGTAATCACATGGTGCAGTGTCTCTGTGTAATCACATGGTGAAGTCTCTCTGTGTAATCACATGGTGCAGTGTCTCTGTGTAATCACATGGTGCAGTCTCAGTGTAATCACATGGTGCCGTCTCTGTGTAATCACATGGTGCAGCCTCAGTTTAATCACATGGTGCAGCCTGTCTGTGTAATCACATGGTGCAGTCTCTCTGTGTAATCACATGGTGCAGTCTCTCTGTGTAATCACATGGTGCAGTCTCTCTGTATAATCACATGTTGCAGTCTCTGTATAATTATATGGTGCAGCCTCTGTGTAATCATATGGTGCAGTCTCTGTGTAATCACATGGTGCAGTCTCTCTGTGTAATCACATGGTTCAATCTCCATGTGTAATCACATGGTGCAGCCTCTGTGTAATCACATGGTGCAATCACTGTGCAATCACATGGTGCAGTCTCTGTGTAATCAGATGGTGCAGTCTCACTGTGTAATCACATGATGCAGTCTCTCTGTGTAATCACATGGTGCAGTCTCTGTGTAATCACATGATGCAGTCTCTGTGTAATCACATGGTGCAGTCTCTGTGGAATCACTTGATTTAATCTCCCTTTGAATTCACGTGGTTTAGTCTCTCTGTAATCACATGGTGCAGTCACTCTGTGTAAACACATTGTGCAGTCTCTCTGAATAATCACATGGTGCAGTCTCCCTGTGTAATCACATGCTGGAGTCTCTGTGTAATCACATGGTGCAGTCTCTGTGTAGTCACATGGTGCAGTATCTGTTTAATCATATGGTGCAGTCTCCCTATGTAATCAGATGGTGCAGTATCTGTGTCATCAGAAGGTGCAGTCTCTGTGTAATCACATGAGGCAGTCTCTGTGTAATCACATGGTGCAGTCTCTCTGTGTAATAACCTGGTGCGGTCTCTCTGTGTAATCACATGGTGCAGTCACTCTGTGTATTCACATGGTGCAGTCTCTGTGTAATCACATGGTGCAGTCACTCTGTGTAATCACATGGTGCAGTCTCTGTGAAATCACATGGTGCCGTCTCTGTGTAATCACATGGTGCAGTACCTGTGTAATCTAATGGTGCAGTCTCTCTGTGTAATCACATGGTGCAGTCTCTCTGTGTAATCGCATGGTGAAGTCTCTCTGTGTAATCACATGGTGCAGTCTCTCTGTGTAATCACATGGTGCAGTCTATGTGTAATCACATGGTGCAGTCTCTGTGTAATCACATGGTGCAGTCTCTCTGTGTAATCACATGGTGCAGTCTCTGTGTAATCACATGATGCAGTATCTGTGTAATCACATGGTGCAGTCTCTGTGTAATCACATGGTGCAGTCTCGGTGTAATCACATGGTGCAGTCTCAGTGTAATCACATGGTTTAGTCTCTGTGTAATCACATGGTGCAGTCTCAGTGTAATCATATGGTTTAGTCTCTGTGTAATCACATGGTGCAATCTCTGTGTAATCACATTGTGCAGTCTCTGTATAATCACATTGTGCAGTCTCATTGTGAAATCACATGGTGCAGTCTCTGTGTAATCACATGGTGCAGTCTCTCTGTGTAATCACATGGTGCAGGCTCTATTTAATCACATGGTGCAGTCATTGTGTAATCACATGGTGCAGTTTCTGTGTAATCACGTGATGCAGTCACTCTGTGTAATCACATGGTGCCGTCTCTGTGTAATCACATGATGCAGTCACTGTGTGTAATCACATGGTGCAGTCTCTGTGTAATCACATGGTGCAGTCTCTGTGTAATCACATGGTGCAGTCTCTGTGTAATCACATGTTGCAGTCTCTCTGTGTAATCACATGTTGCAGTCTCTCTGTGTAATTACATGGTGCAGTCTCTCTGTTTAATCACATGTTGCAGTCTCATTGTGTAATCACATGGTCCAGTCTCTCTGTTTAATCACATGTTGCAGTCTCACTGTGTAATCGCATGGTGCAGTCACTCTGTGTAATCACATGGTGCAGTCTCTCTGAATAATCACATGGTGCAATCTCTGTGTAATCACATCGTGCAGTCTCTGTGTAATCACATGGTGCTGTCTCTCTGTTTTAAAACGTGGTGCAATCTCTCTGAATAATCACATGGTGCAGTCCCTCTGAATAATCACATGTTGCGATCTTTGTGTAATCACATGGTGCAGTATCTGTGTAATCCCATGGTGCAGTCTCTCTGTCTAAACAAATGGTGCAGTCTCTATGTAATCACATGGTGCAGAATATGCGTAATCACATGGTGCAGTCACTGTGTAATCACATGGTGCAGTCACTGTGTAATCACGTGCTGCAGTCACTGTGTAATCATCTGCTGCAGTCACTGTGTAATCACCCGCTGCAGTCAAAGTGTAATTACCTGGTGCAGTCACTGTGTAATCACATGCTGCAGTCTGTGTGTAATCACATGGTTCAGTCTCTTTGTAATCACAAGGTGCTGTCACTGTGTAATCACATGGTGTAGTTTCTTTGTAATGACATGGTGCAGTCTCTGTGTAATCATATGGTGAACACCTTCTTTGTAATCAGAAGGTGCAGTCACTGTGTAATCACATGGTGCAATCTCTGTGTAATCACATGGTGCAGTCTCTGTGTAATCACATGGTGCAGTCTCTCTGTGTAATCACATGGTGCAGTCTCTGTGTAATCACATGGTGCAGTCTCTGTGTAATCACATGGTGCAGTCTCTGTGTAATCACATGGTGCAGTCTCTCTGTGTAATCACATGGTGCAGTCTCTGTGTAATCACATGATGCAGTATCTGTGTAATCACATGGTGCAGTCTCTCTGTGAAATCACATGGTGCAGTCTCTTTGTAATCACATGGTGCAGTTTCGGTGTAATCACATGGTGTAGTCTCGGTGTAATCACATGGTGCAGTTTCCCTGAATAATCACATGGTGCAGTCTCCATGTAATCACATGGTGCAGTCTCTGTGTAATCACATGGTGCAGTATCTGTGTAATCACATGGTGCAGTCTCTGTGTAATCACATGGTACAGTTTCCCTGAATAATGACATGTTGCAGTCTCCATGTAATCACATGGTGCAGTCTCTGAGTAATCACATGGTGCAGTATCTGTGTAATCACATGGTGCAGTCTCCATGTCATGACATGGTGCAGTCTCTGTGCATTCACATGGTGCAGTCTCTGTGTAATCACATGGTGCAGTAGCTGTGTAATCTTATGGTGCAGTCTCTCTGTGTAATCAGATGGTGCAGTCTCTCTGTGTAATCGCATGGTGCAGTCTCTCTGTGTAATCACATGGTGCAGTCTCTGTGTAATCATATGGTGAACACCTTCATTGTAATCAGAAGGTGCAGTCACTGTGTAATCACATGGTGCAATCTCTGTGTAATCACATGGTGCAGTCTCTGTGTAATCACATGGTGCAGTCTCTCTGTGTAATCACATGGTGCAGTCTCTGTGTAATCACATGGTGCAGTCTCTGTAATCACATGATGCAGTATCTGTGTAATCACATGGTGCAGTCTCTCTGTGAAATCACATGGTGCAGTCTCTTTGTAATCACATGGTGCAGTCTCTGTGTAATCACATGGTGCAGTATCTGTGTAATCTTATGGTGCAGTCTCTCTGTGTAATCACATGGTGCAGTCTCTCTGTGTAATCGCATGGTGCAGTCTCTCTGTGTAATCACATGGTGCAGTCTCTCTGTGTAATCACATGGTGCAGTCTAAGTGTAATCACATGGTGCAGTCTCTGTGTAATCACATGGTGCAGTCTCTCTGTGTAATCACATGGTGCAGTCTCTGTGTAATCACATGATGCAGTATCTGTGTAATCACATGGTGCAGTCTCCCTGTGAAATCACATGGTGCAGGCTCTGTGTAATCACATGGTGCAGTCTCGGTGTAATCACATGGTGCAGTCTCGGTGTAATCACATGGTGCAGTTTCCCTGAATAATCACATGGTGCAGTCTCTGTGTAATCACATGGTGCAGTCTCTGTGTAATCACATGGTGCAGTATCTGTGTAATCACATGGTGCAGTCTCTGTGTAATCACATGGTGCAGTTTCCATGAATAATCACATGGTTCAGTCTCTGTGTAATCACATGGTGCAGTATCTGTGTAATCACATGGTGCAGTCTCTCTGTGTAATCACATGATGCAGTCTCTGTGTAATCACATGGTGGAGTCTACATGTAATGACATGGTGCAGTCTCTGTGTAATCACATGGTGCAGTATCTGTGTAATCACATGGTGCAGTCTCTCTGTGTAATCACATGGTGCAGTCTCTGTGTAATCACATGGTTCAGTATCTGTGTAATCACATGGTTAGGATTCTGTGTAATCACATGATGCAGTATCTGTGTAATCACATGGTGCAGTCTCTGTGTAATCACATGGTGCAGTATCTGTGTAATCACATGGTGCAGTTTCCGTGTAATCACATGATGCAGTCTCTCTGTGTAATCACATGGTGCAGTCTCTGTGTAATCACATGGTGCAGTCTCTGTGTAATCACATGGTGCAGTCTCTGTGTAATCACATGGTGCAGTCTCTCTGTGTAATCACATGGTGCAATCTCTCTGTGTAATCACATGGTGCAGTCTCCCTGTGTAATCACATGGTGCAGTCGCCCTGTGTAATCACATGGTGCAGTCTCCCTGTGTAAACACATGGTGCAGTCTCTGTCTAATCACATGGTGCAGGCTCTCTGTAATCACTTGGTACAGTCTCCCTGTGTAATCACATGGTGCAGTAACTGTGTAATCACATGGTGCAGTCTCTGTTTAATCACATGGTGCAGTATCTGTGTAATCACATGGTGTAGTATATGTATAATCACATGGTGCAGTATCTGTGTGATCACATGGAGCAGTCTTTCTGTGTAATCACATGGTGCAGTCTCTCTGTGTAATCACATGGTGCAGTATCTGTGTAATCACATGGTGCAGTCTCTCTGTGTAATCACTTGGTGCAGTATCTGTGTAATCACATGGTGCAGTCTCCATGTAATCACATGGTGCAGTCGCTGTGTAATCACATGGTGCAGTCTCTGTGTAATCACATGGTGCAGTCTCTGTGTAATCACATGGTGCAGTTTCACTGAATAATCAAATGGTGCAGTCTCTCTGTGTAATCACAGGGTGCAGTCTCCCTGTATAATCACTTGATTTAATCTCCCTTTGAATTCACGTGTTTTAGTCTTTCTGTGTAATCACATGGTGCAATCTCTTTGTAATCAGATGGTGCAGTCACTGTATAATCACATGGTACAGTCTCTGTGTAATCACATGGTGCAGTCTCTGTATAATCACACGTTGCAGTCTCTGTGTAATCACATGGTACAGTCTTTGTGTAATCACATGATGCAGTCTCTATGTAATCACATGGTGCAGTCTCTCTGTGCAATCACATGGTGCAGTCTCTGTGTAATCACATGGTGCAGTCTCTGCGTAATCACATGGTGCAGTCTCTGTATAATCACATGGTGCAGTCTCTGTGTAATCACATGGTGCAGTCTCTGTGTAATCACATGGTGCAGTCTCTAGGTAATCACTTGGTGCAGTCTCTCTGTTTAATCACCTGGTGCAGTCTCTCTGTGTAATCACATGATGCAGTCTCTCTGTGTAATCACATGATGCAGTCTCTATGTAATCACCTGGTGCAGGCTCTATGTAATCACATGGTGCAGTCAGTGTGTAACCACATGGTTCAGTCTCTTTGTAATCACATGGTGCAGTCCCAGTGTATTCACATGTTGCAGTCTCTCTGTGTAATCACATGGTGCAGTCTCTCTGAATAATCACATGGTACAATCTCTGCGTAATCACATGGTGCAGACCCTATTTGTAATCAGATAGTGCAGTCTCTGGGTAATCACATGGTGCAGTATATGTCTAATCACATGGTGCATTCTCTGTGGAATCACATGCTGCAGTCTCTGTGCAATCACTTGATGCAGTCTCCCTGTCTAATCATATGGTGCAGTCCCTCTGAATAATCACATGGTGCAATCTGTGTGTAATCACATGGTGAAGTCTCTGTGTAATCACATGATGCAGTCTCTGTGTAATCACATGGTGCAATCTCTGTGTAATCACATGGTGCAGTCTATCTGTGAAATCACAAGGTGCAGTCTCTGTGTAATTTCATGGTGCAGTCTCTGTGTACAAATAATATTGCAGTCTCTGTGTAATCACATGGTGGAGTCACTCTGTGTAATCACATGGTGTAGTCTCTCTGTGTAATCACATGATGCAGTCTCTATGTAATCACATGGTGCTGTCTCTATGTAATCACATGCTGCAGTCTCTCTATGTAATCATATGGTGCAGTCTCTCTGTGTAATCACATGGTGCCGTCTCTATGTAATTACATGGTGCAGCCTCTATGTAATCACATGGTGCAGTCTATGTATAATCAAATGATACAGTCTCTGTGTAATCACATGGTGCAGTCTCTGTGTAATCACATGGTGCAGTCTCCCTGTGTAATGACATGGTGCAGTCTCTCTGTGTAATAACATGGTGCAGTCTCCCTGTGTAATAACATGGTGCAGTCTCCCTGTGTAATCACATGGTGCAGTATCCCTGTGTAATCACATGGTGCAGTCTCTCTGTCTAAACAAATGGTGCAGTCTCTATGTAATCACATGGTGCAGTCTCCCTGTGAAATCACATGGTGCAGAATCTGTGGAATCACATGGTGCAGTCTCTGTTTAATGAGATAGTGCAGTATCACTGTGTAATCACATGGTGCAGTCTCTGTGTAATCACATGACGCAGTCTCGGTGTAATCACCTGGTTCAGTCACTGTGTAATCAGCTGGTGCAGTCACTGTGTAATCACATGCTGCAGTCTGTGTGTAATCACATGGTGCAGTCACTTTGTAATCACATGGTGCAGTCTCTGTGTAATCACATGGTGCAGTCTCTTTGTAATCGCATGGTGCAGTCTCTCTGTTTAAACAAATGGTGCAGTCTCTATGTAATCACATGGTGCAGTATCTCTGTCTAATCACATGGTGCAGTCTCTGTGTAATCACATGGTTCAGTCTCTTTGTAATCTCATGGTGCAGTCTCTCTGTTTAATCACATGTTGCAGTCCCTCTGTGTAAACACATGGTGCAGTCTCTCTGTGTAATAACATGGTGCAGTCTCTCTGTGTAATCACATGGTGCAGTCTCTCTGTGTAAACACATGGTGTAGTCTCTCTGTGTAAACACATGGTGCAATCTCTGTGTAATCACATGGTGCAGTCTCTGTGTAATCACATGGTGCAGTCTCTTTGAAATCACATGGTGCAGTCTCTCTCTGTAATCACATGGTGCGGTCTCTGTGTAATCACATTGTGCAGTCTCTCGGTGTAATCACATGGTGCAGTCTCAGTGTAATCACATGGTTTAGTCTCTGTGTAATCACATGGTGCAGTCTCAGTGTAATCATATGGTTTAGTCTCTGTGTAATCACATGGTGCAATCTCTGTGTAATCACATTGTGCAGTCTCTGTATAATCACATTGTGCAGTCTCATTGTGAAATCACATGGTGCAGTCTCTGTGTAATCACATGGTGCAGTCTCTCTGTGTAATCACATGGTGCAGGCTCTATTTAATCACATGGTGCAGTCATTGTGTAATCACATGGTGCAGTTTCTGTGTAATCACGTGATGCAGTCACTCTGTGTAATCACATGGTGCCGTCTCTGTGTAATCACATGATGCAGTCACTGTGTGTAATCACATGGTGCAGTCTCTGTGTAATCACATGGTGCAGTCTCTGTGTAATCACATGGTGCAGTCTCTGTGTAATCACATGTTGCAGTCTCTCTGTGTAATCACATGTTGCAGTCTCTCTGTGTAATTACATGGTGCAGTCTCTCTGTTTAATCACATGTTGCAGTCTCATTGTGTAATCACATGGTCCAGTCTCTCTGTTTAATCACATGTTGCAGTCTCACTGTGTAATCGCATGGTGCAGTCACTCTGTGTAATCACATGGTGCAGTCTCTCTGAATAATCACATGGTGCAATCTCTGTGTAATCACATCGTGCAGTCTCTGTGTAATCACATGGTGCTGTCTCTCTGTTTTAAAACGTGGTGCAATCTCTCTGAATAATCACATGGTGCAGTCCCTCTGAATAATCACATGTTGCGATCTTTGTGTAATCACATGGTGCAGTATCTGTGTAATCCCATGGTGCAGTCTCTCTGTCTAAACAAATGGTGCAGTCTCTATGTAATCACATGGTGCAGAATATGCGTAATCACATGGTGCAGTCACTGTGTAATCACATGGTGCAGTCACTGTGTAATCACGTGCTGCAGTCACTGTGTAATCATCTGCTGCAGTCACTGTGTAATCACCCGCTGCAGTCAAAGTGTAATTACCTGGTGCAGTCACTGTGTAATCACATGCTGCAGTCTGTGTGTAATCACATGGTTCAGTCTCTTTGTAATCACAAGGTGCTGTCACTGTGTAATCACATGGTGTAGTTTCTTTGTAATGACATGGTGCAGTCTCTGTGTAATCATATGGTGAACACCTTCTTTGTAATCAGAAGGTGCAGTCACTGTGTAATCACATGGTGCAATCTCTGTGTAATCACATGGTGCAGTCTCTGTGTAATCACATGGTGCAGTCTCTCTGTGTAATCACATGGTGCAGTCTCTGTGTAATCACATGGTGCAGTCTCTGTGTAATCACATGGTGCAGTCTCTGTGTAATCACATGGTGCAGTCTCTCTGTGTAATCACATGGTGCAGTCTCTGTGTAATCACATGATGCAGTATCTGTGTAATCACATGGTGCAGTCTCTCTGTGAAATCACATGGTGCAGTCTCTTTGTAATCACATGGTGCAGTTTCGGTGTAATCACATGGTGTAGTCTCGGTGTAATCACATGGTGCAGTTTCCCTGAATAATCACATGGTGCAGTCTCCATGTAATCACATGGTGCAGTCTCTGTGTAATCACATGGTGCAGTATCTGTGTAATCACATGGTGCAGTCTCTGTGTAATCACATGGTACAGTTTCCCTGAATAATGACATGTTGCAGTCTCCATGTAATCACATGGTGCAGTCTCTGAGTAATCACATGGTGCAGTATCTGTGTAATCACATGGTGCAGTCTCCATGTCATGACATGGTGCAGTCTCTGTGCATTCACATGGTGCAGTCTCTGTGTAATCACATGGTGCAGTAGCTGTGTAATCTTATGGTGCAGTCTCTCTGTGTAATCAGATGGTGCAGTCTCTCTGTGTAATCGCATGGTGCAGTCTCTCTGTGTAATCACATGGTGCAGTCTCTGTGTAATCATATGGTGAACACCTTCATTGTAATCAGAAGGTGCAGTCACTGTGTAATCACATGGTGCAATCTCTGTGTAATCACATGGTGCAGTCTCTGTGTAATCACATGGTGCAGTCTCTCTGTGTAATCACATGGTGCAGTCTCTGTGTAATCACATGGTGCAGTCTCTGTAATCACATGATGCAGTATCTGTGTAATCACATGGTGCAGTCTCTCTGTGAAATCACATGGTGCAGTCTCTTTGTAATCACATGGTGCAGTCTCTGTGTAATCACATGGTGCAGTATCTGTGTAATCTTATGGTGCAGTCTCTCTGTGTAATCACATGGTGCAGTCTCTCTGTGTAATCGCATGGTGCAGTCTCTCTGTGTAATCACATGGTGCAGTCTCTCTGTGTAATCACATGGTGCAGTCTAAGTGTAATCACATGGTGCAGTCTCTGTGTAATCACATGGTGCAGTCTCTCTGTGTAATCACATGGTGCAGTCTCTGTGTAATCACATGATGCAGTATCTGTGTAATCACATGGTGCAGTCTCCCTGTGAAATCACATGGTGCAGGCTCTGTGTAATCACATGGTGCAGTCTCGGTGTAATCACATGGTGCAGTCTCGGTGTAATCACATGGTGCAGTTTCCCTGAATAATCACATGGTGCAGTCTCTGTGTAATCACATGGTGCAGTCTCTGTGTAATCACATGGTGCAGTATCTGTGTAATCACATGGTGCAGTCTCTGTGTAATCACATGGTGCAGTTTCCATGAATAATCACATGGTTCAGTCTCTGTGTAATCACATGGTGCAGTATCTGTGTAATCACATGGTGCAGTCTCTCTGTGTAATCACATGATGCAGTCTCTGTGTAATCACATGGTGGAGTCTACATGTAATGACATGGTGCAGTTTCTGTGTAATCACATGGTGCAGTATCTGTGTAATCACATGGTGCAGTCTCTCTGTGTAATCACATGGTGCAGTCTCTGTGTAATCACATGGTTCAGTATCTGTGTAATCACATGGTTAGGATTCTGTGTAATCACATGATGCAGTATCTGTGTAATCACATGGTGCAGTCTCTGTGTAATCACATGGTGCAGTATCTGTGTAATCACATGGTGCAGTTTCCGTGTAATCACATGATGCAGTCTCTCTGTGTAATCACATGGTGCAGTCTCTGTGTAATCACATGGTGCAGTCTCTGTGTAATCACATGGTGCAGTCTCTGTGTAATCACATGGTGCAGTCTCTCTGTGTAATCACATGGTGCAATCTCTCTGTGTAATCACATGGTGCAGTCTCCCTGTGTAATCACATGGTGCAGTCGCCCTGTGTAATCACATGGTGCAGTCTCCCTGTGTAAACACATGGTGCAGTCTCTGTCTAATCACATGGTGCAGGCTCTCTGTAATCACTTGGTACAGTCTCCCTGTGTAATCACATGGTGCAGTAACTGTGTAATCACATGGTGCAGTCTCTGTTTAATCACATGGTGCAGTATCTGTGTAATCACATGGTGTAGTATATGTATAATCACATGGTGCAGTATCTGTGTGATCACATGGAGCAGTCTTTCTGTGTAATCACATGGTGCAGTCTCTCTGTGTAATCACATGGTGCAGTATCTGTGTAATCACATGGTGCAGTCTCTCTGTGTAATCACTTGGTGCAGTATCTGTGTAATCACATGGTGCAGTCTCCATGTAATCACATGGTGCAGTCGCTGTGTAATCACATGGTGCAGTCTCTGTGTAATCACATGGTGCAGTCTCTGTGTAATCACATGGTGCAGTTTCACTGAATAATCAAATGGTGCAGTCTCTCTGTGTAATCACAGGGTGCAGTCTCCCTGTATAATCACTTGATTTAATCTCCCTTTGAATTCACGTGTTTTAGTCTTTCTGTGTAATCACATGGTGCAATCTCTTTGTAATCAGATGGTGCAGTCACTGTATAATCACATGGTACAGTCTCTGTGTAATCACATGGTGCAGTCTCTGTATAATCACACGTTGCAGTCTCTGTGTAATCACATGGTACAGTCTTTGTGTAATCACATGATGCAGTCTCTATGTAATCACATGGTGCAGTCTCTCTGTGCAATCACATGGTGCAGTCTCTGTGTAATCACATGGTGCAGTCTCTGCGTAATCACATGGTGCAGTCTCTGTATAATCACATGGTGCAGTCTCTGTGTAATCACATGGTGCAGTCTCTGTGTAATCACATGGTGCAGTCTCTAGGTAATCACTTGGTGCAGTCTCTCTGTTTAATCACCTGGTGCAGTCTCTCTGTGTAATCACATGATGCAGTCTCTCTGTGTAATCACATGATGCAGTCTCTATGTAATCACCTGGTGCAGGCTCTATGTAATCACATGGTGCAGTTTCCCTGAATAATCACATGGTGCAGTCTCCATGTAATCACATGGTGCAGTCTCTATGTAATCACATGGTGCAGTTTCCCTGAATAATCACATGGTGCAGTCTCCATGTAATCACATGGTGCAGTATCTGTGCAATCACATGGTGCAGTCTCTCAGTGTAATCACATGGTGCAGTCTCCCTGTGTAAACACATCGTGCAGTGTCTGTCTAATCACTAGGTGCAGTCTCTGTGTAATCACTTGGTACAGTCTCCCTGTGTAATCACATGGTGCAGTCTCTGTCTAGTCACATGGTGCAGTCTCTCTGTGTAATCACATGGTGCAGTATCTGTGTAATCACATGGTGCAGTCTCTCTGTGTAATCACTTGGTGCAGTATCTGTGTAATCACATGGTGCAGTCTCCATGTAATCACATGGTGCAGTCGCTGTGTAATCACATGGTGCAGTCTCTGTGTAATCACATGGTGCAGTCTCTGTGTAATCACATGGTGCAGTTTCACTGAATAATCAAATGGTGCAGTCTCTCTGTGTAATCACAGGGTGCAGTCTCCCTGTATAATCACTTGATTTAATCTCCCTTTGAATTCACGTGTTTTAGTCTTTCTGTGTAATCACATGGTGCAATCTCTTTGTAATCAGATGGTGCAGTCACTGTATAATCACATGGTACAGTCTCTGTGTAATCACATGGTGCAGTCTCTGTATAATCACACGTTGCAGTCTCTGTGTAATCACATGGTACAGTCTTTGTGTAATCACATGATGCAGTCTCTATGTAATCACATGGTGCAGTCTCTCTGTGCAATCACATGGTGCAGTCTCTGTGTAATCACATGGTGCAGTCTCTGCGTAATCACATGGTGCAGTCTCTGTATAATCACATGGTGCAGTCTCTGTGTAATCACATGGTGCAGTCTCTGTGTAATCACATGGTGCAGTCTCTAGGTAATCACTTGGTGCAGTCACTCTGTTTAATCACCTGGTGCAGTCTCTCTGTGTAATCACATGATGCAGTCTCTCTGTGTAATCACATGATGCAGTCTCTATGTAATCACCTGGTGCAGGCTCTATGTAATCACATGGTGCAGTTTCCCTGAATAATCACATGGTGCAGTCTCCATGTAATCACATGGTGCAGTCTCTATGTAATCACATGGTGCAGTTTCCCTGAATAATCACATGGTGCAGTCTCCATGTAATCACATGGTGCAGTATCTGTGCAATCACATGGTGCAGTCTCTCAGTGTAATCACATGGTGCAGTCTCCCTGTGTAAACACATCGTGCAGTGTCTGTCTAATCACTAGGTGCAGTCTCTGTGTAATCACTTGGTACAGTCTCCCTGTGTAATCACATGGTGCAGTCTCTGTCTAGTCACATGGTGCAGTAACTGTGTAATCACATGGTTCAGTCTACGTGTAATCACATGGTGCAGTATCTGTGTAATCACATAGTGCAGTCTCTGTGTAATCACATGGTGCAGTATCTGTGTAATCACATGGTGCAGTCTCCCTGTGTAATCACTTGATTTAAACTCCCTTTGCATTCACGTGGTTTAGTCTCTCTGTGTAATCACATGGTGCAGTCTCACTGTGTAATCACATGGTGCAGTCTCTGTGTAATAACATGGTGCATTATCTGTGTAATCACATGGTGCAGTCTCTGTGTAATCACATGGTGCAGTCAGTGTGTAATCACATGGTTCAGTCTCTTTGTAATCACATGGTGCAGTCCCAGTGTAATCACATGGTGCAGTCTCTCTGTGTAATCACATGGTGCAGTCTCCCTGAATAATCATATGGTACAATCTCTGCGTAATCACATGGTGCAGACCCTATTTGTAATCAGATAGTGCAGTCTCTGGGTAATCACATGGTGCAGTATATGTCTAATCACATGGTGCATTCTCTGTGGAATCACATGCTGCAGTCTCTGTGCAATCACTTGATGCAGTCTCCCTGTCTAATCACATGGTGCAGTCCCTCTGAATAATCACATGGTGCAATCTGTGCGTAATCACATGGTGAAGTCTCTGTGTAATCACATGATGCAGTCTCTGTGTAATCACATGGTGCAATCTCTGTGTAATCACATGGTGCAGTCTATCTGTGAAATCACAAGGTGCAGTCTCTGTGTAATCACATGGTGCAGTCACTATGTAATCACCTGGTGCAGTCTCTATGTAATCACATGGTGCAGTCTCTATGTAATCACCTGGTGCAGTCTCTATGTAATCACATGGTGCAGTCTCTATTTAATCACATGGTGCAGTCTCTCTGTGTAATCACATGGTGCAGTCTCTGTGTAATCACATGATGTAGTCTCTATGTAATCACATGATGCAGTCTCTATGTAATCACATGGTGCAGTCTCTGTATAATCACATGGTGCAGTCCCTGTGTGCTCAAATGTTGCAGTCTCTGTGTAATCACATGATGCAGTCACTGTGTAATCACATGGTGCAGTCTCTATGTGTAATCACATGGTGCAGTCTCTGTGTAATCACATGGTGCAGTCTCTATGTAATCACATGCTGCAGTCTCTCTGTGTAATCACATGATGCAGACTCTATGTAATCACATGGTGTAGTCTCTCTGTGTAATCACATGATGCAGTCTCTATGTAATCACATGGTGCAGTCTCTATGTAATCACATGCTGCAGTCTCTCTGTGTAATCACATGATGCAGTCTCTATGTAATCATATGGTGCAGTCTCTCTGTGTAATCACATGGTGCAGTCTCTGTGTGATCACATGGTGCAGTCTCTGTATAATTACATGGTGCAGCCTCTATGTAATCACATGGTGCAGTCTCTCTGTGTAATCAAATGATGCAGTCTCTATGTAATCACCTGGTGCAGTCTCTATGTAATCACATGGTGCAGTCTCCATGTAATCACATGGTGCAGTCTCTCTGTGTAATCACATGATGCAGTCTCTATGTAATCACATGGTGCAGTTCTCTACATAATCACATGGTGCAGTCTCTGTGTAATCACATGGTGCATTCTCTGTGTAATCGCATGGTGCAGTCTCTATGTAATTACATGGTGCAGTCTCTATGTAATCACGTGGTGCAGTCTCTGTGTAATCACACGGTGCAGTCTCTATGTAATTATATTGGTGCAGTCTCTATGTAATCACATGGTGCAGTCGCTTTGTGTAATCACATGTGCCGTCTCTGTGTAATCACATGGTGCAGTCTCTGTGTGATCACATGGTGCAGTCTCTGTATAATCACATGGTGCAGTCTTATTTTAATCACATGGTGCAGTCTCTCTGTGTAATCACACGGTGCAGTCTCTCTGTGTAATCACATGGTGCAGTCTCGGTCTAATCTCATGATGCAGACTCTCTGTGTAATCAGATGGTGCAGTCTCTCTGTGTAATCAGACGGTGCAGTCTCTATGTATAATCACATGGTGCAGTCACTCTGTGTAATCACATGATGCAATCTCTGTGTAATCAGATGGTGCAATCTCTGTGTAATCACATGGTGCAGTCTCTATGTAATTACATGGTGAAGTCTATATCTAATCACATGGTGCAGTCTCTGTGTAATCACATTGTGAAGTCGCATTGTGTAATCACATGGTGCAGTCTCTGTTATCACATGGTTCAGTCTCTATCTAATCACATGGTTCAGTCTCTCTGTGTAATCACATGGTGCAGTCTCTGTGTAATCACATGGTGCAGTCTCTCTGTATAATCACATGGAGCAGTCTCTGTGTAATCACATGGAGCAGTCTCTCTGTGTAATCACATGGAGCAGTATCTCTGTGTAATCACATGGTGCAGTCTCTCTGTATAATCACATGGAGCAGTCTCTGTGTAATCACATGGAGCAGTCTCTCTATGTAATCACATGATGCAGTCTCTCTGTGTAATCACATGGTGCAGTTTCCCTGAATAATCACATGGTGCAGTCTCCATGTAATCACATGGTGCAGTCTCTATGTAATCACATGGTGCAGTTTCCCTGAATAATCACATGGTGCAGTCTCCATGTAATCACATGGTGCAGTATCTGTGCAATCACATGGTGCAGTCTCTCAGTGTAATCACATGGTGCAGTCTCCCTGTGTAAACACATCGTGCAGTGTCTGTCTAATCACTAGGTGCAGTCTCTGTGTAATCACTTGGTACAGTCTCCCTGTGTAATCACATGGTGCAGTCTCTGTCTAGTCACATGGTGCAGTCTCTCTGTGTAATCACATGGTGCAGTATCTGTGTAATCACATGGTGCAGTCTCTCTGTGTAATCACTTGGTGCAGTATCTGTGTAATCACATGGTGCAGTCTCCATGTAATCACATGGTGCAGTCGCTGTGTAATCACATGGTGCAGTCTCTGTGTAATCACATGGTGCAGTCTCTGTGTAATCACATGGTGCAGTTTCACTGAATAATCAAATGGTGCAGTCTCTCTGTGTAATCACAGGGTGCAGTCTCCCTGTATAATCACTTGATTTAATCTCCCTTTGAATTCACGTGTTTTAGTCTTTCTGTGTAATCACATGGTGCAATCTCTTTGTAATCAGATGGTGCAGTCACTGTATAATCACATGGTACAGTCTCTGTGTAATCACATGGTGCAGTCTCTGTATAATCACACGTTGCAGTCTCTGTGTAATCACATGGTACAGTCTTTGTGTAATCACATGATGCAGTCTCTATGTAATCACATGGTGCAGTCTCTCTGTGCAATCACATGGTGCAGTCTCTGTGTAATCACATGGTGCAGTCTCTGCGTAATCACATGGTGCAGTCTCTGTATAATCACATGGTGCAGTCTCTGTGTAATCACATGGTGCAGTCTCTGTGTAATCACATGGTGCAGTCTCTAGGTAATCACTTGGTGCAGTCACTCTGTTTAATCACCTGGTGCAGTCTCTCTGTGTAATCACATGATGCAGTCTCTCTGTGTAATCACATGATGCAGTCTCTATGTAATCACCTGGTGCAGGCTCTATGTAATCACATGGTGCAGTTTCCCTGAATAATCACATGGTGCAGTCTCCATGTAATCACATGGTGCAGTCTCTATGTAATCACATGGTGCAGTTTCCCTGAATAATCACATGGTGCAGTCTCCATGTAATCACATGGTGCAGTATCTGTGCAATCACATGGTGCAGTCTCTCAGTGTAATCACATGGTGCAGTCTCCCTGTGTAAACACATCGTGCAGTGTCTGTCTAATCACTAGGTGCAGTCTCTGTGTAATCACTTGGTACAGTCTCCCTGTGTAATCACATGGTGCAGTCTCTGTCTAGTCACATGGTGCAGTAACTGTGTAATCACATGGTTCAGTCTACGTGTAATCACATGGTGCAGTATCTGTGTAATCACATAGTGCAGTCTCTGTGTAATCACATGGTGCAGTATCTGTGTAATCACATGGTGCAGTCTCCCTGTGTAATCACTTGATTTAAACTCCCTTTGCATTCACGTGGTTTAGTCTCTCTGTGTAATCACATGGTGCAGTCTCACTGTGTAATCACATGGTGCAGTCTCTGTGTAATAACATGGTGCATTATCTGTGTAATCACATGGTGCAGTCTCTGTGTAATCACATGGTGCAGTCAGTGTGTAATCACATGGTTCAGTCTCTTTGTAATCACATGGTGCAGTCCCAGTGTAATCACATGGTGCAGTCTCTCTGTGTAATCACATGGTGCAGTCTCCCTGAATAATCATATGGTACAATCTCTGCGTAATCACATGGTGCAGACCCTATTTGTAATCAGATAGTGCAGTCTCTGGGTAATCACATGGTGCAGTATATGTCTAATCACATGGTGCATTCTCTGTGGAATCTCATGCTGCAGTCTCTGTGCAATCACTTGATGCAGTCTCCCTGTCTAATCACATGGTGCAGTCCCTCTGAATAATCACATGGTGCAATCTGTGCGTAATCACATGGTGAAGTCTCTGTGTAATCACATGATGCAGTCTCTGTGTAATCACATGGTGCAATCTCTGTGTAATCACATGGTGCAGTCTATCTGTGAAATCACAAGGTGCAGTCTCTGTGTAATCACATGGTGCAGTCACTATGTAATCACCTGGTGCAGTCTCTATGTAATCACATGGTGCAGTCTCTATGTAATCACCTGGTGCAGTCTCTATGTAATCACATGGTGCAGTCTCTATTTAATCACATGGTGCAGTCTCTCTGTGTAATCACATGGTGCAGTCTCTGTGTAATCACATGATGTAGTCTCTATGTAATCACATGATGCAGTCTCTATGTAATCACATGGTGCAGTCTCTGTATAATCACATGGTGCAGTCCCTGTGTGCTCAAATGTTGCAGTCTCTGTGTAATCACATGATGCAGTCACTGTGTAATCACATGGTGCAGTCTCTATGTGTAATCACATGGTGCAGTCTCTGTGTAATCACATGGTGCAGTCTCTATGTAATCACATGCTGCAGTCTCTCTGTGTAATCACATGATGCAGACTCTATGTAATCACATGGTGTAGTCTCTCTGTGTAATCACATGATGCAGTCTCTATGTAATCACATGGTGCAGTCTCTATGTAATCACATGCTGCAGTCTCTCTGTGTAATCACATGATGCAGTCTCTATGTAATCATATGGTGCAGTCTCTCTGTGTAATCACATGGTGCAGTCTCTGTGTGATCACATGGTGCAGTCTCTGTATAATTACATGGTGCAGCCTCTATGTAATCACATGGTGCAGTCTCTCTGTGTAATCAAATGATGCAGTCTCTATGTAATCACCTGGTGCAGTCTCTATGTAATCACATGGTGCAGTCTCCATGTAATCACATGGTGCAGTCTCTCTGTGTAATCACATGATGCAGTCTCTATGTAATCACATGGTGCAGTTCTCTACATAATCACATGGTGCAGTCTCTGTGTAATCACATGGTGCATTCTCTGTGTAATCGCATGGTGCAGTCTCTATGTAATTACATGGTGCAGTCTCTATGTAATCACGTGGTGCAGTCTCTGTGTAATCACACGGTGCAGTCTCTATGTAATTATATTGGTGCAGTCTCTATGTAATCACATGGTGCAGTCGCTTTGTGTAATCACATGTGCCGTCTCTGTGTAATCACATGGTGCAGTCTCTGTGTGATCACATGGTGCAGTCTCTGTATAATCACATGGTGCAGTCTTATTTTAATCACATGGTGCAGTCTCTCTGTGTAATCACACGGTGCAGTCTCTCTGTGTAATCACATGGTGCAGTCTCGGTCTAATCTCATGATGCAGACTCTCTGTGTAATCAGATGGTGCAGTCTCTCTGTGTAATCAGACGGTGCAGTCTCTATGTATAATCACATGGTGCAGTCACTCTGTGTAATCACATGATGCAATCTCTGTGTAATCAGATGGTGCAATCTCTGTGTAATCACATGGTGCAGTCTCTATGTAATTACATGGTGAAGTCTATATCTAATCACATGGTGCAGTCTCTGTGTAATCACATTGTGAAGTCGCATTGTGTAATCACATGGTGCAGTCTCTGTTATCACATGGTTCAGTCTCTATCTAATCACATGGTTCAGTCTCTCTGTGTAATCACATGGTGCAGTCTCTGTGTAATCACATGGTGCAGTCTCTCTGTATAATCACATGGAGCAGTCTCTGTGTAATCACATGGAGCAGTCTCTCTGTGTAATCACATGGAGCAGTATCTCTGTGTAATCACATGGTGCAGTCTCTCTGTATAATCACATGGAGCAGTCTCTGTGTAATCACATGGAGCAGTCTCTCTATGTAATCACATGATGCAGTCTCTCTGTGTAATCACATGGTGCAGTCTCTGTATAATCACATGTTGCAGTCTCTGTGTAATCACATGGTGCAGTCTCTGTGTAATCACATGATGCAATCTCGCTGTCTAATCACATGGTGCAGACTCTCTGTGTAATCACATGGTGCAGTCTCTGTGTAATCACATGATGCAATCTCTGTGTAATGACATGGTGCAGTCTCTCTGTATAATCACATGGTGCAGTCAGTCTGTGTAATCACATGATGCAGTCTCTGTGTAATCACCTGGTGCAGTCTCTGTGTAATCTCATGGTGCAGTCTCTATGTGTAATCACATGGTGCAGTCTCTCTGAATAATTACATGGTGCAGTCTCTCTGTGTAATCATGTGTAGCAGTGTCTCTGTGTAATCAGAAGGTGCAGTCACCCTGTGAAATCACATGGTGCAGTCTCTCTGTGTAATCACATTGTGCAGTATCTGAGTAATCACATGCTGCAGTCTCTGTGTAATCACATGGTGCAGACTCTGTGTAATCGCATGGTGCAGTGTCTGTGTAATCACATGCTGCAGTATCTGTGTAATCACATGGTGCAGTCTCTGTGTAATCACATGATGCAGTCTCTATGTAATCACCTGGTGCAGGCTCTATGTAATCACATGGTGCAGTTTCCCTGAATAATCACATGGTGCAGTCTCCATGTAATCACATGGTGCAGTCTCTATGTAATCACATGGTGCAGTTTCCCTGAATAATCACATGGTGCAGTCTCCATGTAATCACATGGTGCAGTATCTGTGCAATCACATGGTGCAGTCTCTCAGTGTAATCACATGGTGCAGTCTCCCTGTGTAAACACATCGTGCAGTGTCTGTCTAATCACTAGGTGCAGTCTCTGTGTAATCACTTGGTACAGTCTCCCTGTGTAATCACATGGTGCAGTCTCTGTCTAGTCACATGGTGCAGTAACTGTGTAATCACATGGTTCAGTCTACGTGTAATCACATGGTGCAGTATCTGTGTAATCACATAGTGCAGTCTCTGTGTAATCACATGGTGCAGTATCTGTGTAATCACATGGTGCAGTCTCCCTGTGTAATCACTTGATTTAAACTCCCTTTGCATTCACGTGGTTTAGTCTCTCTGTGTAATCACATGGTGCAGTCTCACTGTGTAATCACATGGTGCAGTCTCTGTGTAATAACATGGTGCATTATCTGTGTAATCACATGGTGCAGTCTCTGTGTAATCACATGGTGCAGTCAGTGTGTAATCACATGGTTCAGTCTCTTTGTAATCACATGGTGCAGTCCCAGTGTAATCACATGGTGCAGTCTCTCTGTGTAATCACATGGTGCAGTCTCCCTGAATAATCATATGGTACAATCTCTGCGTAATCACATGGTGCAGACCCTATTTGTAATCAGATAGTGCAGTCTCTGGGTAATCACATGGTGCAGTATATGTCTAATCACATGGTGCATTCTCTGTGGAATCACATGCTGCAGTCTCTGTGCAATCACTTGATGCAGTCTCCCTGTCTAATCACATGGTGCAGTCCCTCTGAATAATCACATGGTGCAATCTGTGCGTAATCACATGGTGAAGTCTCTGTGTAATCACATGATGCAGTCTCTGTGTAATCACATGGTGCAATCTCTGTGTAATCACATGGTGCAGTCTATCTGTGAAATCACAAGGTGCAGTCTCTGTGTAATCACATGGTGCAGTCAATATGTAATCACCTGGTGCAGTCTCTATGTAATCACATGGTGCAGTCTCTATGTAATCACCTGGTGCAGTCTCTATGTAATCACATGGCGCAGTCTCTATTTAATCACATGGTGCAGTCTCTCTGTGTAATCACATGGTGCAGTCTCTGTGTAATCACATGATGTAGTCTCTATGTAATCACATGATGCAGTCTCTATGTAATCACATGGTGCAGTCTCTGTGTAATCACATGGTGCAGTCCCTGTGTGCTCAAATGTTGCAGTCTCTGTGTAATCACATGATGCAGTCACTGTGTAATCACATGGTGCAGTCTCTATGTGTAATCACATGGTGCAGTCTCTGTGTAATCACATGGTGCAGTCTCTATGTAATCACATGCTGCAGTCTCTCTGTGTAATCACATGATGCAGACTCTATGTAATCACATGGTGTAGTCTCTCTGTGTAATCACATGATGCAGTCTCTATGTAATCACATGGTGCAGTCTCTATGTAATCACATGCTGCAGTCTCTCTGTGTAATCACATGATGCAGTCTCTATGTAATCATATGGTGCAGTCTCTCTGTGTAATCACATGGTGCAGTCTCTGTGTGATCACATGGTGCAGTCTCTGTATAATTACATGGTGCAGCCTCTATGTAATCACATGGTGCAGTCTCTCTGTGTAATCAAATGATGCAGTCTCTATGTAATCACCTGGTGCAGTCTCTATGTAATCACATGGTGCAGTCTCCATGTAATCACATGGTGCAGTCTCTCTGTGTAATCACATGATGCAGTCTCGATGTAATCACATGGTGCAGTTCTCTACATAATCACATGGTGCAGTCTCTGTGTAATCACATGGTGCATTCTCTGTGTAATCGCATGGTGCAGTCTCTATGTAATTACATGGTGCAGTCTCTATGTAATCACGTGGTGCAGTCTCTGTGTAATCACACGGTGCAGTCTCTATGTAATTATATTGGTGCAGTCTCTATGTAATCACATGGTGCAGTCGCTTTGTGTAATCACATGTGCCGTCTCTGTGTAATCACATGGTGCAGTCTCTGTGTGATCACATGGTGCAGTCTCTGTATAATCACATGGTGCAGTCTTATTTTAATCACATGGTGCAGTCTCTCTGTGTAATCACACGGTGCAGTCTCTCTGTGTAATCACATGGTGCAGTCTCGGTCTAATCTCATGATGCAGACTCTCTGTGTAATCAGATGGTGCAGTCTCTCTGTGTAATCAGACGGTGCAGTCTCTATGTATAATCACATGGTGCAGTCACTCTGTGTAATCACATGATGCAATCTCTGTGTAATCAGATGGTGCAATCTCTGTGTAATCACATGGTGCAGTCTCTATGTAATTACATGGTGAAGTCTATATCTAATCACATGGTGCAGTCTCTGTGTAATCACATTGTGAAGTCGCATTGTGTAATCACATGGTGCAGTCTCTGTTATCACATGGTTCAGTCTCTATCTAATCACATGGTTCAGTCTCTCTGTGTAATCACATGGTGCAGTCTCTGTGTAATCACATGGTGCAGTCTCTCTGTATAATCACATGGAGCAGTCTCTGTGTAATCACATGGAGCAGTCTCTCTGTGTAATCACATGGAGCAGTCTCTGTGTAATCACATGGAGCAGTCTCTCTATGTAATCACATGATGCAGTCTCTCTGTGTAATCACATGGTGCAGTCTCTGTATAATCACATGTTGCAGTCTCTGTGTAATCACATGGTGCAGTCTCTGTGTAATCACATGATGCAATCTCGCTGTCTAATCACATGGTGCAGACTCTCTGTGTAATCACATGGTGCAGTCTCTGTGTAATCACATGATGCAATCTCTGTGTAATGACATGGTGCAGTCTCTCTGTATAATCACATGGTGCAGTCAGTCTGTGTAATCACATGATGCAGTCTCTGTGTAATCACCTGGTGCAGTCTCTGTGTAATCTCATGGTGCAGTCTCTATGTGTAATCACATGGTGCAGTCTCTCTGAATAATTACATGGTGCAGTCTCTCTGTGTAATCATGTGTAGCAGTGTCTCTGTGTAATCAGAAGGTGCAGTCACCCTGTGAAATCACATGGTGCAGTCTCTCTGTGTAATCACATTGTGCAGTCTCTCTGTGTAATCACATGATGCAGTCTCTATGTAATCACATGGTGCAGTCTCTGTGTAATCACATGGTGCAGTCTCTATGTAATTGCATGGTGCAGTCTCTATGTAATCACATGGTGCAGTCTCTCTGTGTAATCACATGATGCAGTCTCTATGTAATCTCCTGGTGCAGTCTCTATGTAATCACATGGTGCAGTCTCTCTGTGTAATCACATGATGCAGTCTCTATGTAATCACATGGTGCAGTCTCTACGTAATCACATGGTGCAGTCTCTGTGTAATCACATGGTGCAGTCACTGTGTAATCACATGGTGCAGTCTCTATGTAAATACATGGTGCAGTCTCTATGTAATCACATGGTGCAGTCTCTGTGTAATCACATGGTGCAGTCTCTATGTAATTACAATGGTGCAGTCTCTGTGTAATCACATTGTGCAGTCGCTTTGTGTAATCACATGGTGCCGTCTCTGTGTAATCACATGGTGCAGTCTCTGTGTGATCACATGGTGCAGTCTCTGTATAATCACATGATTCAGTCTCTTTGCAATCACATGGTTCAGTCTCTCTGAATAATCAAATGGTGCAGTCTCTCTGTGTAATCACATGGTGCCGTCTCGGTCTAATCTCATGATGCAGACTCTCTGTGTAATCAGATGGTGCAGTCTCTCTGTGTGATCAGACGGTGCAGTCTCTATGTGTAATCACATGGTGCAGTCACTCTGTGTAATCACATGATGCAGTCTCTGTGAAATCACATGGTGCAGTCTCTATGTAATCAACTGGTGCAGTCTCTATGTAATCACATGGTGCAGTCTCTGTGTAATCACATGGTGCAGTCTCTCTGTGTAATCACAAGATGCAGTCTCTGTGTAATCATATGATGTAATCTCTATGTAATCACATGGTGCAATCTCTATGTAATCACATGGTGCAGTCTCTCTGTGTAATCACATGATGCAGTCTCTATGTAATCACATGGTGCAGTCTCTGTGTAATCACATGGTGCCGTCTCTATGTAATCACATGGTGCAGTCTCTGTGTAATCACATGGTGCAGTCTCTGTGTAATCACATAGTTCAGTCCCTTTCAAATCACATGGTGCCGTCTCTCTGTTCAATCACATGGTGCAGTCTCTCTGTGTAATCACATGGTGCAGTCTCTCTGTGTAATCACATGGTGCAGTCTCTCTGTGTAATCACATGGTGCCGTCTCTCTGTTCAATCACATGGTGCAGTCTCTCTGTGTAATCACATGGTGCAGTCTCTCTGTGTAATCACATGGTGCAGTTTCTCTGTGTAATCACATGGTTCAGTCTCTTTCTAATCACATGGTGCAGTCTCTCTGTGTAATCACATGGTGCCGTCTCTCTGTTCAATCACATGGTGCAGTCTCTCTGTGTAATCACATGGTGCAGTCTCTGTGTAATCACATGGTGCAGTCTCTCTGTGTAATCACTTGGTGCAGTCTCTCTGTGTAATCACATGGTGCAGTCTCTCTGTGTAATCACTTGGTGCAGTCTCTCTGTGTAATCACTTGGTGCAGTCTCTCTGTGTAATCACATGGTGCAGTCTCTCTGTGTAATCACTTGGTGCAGTCTCTCTGTGTAATCACATGGTGCAGTCTCTCTGTGTAATCACATGGTGCAGTCTCTGTGTAATCACATGGAGCAGTCTCTCTGTGTAATCACATGGTGCAGTCTCACTGTGTAATCACATGGAGCAGTCTCTGTGTAATCACATGGTGCAGTCTCTCTGTATAATCACATGGCGCAGTCTCTGTGTAATCACATGGTGCAGACTCTCTGTGTAATCACATGATGCAGTCTCTGTGTAATCACCTGGTGCAGTCTCTGTGTAATCACATGGTGCAGTATCTGTGTAATCACATGGTGCAGTCTCCATGTAATCACACGGTGAAGTCTCTGTGTAATCACATGGTGCAGTATCAGTGAAATCACATGGTGCAGTTCCTCTGTGTAATCACATGGTGCAGTCTATGTGTAATCACATGGTGCATTATCTGTGTAATCATATGGTGCAGTCTCTCTGTGTAATCACATGTGCATTATCAGTGTAATTACATGGTGCACTCTTTCCGTGTAATCACATGGTGCAGTCTATGTGTAATCACATGGTGAACTCTCTGTGTAATCACATGGTGCAGTCTATGTGTAATCACATGGTGAAGTCTCTGTGTAATCACATGGTGCAGTCTCTGTATAATCACATGGTACAGTCTCTGTGTAATCACATGGTGCAGTCTTTGTGTAATCACATGGTGCAGTCTCTGTGTAATCACATGGTGCAGTCTCTAGGTAATCACTTGGTGCAGTCTCTCTGTTTAATCACCTGGTGCAGTCTCTCTGTGTAATCACATGGTGCAGTCCCTGCGTAATCACATGGTGCAGTCTCTCTATGTAATCACATGGTGCAGTCTCTCTATGTAATCACATGGTGCAGTCTTTGTGTAATCACATGGTGCAGTCCCTGCGTAATCACATGGTGCAGTCTCTCTATGTAATCACATGGTGCAGTCTCTCTATGTAATCACATGGTGCAGTCTCTCTGTGTAATCACATGATGCAGTCTCTATTTAATCACCTGGTGCAGGCTCTATGTAATCACATGGTGCAGTTTCCCTGAATAATCACATGGTGCAGTCTCCATGTAATCACATGGTGCAGTCTCTATGTAATCACATGGTGCAGTTTCTCTGAATAATCACATGGTGCAGTCTCCATGTAATCACATGGTGCAGTATCTGTGTAATCACATGGTGCAGTTTCTGTGTGTTATCACATGATGCAGTCTCTGTGCAATCACATGGTGCAGTCTCTCTGTGTAATCACATGGTGCAGTCTCCCTGTCTAAACAAATCGTGCAGTGTCTGTCTAATCACATGGTGCAGTAACTGTGTAATCACATGGTGCAGTCTGTGTAATAACATGGTGCAGTATCTGTGTAATCACATGGTGCAGTCTCTGTGTAATCACATGGTGCAGTATCTATGTAATTACATGGTGCAGTCTCTCTGTGTAATCACATGCTGCAGTCTCTGTGTAATCACATGGTGCAGTCTACGTGTAATCACATGGTGCAGTAGCTGTGTAATGACATGGTGTAGTCTCTGTGTAATCACATGGTGCAGTCTCCCTGTGTAATCACTTGATTTAAACTCCCTTTGCATTCACGTGGTTTAGTCTCTCTGTGTAATCACATGGTGCAGTCTCACTGTGTAATCATATGGTGCAGTCTCTGTGTAATCACATGGTGCATTATCTGTGTAATCACATGGTGCAGTCTCTGTGTAATCACATGGTGCAGTCAGTGTGTAACCACATGGTTCAGTCTCTTTGTAATCACATGGTGCAGTCCCAGTGTAATCACATGTTGCAGTCTCTCTGTGTAATCACATGGTGCAGTCTCTCTGAATAATCACATGGTACAATCTCTGCGTAATCACATGGTGCAGACCCTATTTGTAATCAGATAGTGCAGTCTCTGGGTAATCACATGGTGCAGTATATGTCTAATCACATGGTGCATTCTCTGTGGAATCACATGCTGCAGTCTCTGTGCAATCACTTGATGCAGTCTCCCTGTCTAATCATATGGTGCAGTCCCTCTGAATAATCACATGGTGCAATCTGTGTGTAATCACATGGTGAAGTCTCTGTGTAATCACATGATGCAGTCTCTGTGTAATCACATGGTGCAATCTCTGTGTAATCACATGGTGCAGTCTATCTGTGACATCACAAGGTGCAGTCTCTGTGTAATTTCATGGTGCAGTCTCTGTGTACAAATAATATTGCAGTCTCTGTGTAATCACATGGTGGAGTCACTCTGTGTAATTACATGATGCAGTCTCTCTGTGTAATCACATGGTGCTGTCTCTGTGTAATCACATGGTGCAGTCTCTCTGTGTAATCACATGATGCAGACTCTATGTAATCACATGGTGTAGTCTCTCTGTGTAATCACATGATGCAGTCTCTATGTAATCACATGGTGCTGTCTCTATGTAATCACATGCTGCAGTCTCTCTATGTAATCATATGGTGCAGTCTCTCTGTGTAATCACATGGTGCAGTCTCTGTGTAATCACATGGTGCCGTCTCTATGTAATTACATGGTGCAGCCTCTATGTAATCACATGGTGCAGTCTATGTATAATCAAATGATACAGTCTCTGTGTAATCACATGGTGCAGTCTCTGTGTAATCACATGGTGCAGTCTCCCTGTGTAATGACATGGTGCAGTCTCTCTGTGTAATAACATGGTGCAGTCTCCCTGTGTAATAACATGGTGCAGTCTCCCTGTGTAATCACATGGTGCAGTCTCTGTGTAATCACATGGTGCAGTATCTGTGTAATCACATGGTGCAGTATCCCTGTGTAATCACATGGTGCAGTCTCTCTGTCTAAACAAATGGTGCAGTCTCTATGTAATCACATGGTGCAGTCTCCCTGTGAAATCACATGGTGCAGAATCTGTGTAATCACATGGTGCAGTCTCTGTTTAATGAGATAGTGCAGTATCACTGTGTAATCACATGGTGCAGTCTCTGTGTAATCACATGACGCAGTCTCGGTGTAATCACCTGGTTCAGTCACTGTGTAATCAGCTGGTGCAGTCACTGTGTAATCACATGCTGCAGTCTGTGTGTAATCACATGGTGCAGTCTCTTTGTAATCACATGGTGCAGTCTCTTTGTAATCGCATGGTGCAGTCTCTCTGTTTAAACAAATGGTGCAGTCTCTATGTAATCACATGGTGCAGTATCTCTGTCTAATCACATGGTGCAGTCTCTGTGTAATCACATGGTTCAGTCTCTTTGTAATCTCATGGTGCAGTCTCTCTGTTTAATCACATGTTGCAGTCCCTCTGTGTAAACACATGGTGCAGTCTCTCTGTGTAATAACATGGTGCAGTCTCTCTGTGTAATCACATGGTGCAGTCTCTCTGTGTAAACACATGGTGCAGTCTCTCTGTGTAATCACATGGTGCAATCTCTGTGTAATCACATGGTGCAGTCTCTGTGTAATCACATGGTGCAGTCTCTTTGAAATCACATGGTGCAGTCTCTCTCTGTAATCACAAGGTGCGGTCTCTGTGTAATCACATTGTGCAGTCTCAGTGTAATCACATGGTTTAGTCTCTGTGTAATCACATGGTGCAGTCTCAGTGTAATCATATGGTTTAGTCTCTGTGTAATCACATTGTGCAGTCTCTGTATAATCACATGGTGCAGTCTCTGTGTAATCACATGGTGCAGTCTCTGTGTAATCAGATTGTGCAGTCTCTTTGTGAAATCACATGGTGCAGTCTCTGTGTAATCACATGGTGCAGTCTCTCTGTGTAATCACATGGTGCAGGCTCTATTTAATCACATGGTGCAGTCATTGTGTAATCACATGGTGCAGTATCTGTGTAATCACATGGTGCAGTCTCTGTGTAATCACATGGTGCAATCTCTCTGTTTAATCACATGGTGCAGCCTCTGTGTAATCACATGGTGCAGCCTCTCTGTGTAATCACATGGTGCAGCCTCTCTGTGTAATCACATGGTGCAGCCTCTGTGTAATCACATGGTGCAGTCTGTTTATAATTCATTGGCGCAGTCTCTATATAATCACATGGTGCAGTCTCTGTGTAATCACATGGTGCAGCCTCTCTGTGTAATCACATGGTGCAGCCTCTGTGTAATCACATGGTGCAGTCTCTGTATAATCACATGGTGCAGTCTCTGTGTAATAACATGGTTCAATTCCTCTGTTGAATCACATGGTGTAATCTCTCTGTGTAATCACATGGTGCAATCTCTCTGTGTAATCACATGGTGCAGTGTCTCTGTGTAATCACATGTTGCCGTCTCTCTGTGTGATCACATGGTGCCGTCTCTGTGTAATCACATGTTGCAGTATCTGTGTAATCACATGGTGCAGTCACTCTGTTTAATCACATGGTGCAGTCTCTGTTTAATCACATGGTGCAGTATCTGTTTAATCACATGGTGCAGCCTCTGTTTAATCACATGGTGCAATCTCTCTGTGTAATCACATGGTGCAATCTCTCTGGGTAATCACATGGTGCAGTCTCTGTGTAATCACATGGTTCAAACTCCATGTGTAATCACATGGTGCAGTCTCATTGTAATCACATGGTGCAGTCTCTCTGTGTAATCACATGGTGCAGTCTACATGTGTAATCACATGGTTGAATCTCCATGTGTAATCACATGGTGCAGTCTTGGTGTAATCACACGGTTCAATCTCCATGTGCAATCACATGGTGCAGTCTCTGTGCAATCACATTGTCCAGCCTCTCTGCATAATCAGATGGTGCAGTATATGTGTAATCACATGGTGCAGACTCTCTGTGAAATCACATGGTGCAGTCTCTCTGCATAATCACATGGTGCCGTATCTGTGTAATCACATGGTGCAATCTCTCTGTGAAATCACATGGTGCAGTCTCTCTGCAAAATCACATGGTGCAGTCTCTGTGTAATCACATGGTGCAATCTCTCTGTGTAATCACATGGTGCAGTCTCGCTGCATAATCACATGGTGCAGTCTCTGTGTAATCACATGGTGCAGCCTCTCTGTGCAATCACATGGTGCAGTCTCTGTATAATCACATGGTGCAGTCTCTGTATAATCACATAGTGCAGTCTCTGTGTAATCACATGGTGCAGTCTCTCTGTGTAATCACATGGTACAATCTCTCTGTGTAATCTCATGGTGCAGCCTCTCTTGTAATCACATGGTGCAGTCTCATTGTGTAATCACATGGTGCAATCTCTGTGTAATAACATGGTGCAGTCTCTCTGTATAATCACATGGTGCTGTCTCTGTGTAATCACATGGTGCAGACTCTGTGTAATCACATGGTGCAGTCTCTCTGTGTAATCACATGGTGCAGTCTCTGTGTAATCACATGGTGCAGTCTCATTGTGTAATCACATGGTGCAATCTCTGTGTAACAACATGGTGCAGTCTCTCTGTGTAATCACATGGTGCTGTCTCTGTGTAATCACATGGTGCAGACTCTGTGTAATCACATGGTGCAGTCTCTCAAACTAATCACATGGTGCAGTCTCTCTGTGTAATCACATGGTGCAGCCTCTCTGTGTGATCACATGGTGCAATCTCTCTGTGTAATCACATGATGCAGTCTCTATGTAATCACATGGTGCTGTCTCTATGTAATCACATGCTGCAGTCTCTCTATGTAATC
The DNA here is from genome assembly GCF_964194155.1 of Cetorhinus maximus. NCBI lineage: Eukaryota > Metazoa > Chordata > Chondrichthyes > Lamniformes > Cetorhinidae > Cetorhinus > Cetorhinus maximus. The sequence goes on along the minus strand of NW_027596305.1, from coordinate 83,475 downwards.
ATATGGTGCAGTCTCTCTGTGTAATCACATGGTGCAGTCTCTGTGTAATCACATGGTGCCGTCTCTATGTAATTACATGGTGCAGCCTCTATGTAATCACATGGTGCAGTCTATGTATAATCAAATGATACAGTCTCTGTGTAATCACATGGTGCAGTCTCTGTGTAATCACATGGTGCAGTCTCCCTGTGTAAAAACATGGTGCAGTCTCTCTGTGTAATAACATGGTGCAGTCTCCCTGTGTAATAACATGGTGCAGTCTCCCTGTGTAATCACATGGTGCAGTCTCTGTGTAATCACATGGTGCAGTCTCTGTGTAATCACATGGTGCAGTATCCCTGTGTAATCACATGGTGCAGTCTCTCTGTCTAAACAAATGGTGCAGTCTCTATGTAATCACATGGTGCAGTCTCCCTGTGAAATCACATGGTGCAGAATCTGTGTAATCACATGGTGCAGTCTCTCTGTCTAAACAAATGGTGCAGTCTCTATGTAATCACATGGTGCAGTCTCCCTGTGAAATCACATGGTGCAGTATCACTGTGTAATCACATGGTGCAGTCTCTGTGTAATCACATGACGCAGTCTCGGTGTAATCACCTGGTTCAGTCACTGTGTAATCAGCTGGTGCAGTCACTGTGTAATCACATGCTGCAGTCTGTGTGTAATCACATGGTGCAGTCTCTTTGTAATCACATGGTGCAGTCTCTGTGTAATCACATGGTGCAGTATCTCTGTCTAATCACATGGTGCAGTCTCTGTGTAATCACATGGTTCAGTCTCTTTGTAATCTCATGGTGCAGTCTCTCTGTTTAATCACATGTTGCAGTCCCTCTGTGTAAACACATGGTGCAGTCTCTCTGTGTAATAACATGGTGCAGTCTCTCTGTGTAATCACATGGTGCAGTCTCTCTGTGTAAACACATGGTGCAGTCACTCTGTGTAATCACATGGTGCAATCGCTGTGTAATCACATGGTGCAGTCTCTGTGTAATCACATGGTGCAGTCTCTTTGAAATCAAATGGTGCAGTCTCTCTCTGTAATCACATGGTGCGGTCTCTGTGTAATCACATTGTGCAGTCTCAGTGTAATCACATGGTTTAGTCTCTGTGTAATCACATGGTGCAGTCTCAGTGTAATCATATGGTTTAGTCTCTGTGTAATCACATGGTGCAATCTCTGTGTAATCACATTGTGCAGTCTCTGTATAATCACATTGTGCAGTCTCATTGTGTAATCTCATGGTGCAGCCTCTCTTGTAATCACATGGTGCAGTCTCATTGTGTAATCACATGGTGCAATCTCTGTGTAATAACATGGTGCAGTCTCTCTGTGTAATCACATGGTGCTGTCTCTGTGTAATCACATGGTGCAGACTCTGTATAATCACATGGTGCAGTCTCTCTGTGTAATCACATGGTGCAGTCTCTGTGTAATCACATGGTGCTGTCTCATTGTGTAATCACATGGTGCAATCTCTGTGTAATAACATGGTGCAGTCTCTCTGTGTAATCACATGGTGCTTTCTCTGTGTAATCACATGGTGCAGTCTCTCAAACTAATCACATGGTGCAGTCTCTCTGTGTAATCACATGGTGCAGCCTCTCTGTGTGATCACATGGTGCAATCTCTCTGTGTAATCACATGATGCAGTCTCTATGTAATCACATGGTGCTGTCTCTATGTAATCACATGCTGCAGTCTCTCTATGTAATCATATGGTGCAGTCTCTCTGTGTAATCACATGGTGCAGTCTCTGTGTAATCACATGGTGCCGTCTCTATGTAATTACATGGTGCAGCCTCTATGTAATCACATGGTGCAGTCTATGTATAATCAAATGATACAGTCTCTGTGTAATCACATGGTGCAGTCTCTGTGTAATCACATGGTGCAGTCTCCCTGTGTAATGACATGGTGCAGTCTCTCTGTGTAATAACATGGTGCAGTCTCCCTGTGTAATAACATGGTGCAGTCTCCCTGTGTAATCACATGGTGCAGTCTCTGTGTAATCACATGGTGCAGTATCTGTGTAATCACATGGTGCAGTATCCCTGTGTAATCACATGGTGCAGTCTCTCTGTCTAAACAAATGGTGCAGTCTCTATGTAATCACATGGTGCAGTCTCCCTGTGAAATCACATGGTGCAGAATCTGTGTAATCACATGGTGCAGTCTCTGTTTAATGAGATAGTGCAGTATCACTGTGTAATCACATGGTGCAGTCTCTGTGTAATCACATGACGCAGTCTCGGTGTAATCACCTGGTTCAGTCACTGTGTAATCAGCTGGTGCAGTCACTGTGTAATCACATGCTGCAGTCTGTGTGTAATCACATGGTGCAGTCTCTTTGTAATCACATGGTGCAGTCTCTGTGTAATCACATGGTGCAGTCTCTTTGTAATCGCATGGTGCAGTCTCTCTGTTTAAACAAATGGTGCAGTCTCTATGTAATCACATGGTGCAGTATCTCTGTCTAATCACATGGTGCAGTCTCTGTGTAATCACATGGTTCAGTCTCTTTGTAATCTCATGGTGCAGTCTCTCTGTTTAATCACATGTTGCAGTCCCTCTGTGTAAACACATGGTGCAGTCTCTCTGTGTAATAACATGGTGCAGTCTCTCTGTGTAATCACATGGTGCAGTCTCTCTGTGTAAACACATGGTGCAGTCTCTCTGTGTAATCACATGGTGCAATCTCTGTGTAATCACATGGTGCAGTCTCTGTGTAATCACATGGTGCAGTCTCTTTGAAATCACATGGTGCAGTCTCTCTCTGTAATCACATGGTGCGGTCTCTGTGTAATCACATTGTGCATTCTCAGTGTAATCACATGGTTTAGTCTCTGTGTAATCACATGGTGCAGTCTCAGTGTAATCATATGGTTTAGTCTCTGTGTAATCACATGGTGCAATCTCTGTGTAATCACATTGTGCAGTCTCTGTATAATCACATTGTGCAGTCTCATTGTGAAATCACATGGTGCAGTCTCTGTGTAATCACATGGTGCAGTCTCTGTGTAATCACATTGTGCAGTCTCTTTGTGAAATCACATGGTGCAGTCTCTGTGTAATCACATGGTGCAGTCTCTCTGTGTAATCACATGGTGCAGGCTCTATTTAATCACATGGTGCAATCTCTCTGTGTAATCACTTGGTGCAATCTCTCTGGGTAATCACATGGTGCAGTCTCTGTGTAATCACATGGTTCAAACTCCATGTGTAATCACATGGTGCAGTCTCATTGTAATCACATGGTGCAGTCTCTCTGTGTAATCACATGGTGCAGTCTACATGTGTAATCACATGGTTGAATCTCCATGTGTAATCACATGGTGCAGTCTTGGTGTAATCACACGGTTCAATCTCCATGTGCAATCACATGGTGCAGTCTCTGTGCAATCACATTGTCCAGCCTCTCTGCATAATCAGATGGTGCAGTATATGTGTAATCACATGGTGCAGACTCTCTGTGAAATCACATGGTGCAGTCTCTCTGCATAATCACATGGTGCCGTATCTGTGTAATCACATGGTGCAATCTCTCTGTGAAATCACATGGTGCAGTCTCTCTGCAAAATCACATGGTGCAGTCTCTGTGTAATCACATGGTGCAATCTCTCTGTGTAATCACATGGTGCAGTCTCGCTGCATAATCACATGGTGCAGTCTCTGTGTAATCACATGGTGCAGCCTCTCTGTGCAATCACATGGTGCAGTCTCTGTATAATCACATGGTGCAGTCTCTGTATAATCACATAGTGCAGTCTCTGTGTAATCACATGGTGCAGTCTCTCTGTGTAATCACATGGTACAATCTCTCTGTGTAATCTCATGGTGCAGCCTCTCTTGTAATCACATGGTGCAGTCTCATTGTGTAATCACATGGTGCAATCTCTGTGTAATAACATGGTGCAGTCTCTCTGTGTAATCACATGGTGCTGTCTCTGTGTAATCACATGGTGCAGACTCTGTGTAATCACATGGTGCAGTCTCTCTGTGTAATCACATGGTGCAGTCTCTGTGTAATCACATGGTGCAGTCTCATTGTGTAATCACATGGTGCAATCTCTGTGTAACAACATGGTGCAGTCTCTCTGTGTAATCACATGGTGCTGTCTCTGTGTAATCACATGGTGCAGACTCTGTGTAATCACATGGTGCAGTCTCTCAAACTAATCACATGGTGCAGTCTCTCTGTGTAATCACATGGTGCAGCCTCTCTGTGTGATCACATGGTGCAATCTCTCTGTGTAATCACATGATGCAGTCTCTATGTAATCACATGGTGCCGTCTCTATGTAATTACATGGTGCAGCCTCTATGTAATCACATGGTGCAGTCTATGTATAATCAAATGATACAGTCTCTGTGTAATCACATGGTGCAGTCTCTGTGTAATCACATGGTGCAGTCTCCCTGTGTAATAACATGGTGCAGTCTCCCTGTGTAATAACATGGTGCAGTCTCCCTGTGTAATCACATGGTGCAGTCTCTGTGTAATCACATGGTGCAGGATCTGTGTAATCACATGGTGCAGTATCCCTGTGTAATCACATGGTGCAGTCTCTCTGTCTAAACAAATGGTGCAGTCTCTATGTAATCACATGGTGCAGTCTCCCTGTGAAATCACATGGTGCAGAATCTGTGTAATCACATGGTGCAGTCTCTGTTTAATGAGATAGTGCAGTATCACTGTGTAATCACATGGTGCAGTCTCTGTGTAATCACATGACGCAGTCTCGGTGTAATCACCTGGTTCAGTCACTGTGTAATCAGCTGGTGCAGTCACTGTGTAATCACATGCTGCAGTCTGTGTGTAATCACATGGTGCAGTCTCTTTGTAATCACATGGTGCAGTCTCTGTGTAATCACATGGTGCAGTCTCTTTGTAATCGCATGGTGCAGTCTCTCTGTTTAAACAAATGGTGCAGTCTCTATGTAATCACCTGGTGCAGTATCTCTGTCTAATCACATGGTGCAGTCTCTGTGTAATCACATGGTTCAGTCTCTTTGTAATCTCATGGTGCAGTCTCTCTGTTTAATCACATGTTGCAGTCCCTCTGTGTAAACACATGGTGCAGTCTCTCTGTGTAATAACATGGTGCAGTCCCTCTGTGTAATCACATGGTGCAGTCTCTCTGTGTAAACACATGGTGCAGTCTCTCTGTGTAATCACATGGTGCAATCTCTGTGTAATCACATGGTGCAGTCTCTGTGTAATCACATGGTGCAGTCTCTTTGAAATCAAATGGTGCAGTCTCTCTCTGTAATCACATGGTGCGGTCTCTGTGTAATCACATTGTGCAGTCTCAGTGTAATCACATGGTTTAGTCTCTGTGTAATCACATGGTGCAGTCTCAGTGTAATCATATGGTTTAGACTCTGTGTAATCACATGGTGCAATCTCTGTGTAATCACATTGTGCAGTCTCTGTATAATCACATTGTGCAGTCTCATTGTGTAATCTCATGGTGCAGCCTCTCTTGTAATCACATGGTGCAGTCTCATTGTGTAATCACATGGTGCAATCTCTGTGTAATAACATGGTGCAGTCTCTCTGTGTAATCACATGGTGCTGTCTCTGTGTAATCACATGGTGCAGACTCTGTGTAATCACATGGTGCAGTCGCTCTGTGTAATCACATGGTGCAGTCTCTGTGTAATCACATGGTGCTGTCTCATTGTGTAATCACATGGTGCAATCTCTGTGTAATAACATGGTGCAGTCTCTCTGTGTAATCACATGGTGCTTTCTCTGTGTAATCACATGGTGCAGTCTCTCAAACTAATCACATGGTGCAGTCTCTCTGTGTAATCACATGGTGCAGCCTCTCTGTGTGATCACATGGTGCAATCTCTCTGTGTAATCACATGATGCAGTCTCTATGTAATCACATGGTGCTGTCTCTATGTAATCACATGCTGCAGTCTCTCTATGTAATCATATGGTGCAGTCTCTCTGTGTAATCACATGGTGCAGTCTCTGTGTAATCACATGGTGCCGTCTCTATGTAATTACATGGTGCAGCCTCTATGTAATCACATGGTGCAGTCTATGTATAATCAAATGATACAGTCTCTGTGTAATCACATGGTGCAGTCTCTGTGTAATCACATGGTGCAGTCTCCCTGTGTAATGACATGGTGCAGTCTCTCTGTGTAATAACATGGTGCAGTCTCCCTGTGTAATAACATGGTGCAGTCTCCCTGTGTAATCACATGGTGCAGTCTCAGTGTAATCACATGGTGCAGTATCTGTGTAATCACATGGTGCAGTATCCCTGTGTAATCACATGGTGCAGTCTCTCTGTCTAAACAAATGGTGCAGTCTCTATGTAATCACATGGTGCAGTCTCCCTGTGAAATCACATGGTGCAGAATCTGTGTAATCACATGGTGCAGTCTCTGTTTAATGAGATAGTGCAGTATCACTGTGTAATCACATGGTGCAGTCTGTGTGTAATCACATGGTGCAGTCTCTTTGTAATCACATGGTGCAGTCTCTGTGTAATCACATGGTGCAGTCCCTTTGTAATCGCATGGTGCAGTCTCTCTGTTTAAACAAATGGTGCAGTCTCTATGTAATCACATGGTGCAGTATCTCTGTCTAATCACATGGTGCAGTCTCTGTGTAATCACATGGTTCAGTCTCTTTGTAATCTCATGGTGCAGTCTCTCTGTTTAATCACATGTTGCAGTCCCTCTGTGTAAACACATGGTGCAGTCTCTCTGTGTAATAACATGGTGCAGTCTCTCTGTGTAATCACATGGTGCAGTCTCTCTGTGTAAACACATGGTGCAGTCTCCCTGTGTAATCAAATGGTGCAATCTCTGTGTAATCACATGGTGCAGTCTCTGTGTAATCACATGGTGCAGTCTCTTTGAAATCACATGGTGCAGTCTCTCTCTGTAATCACATGGTGCGGTCTCTGTGTAATCACATTGTGCAGTCTCAGTGTAATCACATGGTTCAGTCTCTGTGTAATCACATGGTGCAGTCTCAGTGTAATCATATGGTTTAGTCTCTGTGTAATCACATGGTGCAATCTCTGTGTAATCACATTGTGCAGTCTCTGTATAATCACATTGTGCAGTCTCATTGTGAAATCACATGGTGCAGTCTCTGTGTAATCACATGGTGCAGTCTCTGTGTAATCACATTGTGCAGTCTCTTTGTGAAATCACATGGTGCAGTCTCTGTGTAATCACATGGTGCAGTCTCTGTGTAATCACATGGTGCAGTCTCCGTGTAATAACATGGTTCAATTCCTCTGTTGAATCACATGGTGTAATCTCTCTGTGTAATCACATGGTGCAATCTCTCTGTATAATCACATGGTGCAGTCTCTGTGTAATAACATGGTTCAATTCCTCTGTTGAATCACATGGTGTAATCTCTCTGTGTAATCACATGGTGCAATCTCTCTGTGTAATCACATGGTGCAGTGTCTCTGTGTAATCACATGTTGCAGTCTCTCTGTGTGATCACATGGTGAAGTATCTGTGTAATCACAAGGTGCAGTCTATCTGTGCAATCACATGGTGCAGCCTCTGTTTAATCACATGGTGCAATCTCTCTGTGTAATCACATGGTGCAATCTCTCTGGGTAATCACATGGTGCAGTCTCTGTGTAATCACATGGTTCAAACTCCATGTGTAATCACATGGTGCAGTCTCATTGTAATCACATGGTGCAGTCTCTCTGTGTAATCACATGGTGCAGTCTACATGTGTAATCACATGGTTGAATCTCCATGTGTAATCACATGGTGCAGTCTTGGTGTAATCACACGGTTCAATCTCCATGTGCAATCACATGGTGCAGTCTCTGTGCAATCACATTGTCCAGCCTCTCTGCATAATCAGATGGTGCAGTATATGTGTAATCACATGGTGCAGACTCTCTGTGAAATCACATGGTGCAGTCTCTCTGCATAATCACATGGTGCCGTATCTGTGTAATCACATGGTGCAATCTCTCTGTGAAATCACATGGTGCAGTCTCTCTGCAAAATCACATGGTGCAGTCTCTGTGTAATCACATGGTGCAATCTCTCTGTGTAATCACATGGTGCAGTCTCGCTGCATAATCACATGGTGCAGTCTCTGTGTAATCACATGGTGCAGCCTCACTGTGCAATCACATGGTGCAGTCTCTGTATAATCACATGGTGCAGTCTCTGTATAATCACATAGTGCAGTCTCTGTGTAATCACATGGTGCAGTCTCTCTGTGTAATCACATGGTACAATCTCTCTGTGTAATCTCATGGTGCAGCCTCTCTTGTAATCACATGGTGCAGTCTCATTGTGTAATCACATGGTGCAATCTCTGTGTAATAACATGGTGCAGTCTCTCTGTGTAATCACATGGTGCTGTCTCTGTGTAATCACATGGTGCAGACTCTGTGTAATCACATGGTGCAATCTCTCTGTGTAATCACATGGTGCAGTCTCTCTGTGTAATCACATGGTGCAGTCTCTGTGTAATCACATGGTGCAGTCTCATTGTGTAATCACATGGTGCAATCTCTGTGTAATAACATGGTGCAGTCTCTCTGTGTAATCACATGGTGCTGTCTCTGTGTAATCACATGGTGCAGACTCTGTGTAATCACATGGTGCAGTCTCTCAAACTAATCACATGGTGCAGACTCTGTGTAATCACATGGTGCAGCCTCTCTGTGTGATCACATGGTGCAATCTCTCTGTGTAATCACATGATGCAGTCTCTCTGTGTAATCACATTGTGCAGTCACTCTGTATAATCACATGGTGCAGTCTCTGTGTGTAATCACATGGTGTAGTCTCTGTGAAATCACATGGTGCAATCTCTCCCTTTAATCACATGGTGCAGCCTCTGTGCAATCACATGGTGCAGTCTCTCTCTTTAATCACAAAGGTGCAGTCTCTCTGTGTAATCAAATGGTGCAATCTCTGTGTAATCACTTGGTGCAATCACTCTGTGTAATCACATGGTGCAGTTTCTGTGTAATCACATGGTGCAATCTCTCTGGGTAATCACATGGTGCAGTCTCTGTGTAATCACATGGTTCAAACTCCATGTGTAATCACATGGTGCAGTCTCTTAGTAATCACATGTTGCAGTCTCTGTGTAATCACATGGTGCAGTCTCTGTGTAATCACATGGTGCAATCTCTCTGTTGAATCACATGGTGCAGCCTCTCTGTGTAATCACATGGTGCAATATCTCTGTTGAATCACATGGTGCAGCCTCTGTGCAATCACATGGTGCAGCCTCTCTGTTTAATCACATGGAACAGTCTGTCTGTGTAATCACATGGTGCAGTCTCTCTGTGTAATCACATGGTGCAGTCTCTCTGTGTAATCACATGGTGCACTCTGTGTGATCACATGGTGCAGTCTCTCTGTGTAATCACCTGGTGCAGTCTCTGTGTGATCACATGGTGCAGTCTCTCTGTGTAAACACATGGTGCAGTCTCACTGTGTAATCACATGGTGCAGTCTCTCTGTTGAATCACATGGTGCCGTCTCTGTGTGATCACATGGTGCAGTCTCTGCGTAATCACATGGTGCAGTCTCTCTGTGTAATCACATGGTGCAGTCTCTCTGTGTAATCACATGGTGTAGTCTCTGTGTAATCACATGGTGCAGTCTCTCTGTGTAATCACATGGTGCAGTCTCTGTGTATTCACATGGTGCAATCTCTCTGTGTAATCATATGGTGCAGTCTCTGTAATCACATGATGCAGTCCCTCTGTGTAATCACATTGTGCAGTCTCTCTGTATAATCACATGGTGCAGTCTCTGTGTGTTCACATGGTGCAGTCTCTGTTTAATCACATGGTGCAGTCTCTCTGTGTAATCACATGGTGAAGTCTCTGTGTAATCACATGGTGCAGTCTCTGTGTAATCACATAGTGCATTCTCTGTGTAATCACACGGTGCAGTCTCTGTTATGATCACATGGTGAAGTCACGGTGTAATCACATGGTGCAGTCTCTATACAATCACATGGTGCAGTCTCTGTGTAATCACATGGTGCAGTCTCTGTGTAATCACGTTGTAAAATCTCCATGTGTAATCAAACGGTGCAGTCTCTGTGTAATCACATGGTGCAATCTCTCTCTTTAATCACATGGTGCAGCCTCTGTGTAATCACATGGTGCAATCTCTGTGTAATCACATGGTGCAATCTCTCTGTGTAATCACATGGTGCAATCTCTGTGTAATCACATGGTGCAATCTCTCTGTGTAGTCACATGGTGCAGTCTCTCTATTTAATCACATGGTGCAGTCTCTCTGTGTAATCACATGGTGCAATCTCTGTGTAATCACATGGTGCAATCTCTGTGTAATCACATGGTGCAATCTCTCTGTGTAATCACATGGTGCAGTCTCTCTGTCTAATCACATGGTGCAATCTCTGTGTAATTACATGGTGCAGTCTCTCTGTGTAATCACATGGTGCAGTCTCTGTGTAATCACATGGTGCAGGCTCTCTGTGTAATCACATGGTGCAATCTCTCTGTGTAATCAAATGGTGCAGCCACTCTGTGTAATCACATGGTGCAGTCTCTGTGTAATCACATGGTGCAGCCTCTCTGTGTAATCACATGGTGCAGTCTCGGTGTAATCACATGGTGCAATCTCACTGTGTAATCACATGGTGCAGCCTCTCTGTGTAATCACATGGTGCAATCTCTCTGTGTAATCACATGGTGCAGTCTCTGTGAAATCACATGGAGCAATCTCTATGTGTAATCACATGGTGCAGCCTCTGTGTAATCACATGGTGCAGTCTCTGTGTAATCACATGGCGCAGCCTCTCTGTGTAATCACATGGTGCCGCATCTGTGTAATCACATGCTGCAATCTCTCTGTGTAATCACATGGTGCAGTCTCTCAGTTTAAAAACATGGTGCATCCTCTCTGTGTAATCACATGGTGCAGTCTCTCTGTGTAATCACATGGTGCAGTCTCTGTGTAATCACATGGTGCAGTCTCTCTGTGTAATTCCCTGGTGCAGTCTCTCTGTGTAATCACATGTTGCAGTCTCTGTGTAATCACATGGTGCAGACTCTCTGTGTAATCATATGGTGCAGTCTCTGTGTAATCACATGGTGCAGACTCTCTGTGTAATCATATGGTGCAGTCTCTGTGTAATCACATGGTGCAATCTCTCTGTGTAATCACATGGTGCAGTCTATGTGTAATCACATGGTGCAGTCTCTGTGTAATCACATGGTGCAGTCTCTCTGTGTAATTACATGGTGCAGTCTCTCTGTGTAATCACATGGTGCAATCTCTCTGTTGAATCACATGGTGCAGCCTCTCTGTGTAATCACATGGTGCAATCTCTCTGTTGAATCACATGGTGCAGCCTCTGTGCAATCACATGGTGCAGCCTCTCTGTTTAATCACATGGAACAGTCTGTCTGTGTAATCACATGGTGCAGTCTCTCTGTGTAATCACATGGTGCAGTCTCTCTGTGTAATCACATGGTGCAGTCTCTCTGTGTAATCACCTGGTGCAGTCTCTGTGTGATCACATGGTGCAGTCTCACTGTGTAATCACATGGTGCAGTCTCTCTGTTGAATCACATGGTGCCGTCTCTGTGTGATCACATGGTGCAGTCTCTGCGTAATCACATGGTGCAGTCTCTCTGTGTAATCACATGGTGCAGTCTCTGTGTAATCACATGGTGTAGTCTCTGTGTAATCACATGGTGCAGTCTCTCTGTGTAATCACATGGTGCAGTCTCTGTGTATTCACATGGTGCAATCTCTCTGTGTAATCATATGGTGCAGTCTCTGTAATCACATGATGCAGTCTCTCTGTGTAATCACATTGTGCAGTCTCTCTGTATAATCACATGGTGCAGTCTCTGTGTGATCACGTGGTGCAGTCTCTGTTTAATCACATGGTGCAGTCTCTCTGTGTAATCACATGGTGAAGTCTCTGTGTAATCACATGGTGCAATCTCTGTGTAATCACATGGTGCAATCTCTCTGTGAAATCACATGGTGCAGTCTCTCTGTCTAATCACATGGTGCAATCTCTGTGTAATTACATGGTGCAGTCTCTCTGTGTAATCACATGGTGCAGTCTCTGTGTAATCACATGGTGCAGGCTCTCTGTGTAATCACATGGTGCAATCTCTCTGTGTAATCAAATGGTGCAGCCACTCTGTGTAATCACATGGTGCAGTCTCTGTGTAATCACATGGTGCAGCCTCTCTGTGTAATCACATGGTGCAGTCTCGGTGTAATCACATGGTGCAATCTCACTGTGTAATCACATGGTGCAGCCTCTCTGTGTAATCACATGGTGCAATCTCTCTGTGTAATCACATGGAGATATCTCTATGTGTAATCACATGGTGCAGCCACTGTGTAATCACATGGTGCAGTCTCTGTGTAATCACATGGCGCAGCCTCTCTGTGTAATCACATGGTGCCGCATCTGTGTAATCACATGCTGCAATCTCTCTGTGTAATCACATGGTGCAGTCTCTCAGTTTAAAAACATGGTGCATCCTCTCTGTGTAATCACATGGTGCAGTCTCTCTGTGTAATCACATGGTGCAGTCTCTGTGTAATCACATGGTGCAGTCTCTCTGTGTAATTCCCTGGTGCAGTCTCTCTGTGTAATCACATGTTGCAGTCTCTGTGTAATCACATGGTGCAGACTCTCTGTGTAATCATATGGTGCAGTCTCTGTGTAATCACATGGTGCAGACTCTCTGTGTAATCATATGGTGCAGTCTCTGTGTAATCACATGGTGCAATCTCTCTGTGTAATCACATGTTGCAGTCTCTGTGTAATCACATGGTGCAGACTCTCTGTGTAATCATATGGTGCAGTCTCTGTGTAATCACATGGTGCAATCCCTCTGTGTAATCACATGGTGCAGTCTCTGTGTAATCACATGGTGCAGTCTCTGTGTAATCACATGGTGCAGTCTCTCTGTGTAATTACATGGTGCAGTCTCTCTGTGTAATCACATGGTGCAATCTCTCTGTTGAATCACATGGTGCAGCCTCTCTGTGTAATCACATGGTGCAATCTCTCTGTTGAATCAAATGGTGCAGCCTCTGTGCAATCACATGGTGCAGCCTCTCTGTTTAATCACATGGAACAGTCTGTCTGTGTAATCACATGGTGCAGTCTCTCTGTGAAATCACATGGTGCAGTCTCTCTGTGTAATCACATGGTGCAGTCTCTCTGTGTAATCACCTGGTGCAGTCTCTGTGTGATCACATGGTGCAGTCTCACTGTGTAATCACATGGTGCAGTCTCTCTGTTGAATCACATGGTGCCGTCTCTGTGTGATCACATGGTGCAGTCTCTGCGTAATCACATGGTGCAGTCTCTCTGTGTAATCACATGGTGCAGTCTCTGTGTAATCACATGGTGTAGTCTCTGTGTAATCACATGGTGCAGTCTCTCTGTGTAATCACATGGTGCAGTCTCTGTGTAATCACATGGTGCAGTCTCTGTAATCACATGATGCAGTCTCTCTGTGTAATCACATTGTGCAGTCTCTCTGTATATTCACATGGTGCAGTCTCTGTGTGATCACGTGGTGCAGTCTCTGTTTAATCACATGGTGCAGTCTCTCTGTGTAATCACATGGTGCAATCTCTCTGTGTAGTCACATGGTGCAGTCTCTCTATTTAATCACATGGTGCAGTCTCTCTGTGTAATCACATGGTGCAATCTCTGTGTAATCACATGGTGCAATCTCTGTGTAATCACATGGTGCAATCTCTCTGTGTAATCACATGGTGCAGTCTCTCTGTCTAATCACATGGTGCCATCTCTGTGTAATCACATGGTGCAGTCTCTCTGTGTAATCACATGGTGCAGGCTCTCTGTGTAATCACATGTGGCAATCTCTCTGTGTAATCAAATGGTGCAGCCACTCTGTGTAATCACATGGTGCAGTCTCTGTGTAATCACATGGTGCAGCCTCTCTGTGTAATCACATGGTGCAGTCTCGGTGTAATCACATGGTGCAATCTCACTGTGTAATCACATGGTGCAGCCTCTCTGTGTAATCACATGGTGCAATCTCTCTGTGTAATCACATGGTGCAGTCTCTGTGTAATCACATGGAGCAATCTCTATGTGTAATCACATGGTGCAGCCTCTGTGTAATCACACGGTGCAGTCTCTGTGTAATCACATGGTGCGGTCTCTCTGTATAATCACATGGTGCAGTCTCTGTGTAATCACATGGTGCCGCATCTGTGTAATCACATGCTGCAATCTCTCTGTGTAATCACATGGTGCAGTCTCTCAGTTTAAAAACATGGTGCATCCTCTCTGTGTAATCACATGGTGCAGTCTCTCTGTGTAATCACATGGTGCAGTCTCTGTGTAATCACATGGTGCAGTCTCTCTGTGTAATTCCCTGGTGCAGTCTCTCTGTGTAATCACATGGTGCAGTCTCTGTGTAATCACATGGTGCAGACTCTCTGTGTAATCATATGGTGCAGTCTCTGTGTAATCACATGGTGCAATCTCTCTGTGTAATCACATGTTGCAGTCTCTGTGTAATCACATGGTGCAGACTCTCTGTGTAATCATATGGTGCAGTCTCTGTGTAATCACATGGTGCAATCTCTCTGTGTAATCACATGGTGCAGTCTCTGTGTAATCACATGGTGCAGTCTCTGTGTAATCACATGGTGCAGTCTCTCTGTGTAATTACATGGTGCAGTCTCTCTGTGTAATCACCTGGTTCAGTCTCTGAATAATCAGATTGTGCAGTTTCTCTGTGCAATTACATCGTGCGGTCTCTGTGTAATCACATGGTGCAGTCTCTCTGTGTAATCACATGGTGCAGTATCTGTGTAATCACATGGTGCAGTCTCTCTGTGTAATCACATGGTGCAGTCTCTGTGTAATCACATGGTGGAATCTCTCTGTGTAATCACATGGTGCAGTCTCTCTGTGTAATCACATGGTGCAGTCTCTGTGTAATCACATGGTGCAGTCTCTCTGTGTAATCACATGGTGCAGTCTCTGTGTAATCACATGGTGCAATCTCTCTGTGTAATCACATGGTGCAGACTCTGTGTAATCACATGGTGCATCCTCTCTGTGTAATCACATGGTGCAGCCTATCTGTGTAATCACATTGTGCAGTCTCTCTGTGTAATCACATGGTGCAGTCTCTCTGTGTAATCACATGGTGCACTTTCTCAGTGTAATCACATGGTGCAGTCTTTCTGTGTAATCAAATGGTGCAGTCTCTCTGTGTAATCACATGGTGCAGTCTCTCACTTTAATCACATGGTGCAGTCTCTCTGTGTAATCACATGGTGCAGTCTCTCTGTGTAATCACATTGTGCAGACACTCTGTATAATCACATGGTGCAGTCTCTCTGTGTAATCACATGGTGCAGTCTCTCTGTGTAATCACATTGTGCAGTCACTCTGTATAATCACATGGTGCAGTCTCTGTGTAATCACACGGTGCAGTCTCTGTTTAATCATATGGTGCAGTCTCTGTGTGTATTCACATGGTGCAGTCTCTGTGTAACCACATCGTGTAGTCTCTGTGTAATCAAATGGTGCAATCTCTCTCTTTAATCACATGGTGCAGCCTCTGTGCAATCACATGGTGCAGTCTCTCTCTTTAATCACATGGTGCAGTCTCTCTGTGTAATCAAATGGTGCAATCTCTGTGTAATCACATGGTGCAATCACTCTGTGTAATCACATGGTGCAGTCTCTGTGTAATCACATGGTGCAATCTCTCTGTTGAATCACATTGTGCAGCCACTCTGTGTAATCACATGGTGCAATCTCTCTGTGGAATCATATGGTGCAGCTTCTGTGCAATCACATGGTGCAGCCTCTCTATTTAATCACATGGTGCAGTCTCTCTGTGTAATCACATGGTGCAGTCTCTCCGTGTAATCACATGGTGCAATCTCTCTGGCTAATCACATGGTGCAGTCTCTGTGTAATCACATGGTTCAAACTCCATGTGTAATCACATGGTGCAGTGTCTTTGTAATCACAGGTTGCAGTCTCTGTGTAATCACATGGTGCAGTCTCTGTGTAATCACATGGTGCAGTCTCTGTGTAATCACATGGTGCAGTCTCTCTGTGTAATCACATGGTGCAATCTCTCTGTTGAATCACATTGTGCAGCCTCTCTGTGTAATCACATGGTGCAATCTCTCTGTGGAATCACATGGTGCAGCCTCTGTGCAATCACATGGTGCAGCCTCTCTGTTTAATCACATGGTGCAGTCTCTCTGTGTAATCACATGGTGCAGTCTCTGTGTGATCACATGGTGCAGTCTCTCTGTGTAATCACATGGTGCAGTCTCTCTGTGTAATCACATGGTGCAGTCTCTCTGTGTAATCACATGGTGCAGTATCTGTGTGATCACATGGTGCAGTCTCTGTGTAATCACATGGTGCAGTCTCTCTGTGTAATCACATGGTGCAGTCTCTCTGTGTAATCACATGGTGCAGTATCTGTGTGATCACATGGTGCAGTCTCTGTGTAATCACATGGTGTAGTCTCTGCGTAATCACATGGTGCAGTCTCTCTGTGTAATCACATGGTGCAGTCTCTGTGTAATCACATGGTGTAGTCTCTGTGTAATCACATGGTGCAATCTCTCTGTGTAATCACATTGTGCAATCTCTCTGTATAATCACATGGTGCAGTCTCTGTGTGATCACATGGTGCAGTCTCTGTTTAATCACATGGTGCAGTCTCTCTGTGTAATCACATGGTGAAGTCTCTGTGTAATCACATGGTGCACTCTCTGTGTAATCACACAGTGCATTCTCTGTGTGATCACATGGTGAATCACGGTGTAATCACATGGTGCAGTCTCTATACAATCACATGGTGCAGTCTCTGTGTAATCACATTGTAAAATCTCCATGTGTAATCACACGGTGCAGTCTCTGTGTAATCACATGGTGAAATCTCTCTCTTTAATCACATGGTGCAGCCTCTGTGTAATCACATGGTGCAATCTCTGTGTAATCACATGGTGCAATCTCTCTGTGTAATCACATGGTGCAATCGCTGTGTAATCACATGGTGCAATCTCTCTGTGTAGTCACATGGTGCAGTCTCTCTATTTAATCACATGGTGCAGTCTCTCTGTGTAATCACATGGTGCAGTCTCTGTGTAATCACATGGTGCATTCTCTTTGTAATCACATAGTGCAGTCTCTGTGTAATCACATGGTTCAATCCCCATGTGCAATCACATGGTGCAGCCTCTCTGTGAAATCACATGGTGCAGTCTCTCTGCATAATCACATGGTGCAGTATCTGTGTAATCACATTTTGCAGTCTCTCTGTGAAATCACATGGTGCAGTCTCTCTGTGTAATCACATGGTGCAGTCTCTCTGCATAATCACATGGTGCAGTCTCTCTGTGAAATTACATGGTGCAGTCTCTCTGTGAAATCTCATGGTGCAGTCTCTCTGTATAATCAAATGGTGCAGTCTCTGTGTAATCACATGGTGCAGTCTCTCTGTGTAATCAAATGGTGCAGTCTCTGTGTAATCACATGGTGCAGTCTCTGTGTAATCACATGGTGCAGTCTCTGTGTAATCACATGGTGCAGTCTCTGTGTAATCACATGGTGCAGTCTCTGTGTAATCACATGGTGCAGCCTCTGTATAATCAAATGGTGCAGCCTCTGTGTAATCACATGGTGCATTCTCTGTGTAATCACATGGTGCAGTCTCTATGTATAATCACATGGTGCAGTCTCTGTGTAATCACATGGTGCAGTCTCTGTGTAATCACATGGTGCAGCCTCTCTGTGTAATCACATGGTGCCGCCTCTGTGTAATCACATGCTGCAATCTCTCTGTGTAATCACATGGTGCAGTCTATCTGTTTAAAAACATGGTGCATCCTCTCTGTGTAATCACATGGTGCAGTCTCTGTGTAATCACATGGTGCAGTCTCTCTGTGTAATTACCTGGTGCAGTGTCTCTGTGTAATCACATGTTGCAGTATCTCTGTGTAATCACATGGTGCAGTCTCTCTGTGTAATCACATGTTGCCGTCTCTCTGTGTAATTACATGTTGCAGTCTCTCTGTGTAATCACATGTTGCAGTCTCTCTGTGTAATCACATGTTGCAGTCTCTCTGTGTAATCACATGGTGCAGTCTCTCTGTGTAATCACCTGGTTCAATCTCTGAATAATCACAGGGTGCAGTCTCTTCGTAATCAATGGTGCAGTCTCTGTGTAATCACATGGTGCAGTCTCTGTGTAATCACATCGAGCAGTCTCTGTGTAATCACATGGTGCAGTCTCTGTGTAATCAAATGATCCATCTCTGTGTAATCACATGTTGCAGTCTCGGTGTAATCACATGGTGGAATCTCTCTGTGTAATCACATGGTGCAGACTCTGTGTAATCACATGGTGCAGTCTCTCTGTGAAATCACATGGTGCAATCTCGGTGTAATCACATGGTGCAATCTCTCTGTGTAATCACATGGTGCAGACTCTGTGTAATCACATGGTGCAGTCTCTGTGTAATCACATGGTGCAATCTCTCTGTGTAATCACATGGTGCAGTCTCTCTGTGTAATCACACGGTGCATTCTCTCTGTGTAATCACATGGTGCAGTCTCGGTGTAATCACATGGTGCAATCTCTCTGTGTAATCACATGGTGCAGACTCTGTGTAATCACATGGTGCAGTCTCTGTGTAATCACATGGTGCAATCTCTCTGTGTAATCACATGGTGCAGTCTCTCTGTGTAATCACATGGTGCAGTCTCTCTGCATAATCACATGGTGCAGTATCTGTGTAATCACATTTTGCAGTCTCTCTGTGAAATCACATGGTGCAGTCTCTCTGTGAAATCACATGGTGCAGTCTCTCTGCATAATCACACGGTGCAGTCTCTCTGTGAAATCACATGGTGCAGTCTCTCTGTGAAATCTCATGGTGCAGTCTCTCTGTATAATCAAATGGTGCAGTCTCTGTGTAATCACATGGTGCAGTCTCTCTGTGTAATCAAATGGTGCAGTCTCTGTGTAATCACATGGTGCAGTCTCTGTGTAATCACATGGTGCAGTCTCTGTGTAATCACATGGTGCAGTCTCTGTGTAATCACATGGTGCAGTCTCTCTGTATAATCAAATGGTGCAGCCTCTGTGTAATCACATGGTGCATTCTCAGTGCAATCACATGGTGCAGACTCTATGTATCATCACATGGTGCAGTCTCTGTGTAATCACATGGTGCAGTCTCTGTGTAATCACATGGTGCAGCCTCTCTGTGTAATCACATGGTGCCGCCTCTGTGTAATCACATGCTGCAATCTCTCTGTGTAATCACATGGTGCAGTCTATCTGTTTAAAAACATGGTGCATCCTCTCTGTGTAATCACATGGTGCAGTCCCTGTGTAATCACATGGTGCAGTCTCTCTGTGTAATTACCTGGTGCAGTCTCTCTGTGTAATCACATGTTGCAGTCTCTCTGTGTAATCACATGGTGCAGTCTCTCCGTGTAATCACATGTTGCAGTCTCTCTGTGTAATCACATGATGCAGTCTCTCTGTGTAATCACATGGTGCAGTCTCTCTGTGTAATCACCTGGTTCAATCTCTGAATAATCACAGGGTGCAGTCTCTGCGTAATCAATGGTGCAGTCTCTGTGTAATCACATGGTGCAGACTCTGTGTAATCACATCGAGCAGTCTCTGTGTAATCACATGGTGCAGTCTCTGTGTAATCAAATGGTGCAGTCTCTGTGTAATCACATGGTGCAGTCTCGGTGTAATCACATGGTGCAATCTCTCTGTGTAATCACATGGTGCAGACTCTGTGTAATCACATGGTGCAGTCTCTCTGTGTAATCACATGGTGCAATCTCTCTGTGTAATCACATGTTGCAGTCTCTGTGTAACCAAATGGTGCAGTCTCTGTGTAATCACATGGTGCAGTCTCGGTGTAATCACATGGTGCAATCTCTCTGTGTAATCACATGGTGCAGACTCTGTGTAATCACATGGTGCAGTCTCTGTGTAATCACATGGTGCAATCTCTCTCTGTAATCACATGGTGCAGTCTCTCTGTGTAATCACATGGTGCAGTCTCTGTGTCATCACATGGTGCAATCTCTCTGTGTAATCACATGGTGCAGTCTCTGTGTAATCACATGGTGCAGCCGCTCTGTGTAAACACATGGTGCAGTCTCTGTGTAATCAAATGGTGCTGTCTCTGTGTAATCACATGGTGCAATCTCTCTGTGTAATCACATGGTGCAGTCTCTGTGTAATCACATGGTGCAATCTCTCTGTGTAATCACATGGTGCAGCCACTCTGTGCAATCACATGGTGCAGTCTCTGTGGAATCACATGGTGCAGCCTCTCTGTGTAATCACATGGTGCAGTCTCGGTGTAATCACATGGTGCAATCTCACTGTGTAATCACATGGTGCAGCCTCTCTGTGTAATCACATGGTGCAATCTCTCTGTGTAATCACATGGTGCAGTCTCTGTGTAATCACATGGAGCAATCTCTCTGTATAATCACATGGTGCGTTCTCTCTGTATAATCACATGGTGCAGTCTCACTGTGTAATCACATGGTGCAGTCTCTGTGTAATCACATGGCGCAGCCTCTCTGTGTAATCACATGGTGCCGCATCTGTGTAATCACATGCTGCAATCTCTCTCTGTAATCACATGGTGCAGTCTCTCAGTTTAAAAACATGGTGCATCCTCTCTGTGTAATCACATGGTGCAGTCTCTCTGTGTAATCACATGGTGCAGTCTCTGTGTAATCACATGGTGCAGTCTCTCTGTGTAATTACCTGGTGCAGTCTCTCTGTGTAATCACATGTTGCAGTTTCTGTGTAATCACATGGTGCAGACTCTTTGTGTAATCACATGGTGCAGTCTCTGTGTGTATTCACATGGTGCAGTCTCTGTGTAACCACATCGTGTAGTCTCTGTGTAATCAAATGGTGCAATCTCTCTCTTTAATCACATGGTGCAGCCTCTGTGCAATCACATGGTGCAGTCTCTCTCTTTAATCACATGGTGCAGTCTCTCTGTGTAATCAAATGGTGCAATCTCTGTGTAATCACATGGTGCAATCACTCTGTGTAATCACATGGTGCAGTCTCTGTGTAATCACATGGTGCAATCTCTCTGTTGAATCACATTGTGCAGCCACTCTGTGTAATCACATGGTGCAATCTCTCTGTGGAATCATATGGTGCAGCTTCTGTGCAATCACATGGTGCAGCCTCTCTATTTAATCACATGGTGCAGTCTCTCTGTGTAATCACATGGTGCAGTCTCTCCGTGTAATCACATGGTGCAATCTCTCTGGCTAATCACATGGTGCAGTCTCTGTGTAATCACATGGTTCAAACTCCATGTGTAATCACATGGTGCAGTGTCTTTGTAATCACAGGTTGCAGTCTCTGTGTAATCACATGGTGCAGTCTCTGTGTAATCACATGGTGCAGTCTCTGTGTAATCACATGGTGCAGTCTCTCTGTGTAATCACATGGTGCAATCTCTCTGTTGAATCACATTGTGCAGCCTCTCTGTGTAATCACATGGTGCAATCTCTCTGTGGAATCACATGGTGCAGCCTCTGTGCAATCACATGGTGCAGCCTCTCTGTTTAATCACATGGTGCAGTCTCTCTGTGTAATCACATGGTGCAGTCTCTGTGTGATCACATGGTGCAGTCTCTCTGTGTAATCACATGGTGCAGTCTCTCTGTGTAATCACATGGTGCAGTCTCTCTGTGTAATCACATGGTGCAGTATCTGTGTGATCACATGGTGCAGTCTCTGTGTAATCACATGGTGCAGTCTCTCTGTGTAATCACATGGTGCAGTCTCTCTGTGTAATCACATGGTGCAGTATCTGTGTGATCACATGGTGCAGTCTCTGTGTAATCACATGGTGTAGTCTCTGCGTAATCACATGGTGCAGTCTCTCTGTGTAATCACATGGTGCAGTCTCTGTGTAATCACATGGTGTAGTCTCTGTGTAATCACATGGTGCAATCTCTCTGTGTAATCACATTGTGCAATCTCTCTGTATAATCACATGGTGCAGTCTCTGTGTGATCACATGGTGCAGTCTCTGTTTAATCACATGGTGCAGTCTCTCTGTGTAATCACATGGTGAAGTCTCTGTGTAATCACATGGTGCACTCTCTGTGTAATCACACAGTGCATTCTCTGTGTGATCACATGGTGAATCACGGTGTAATCACATGGTGCAGTCTCTATACAATCACATGGTGCAGTCTCTGTGTAATCACATTGTAAAATCTCCATGTGTAATCACACGGTGCAGTCTCTGTGTAATCACATGGTGAAATCTCTCTCTTTAATCACATGGTGCAGCCTCTGTGTAATCACATGGTGCAATCTCTGTGTAATCACATGGTGCAATCTCTCTGTGTAATCACATGGTGCAATCGCTGTGTAATCACATGGTGCAATCTCTCTGTGTAGTCACATGGTGCAGTCTCTCTATTTAATCACATGGTGCAGTCTCTCTGTGTAATCACATGGTGCAGTCTCTGTGTAATCACATGGTGCATTCTCTTTGTAATCACATAGTGCAGTCTCTGTGTAATCACATGGTTCAATCCCCATGTGCAATCACATGGTGCAGCCTCTCTGTGAAATCACATGGTGCAGTCTCTCTGCATAATCACATGGTGCAGTATCTGTGTAATCACATTTTGCAGTCTCTCTGTGAAATCACATGGTGCAGTCTCTCTGTGTAATCACATGGTGCAGTCTCTCTGCATAATCACATGGTGCAGTCTCTCTGTGAAATTACATGGTGCAGTCTCTCTGTGAAATCTCATGGTGCAGTCTCTCTGTATAATCAAATGGTGCAGTCTCTGTGTAATCACATGGTGCAGTCTCTCTGTGTAATCACATGGTGCAGTCTCTGTGTAATCACATGGTGCAGTCTCTGTGTAATCACATGGTGCAGTCTCTGTGTAATCACATGGTGCAGTCTCTGTGTAATCACATGGTGCAGTCTCTGTATAATCAAATGGTGCAGCCTCTGTGTAATCACATGGTGCATTCTCTGTGTAATCACATGGTGCAGTCTCTATGTATAATCACATGGTGCAGTCTCTGTGTAATCACATGGTGCAGTCTCTGTGTAATCACATGGTGCAGCCTCTCTGTGTAATCACATGGTGCCGCCTCTGTGTAATCACATGCTGCAATCTCTCTGTGTAATCACATGGTGCAGTCTATCTGTTTAAAAACATGGTGCATCCTCTCTGTGTAATCACATGGTGCAGTCTCTGTGTAATCACATGGTGCAGTCTCTCTGTGTAATTACCTGGTGCAGTGTCTCTGTGTAATCACATGTTGCAGTATCTCTGTGTAATCACATGGTGCAGTCTCTCTGTGTAATCACATGTTGCCGTCTCTCTGTGTAATTACATGTTGCAGTCTCTCTGTGTAATCACATGTTGCAGTCTCTCTGTGTAATCACATGTTGCAGTCTCTCTGTGTAATCACATGGTGCAGTCTCTCTGTGTAATCACCTGGTTCAATCTCTGAATAATCACAGGGTGCAGTCTCTTCGTAATCAATGGTGCAGTCTCTGTGTAATCACATGGTGCAGTCTCTGTGTAATCACATCGAGCAGTCTCTGTGTAATCACATGGTGCAGTCTCTGTGTAATCAAATGATCCATCTCTGTGTAATCACATGTTGCAGTCTCGGTGTAATCACATGGTGGAATCTCTCTGTGTAATCACATGGTGCAGACTCTGTGTAATCACATGGTGCAGTCTCTCTGTGAAATCACATGGTGCAATCTCGGTGTAATCACATGGTGCAATCTCTCTGTGTAATCACATGGTGCAGACTCTGTGTAATCACATGGTGCAGTCTCTGTGTAATCACATGGTGCAATCTCTCTGTGTAATCACATGGTGCAGTCTCTCTGTGTAATCACACGGTGCATTCTCTCTGTGTAATCACATGGTGCAGTCTCGGTGTAATCACATGGTGCAATCTCTCTGTGTAATCACATGGTGCAGACTCTGTGTAATCACATGGTGCAGTCTCTGTGTAATCACATGGTGCAATCTCTCTGTGTAATCACATGGTGCAGTCTCTCTGTGTAATCACATGGTGCAGTCTCTCTGCATAATCACATGGTGCAGTATCTGTGTAATCACATTTTGCAGTCTCTCTGTGAAATCACATGGTGCAGTCTCTCTGTGAAATCACATGGTGCAGTCTCTCTGCATAATCACACGGTGCAGTCTCTCTGTGAAATCACATGGTGCAGTCTCTCTGTGAAATCTCATGGTGCAGTCTCTCTGTATAATCAAATGGTGCAGTCTCTGTGTAATCACATGGTGCAGTCTCTCTGTGTAATCAAATGGTGCAGTCTCTGTGTAATCACATGGTGCAGTCTCTGTGTAATCACATGGTGCAGTCTCTGTGTAATCACATGGTGCAGTCTCTGTGTAATCACATGGTGCAGTCTCTCTGTATAATCAAATGGTGCAGCCTCTGTGTAATCACATGGTGCATTCTCAGTGCAATCACATGGTGCAGACTCTATGTATCATCACATGGTGCAGTCTCTGTGTAATCACATGGTGCAGTCTCTGTGTAATCACATGGTGCAGCCTCTCTGTGTAATCACATGGTGCCGCCTCTGTGTAATCACATGCTGCAATCTCTCTGTGTAATCACATGGTGCAGTCTATCTGTTTAAAAACATGGTGCATCCTCTCTGTGTAATCACATGGTGCAGTCCCTGTGTAATCACATGGTGCAGTCTCTCTGTGTAATTACCTGGTGCAGTCTCTCTGTGTAATCACATGTTGCAGTCTCTCTGTGTAATCACATGGTGCAGTCTCTCCGTGTAATCACATGTTGCAGTCTCTCTGTGTAATCACATGTTGCAGTCTCTCTGTGTAATCACATGGTGCAGTCTCTCTGTGTAATCACCTGGTTCAATCTCTGAATAATCACAGGGTGCAGTCTCTGCGTAATCAATGGTGCAGTCTCTGTGTAATCACATGGTGCAGACTCTGTGTAATCACATCGAGCAGTCTCTGTGTAATCACATGGTGCAGTCTCTGTGTAATCAAATGGTGCAGTCTCTGTGTAATCACATGGTGCAGTCTCGGTGTAATCACATGGTGCAATCTCTCTGTGTAATCACATGGTGCAGACTCTGTGTAATCACATGGTGCAGTCTCTCTGTGTAATCACATGGTGCAATCTCTCTGTGTAATCACATGTTGCAGTCTCTGTGTAACCAAATGGTGCAGTCTCTGTGTAATCACATGGTGCAGTCTCGGTGTAATCACATGGTGCAATCTCTCTGTGTAATCACATGGTGCAGACTCTGTGTAATCACATGGTGCAGTCTCTGTGTAATCACATGGTGCAATCTCTCTCTGTAATCACATGGTGCAGTCTCTCTGTGTAATCACATGGTGCAGTCTCTGTGTCATCACATGGTGCAATCTCTCTGTGTAATCACATGGTGCAGTCTCTGTGTAATCACATGGTGCAGCCGCTCTGTGTAAACACATGGTGCAGTCTCTGTGTAATCAAATGGTGCTGTCTCTGTGTAATCACATGGTGCAATCTCTCTGTGTAATCACATGGTGCAGTCTCTGTGTAATCACATGGTGCAATCTCTCTGTGTAATCACATGGTGCAGCCACTCTGTGCAATCACATGGTGCAGTCTCTGTGGAATCACATGGTGCAGCCTCTCTGTGTAATCACATGGTGCAGTCTCGGTGTAATCACATGGTGCAATCTCACTGTGTAATCACATGGTGCAGCCTCTCTGTGTAATCACATGGTGCAATCTCTCTGTGTAATCACATGGTGCAGTCTCTGTGTAATCACATGGAGCAATCTCTCTGTATAATCACATGGTGCGTTCTCTCTGTATAATCACATGGTGCAGTCTCACTGTGTAATCACATGGTGCAGTCTCTGTGTAATCACATGGCGCAGCCTCTCTGTGTAATCACATGGTGCCGCATCTGTGTAATCACATGCTGCAATCTCTCTCTGTAATCACATGGTGCAGTCTCTCAGTTTAAAAACATGGTGCATCCTCTCTGTGTAATCACATGGTGCAGTCTCTCTGTGTAATCACATGGTGCAGTCTCTGTGTAATCACATGGTGCAGTCTCTCTGTGTAATTACCTGGTGCAGTCTCTCTGTGTAATCACATGTTGCAGTTTCTGTGTAATCACATGGTGCAGACTCTTTGTGTAATCACATGGTGCAGTCTCTGTGTAATCACATGGTGCAATCTCTCTGTGTAATCACATGGTGCAGTCTCTGTGTAATCACATGGTGCAGTCTCTCTGTGTAATTACCTGGTGCAGTCTCTCTGTGTAATCACATGTTGCAGTCTCTCCGTGTAATCACATGGTGCAGTCTCTCTGTGTAATCACATGTTGCAGTCTCTCTGTGTAATCACATGGTGCAGTCTCTCCGTGTAATCACCTGGTGCAGTCTCTGAATAATCACATTGTGCAGTTTCTCTGTGTAATCACATGGTTCAATCTCTGTGTAATCACATGGTGCAGTCTCTCTGTGCAATCACATGTTGCAGTCATTGTGTAATCACATGGTGGAATCTCTCTGTGTAATCACATGGTGCAGTCTCTCTGTGTAATCACATGGTGCAGTCTCTGTGTAATCACATGGTGCAGTCCCTCTGTGTAATCACATGGTGCAGTCTCTGTGTAATCACATGGTGCAGTCTCTCTGTGTAATCACATGGTGCAGACTCTGTGTAATCACATGGTGCATCCTCTCTGTTTAATCACATGGTGCTGCCTCTCTGTGTAATCACATGGTGCAGTCTCTCTGTGTAATCACATGGTGCAGTCTCTCTGTGTATTCACATGGTGCAGTCTCTGTGTAATCACATGATGCAGTCTCAGTATAATCACATGGTGCCGTCTCTGTGTAATCACATGGTGCAATCTCTCTGTTCAATCACATGGTGTAGCCTCTCTGTGTAATCACATGGTGCAATCTCTCTGTGTAATCATATGGTGCAGTCTCTGTGTAATCACATGGTGCAGTCTTTGTGTCATCACATGGTGCAATCTCTCTGTTTAATCGATGGTGCAATCTCTGAATAATCACATTGTGCAGTTTCTCTGTGCAATCACATGGTGCAGTCTCTTTGTAATCACATGGTGCAGCCTCTCTGTGTATTCACATGGTGCAGTCTCTGTGTAATCACATGGTGCATCCTCTCTGTGTAATCACATGGTGCATCCTCTCTGTGTAATCACATGGTGCATCCTCTCTGTGTAATCACATGGTGCAATCTGTCTGTGTAATCACATGGTACAGTCTCTGTGTAGTCACATGGTGCAGCCTCTCTGTGTATTCACATGGTGCAGTCTCTGTGTAATCACATGGTGCATCCTCTCTGTGTAATCACATGGTGCATCCTCTCTGTGTAATCACATGGTGCAGTCTCTGCATAATCACATGGTGCAGTCTCTCTGTGTAATCACATGGTGCAATCTCTCTGTGTAATCACATGGTGCAATCTCTCTGTTTAATCACATGGTGCAGACTCTGTGTAATCACATGGTGCATCCTCTCTGTGTAATCACATGGTGCAGCCTCTCTGTGTAATCACATGTTGCAGTCTCTCTGTGTAATCACCTGGTGCAGTCTCTGAATAATCACATTGTGCAGTTTCTCTGTGTAATCACATGGTGCAATCTCTCTGTGTAATCACATGGTGCAGACTCTGTGTAATCACATGGTGCATCCTCTCTGTGAAATCACATGGTGCAGCCTCTCTGTGTAATCACATGGTGCAGTCTCTCTGTGTAATCACATGGTGCAGTCTCTCTGTGTATTCACATGGTGCAGTCTCTGTGTAATCACATGATGCAGTCTCAGTATAATCACATGGTGCAGTCTCTATGTAATCACATGGTGCAATCTCTCTGTTCAATCACATGGTGTAGCCTCTCTGTGTAATCACATGGTGCAATCTCTCTGTGTAATCATATGGTGCAGTCTCTGTGTAATCACATGGTGCAGTCTCTGTGTCATCACATGGTGCAATCTCTCTGTTTAATCGATGGTGCAATCTCTGAATAATCACATTGTGCAGTTTCTCTGTGCAATCACATGGTGCAGTCTCTTTGTAATCACATGGTGCAATCTGTCTGTGTAATCACATGGTGCAGTCTCTGTTTAATCACATGGTGCAGCCTCTCTGTGTATTCACATGGTGCAGTCTCTGTGTAATCACATGGTGCATCCTCTCTGTGTAATCACATGGTGCATCCTCTCTGTGTAATCACATGGTGCAGTCTCTACATAATCACATGGTGCAATCTCTCTGTGTAATCACATGGTGCAATCTCTCTGTTTAATCACATGGTGCAGCCTCTCTGTGTCATCACATGGCGCAATCTCTCTGTGTAATCACATGGTGCAATCTCCCTGTGTAATCACATGGTGCAGTCTCTGTGTAATCACATGGTGCAGTCTCTCTGTGTAATCACACGGTGCAGTCTCTTTGTAATCACAACGTGCAGTCTCTCTGTAATCACATGGTGCAGTCTCTGTGCCATCACATGGTGCAGTCTCCCTGTGTAATCACATGGTGCAATCTCTCTGTGTAATCACATGGTGCATCCTCTCTGTGTAATCACATGGTGCAGTCTCCCCGTGTAATCACACGATGCAGTCTCTGTGTAATCACATGGTGCAATCTCTCTGTGTAATCACATGGTGCATCCTCTCTGTGTAATCACATGGTGCAGCCTCTCTGTGTATTCACGTGGTGCATCCTCTCTGTGTAATAACATGGTGCAGTCTCTGTGTATTCACATGGTGCAGTCTCTGTGTAATCACATGGTGCATCCTCTCTGTGTAATCACATGGTGCATCCTCTCTGTGTAATCACATGGTGAAGTCTCTGTATAATCACATGGTGCAGTCTCTCTGTGTAATCACATGGCGCAGTCTCTCTGTGTCATCACATGGTGCAATCTCTCTGTGTAATTACATGGTGCAGTCTCTGTGTAATCACATGGTGCAGCCTCTCTGTGTCATCACATGGTGCAATCTCTCTGTGTAATCACATGGTGCAGTCTCTGTGTCATCACATGGTGCAATCTCTCTGTGTAATCACATGGTGCAGTCTCTGTATAATCATAATGTGCAGTCTCTCTGTGTATTCACATGGTGCAGTCTCTGTGTAATCACATGGTGCAGTCTCTCTGTGTAATCACATGGTGCAGCCTCTCTGTGTAATCACATGGTGCAGTCTCTCTGTGTAATCACATGGTGCAGTCTCTCTGTGTATTCACATGGTGCAGTCTCTGTGTAATCACATGATGCAGTCTCAGTATAATCACATGGTGCAGTCTCTGTGTAATCACATGGTGCAATCTCTCTGTTCAATCACATGGTGTAGCCTCTCTGTGTAATCACATGGTGCAATCTCTCTGTGTAATCATGTGGTGCAGTCTCTGTGTAATCACATGGTGCAGTCTCTGTGTCATCACATGGTGCAATCTCTCTGTTTAATCAATGGTTCAGTCTCTGAATAATCACATTGTGCAGTTTCTCTGTGCAATCACATGGTGCAGTCTCTATGTAATCACATGGTGCAATCTGTCTGTGTAATCACATGGTGCAGTCTCTGTGTAATCACATGGTGCATCCTCTCTGTGTAATCACATGGTGCATCCTCTCTGTGTAATCACATGGTGCAGTCTCTGCATAATCACATGGTGCAGTCTCTCTGTGTAATCACATGGTGCAATATCTCGGTGTAATCACATGGTGCAATCTCTCTGTGTAATCACATGGTGCAATCGCTGTGTAATCACATGGTGCAATCTCTCTGTGTAGTCACATGGTGCAGTCTCTCTATTTAATCACATGGTGCAGTCTCTCTGTGTAATCACATGGTGCAGTCTCTGTGTAATCACATGGTGCATTCTCTTTGTAATCACATAGTGCAGTCTCTGTGTAATCACATGGTTCAATCCCCATGTGCAATCACATGGTGCAGCCTCTCTGTGAAATCACATGGTGCAGTCTCTCTGCATAATCACATGGTGCAGTATCTGTGTAATCACATTTTGCAGTCTCTCTGTGAAATCACATGGTGCAGTCTCTCTGTGTAATCACATGGTGCAGTCTCTCTGCATAATCACATGGTGCAGTCTCTCTGTGAAATTACATGGTGCAGTCTCTCTGTGAAATCTCATGGTGCAGTCTCTCTGTATAATGAAATGGTGCAGTCTCTGTGTAATCACATGGTGCAGTCTCTCTGTGTAATCAAATGGTGCAGTCTCTGTGTAATCACATGGTGTAGTCTCTGTGTAATCACATGGTGCAGTCTCTGTGTAATCACATGGTGCAGTCTCTGTGTAATCACATGGTGCAGTCTCTGTGTAATCACATGGTGCAGTCTCTGTGTAATCACATGGTGCAGTCTCTGTATAATCAAATGGTGCAGCCTCTGTGTAATCACATGGTGCATTCTCTGTGTAATCACATGGTGCAGTCTCTATGTATAATCACATGGTGCAGTCTCTGTGTAATCACATGGTGCAGTCTCTGTGTAATCACATGGTGCAGCCTCTCTGTGTAATCACATGGTGCCGCCTCTGTGTAATCACATGCTGCAATCTCTCTGTGTAATCACATGGTGCAGTCTATCTGTTTAAAAACATGGTGCATCCTCTCTGTGTAATCACATGGTGCAGTCTCTGTGTAATCACATGGTGCAGTCTCTCTGTGTAATTACCTGGTGCAGTGTCTCTGTGTAATCACATGTTGCAGTATCTCTGTGTAATCACATGGTGCAGTCTCTCTGTGTAATCACATGTTGCCGTCTCTCTGTGTAATTACATGTTGCAGTCTCTCTGTGTAATCACATGTTGCAGTCTCTCTGTGTAATCACATGTTGCAGTCTCTCTGTGTAATCACATGGTGCAGTCTCTCTGTGTAATCACCTGGTTCAATCTCTGAATAATCACAGGGTGCAGTCTCTTCGTAATCAATGGTGCAGTCTCTGTGTAATCACATGGTGCAGTCTCTGTGTAATCACATCGAGCAGTCTCTGTGTAATCACATGGTGCAGTCTCTGTGTAATCAAATGGTGCAGTCTCTGTGTAACCACATGTTGCAGTCTCGGTGTAATCACATGGTGGAATCTCTCTGTGTAATCACATGGTGCAGACTCTGTGTAATCACATGGTGCAGTCTCTCTGTGTAATCACATGGTGCAGACTCTGTGTAATCACATGGTGCAGTCTCTGTGTAATCACATGGTGCAATCTCTCTGTGTAATCACATGGTGCAGTCTCTCTGTGTAATCACATGGTGCAGTCTCTCTGCATAATCACATGGTGCAGTATCTGTGTAATCACATTTTGCAGTCTCTCTGTGAAATCACATGGTGCAGTCACTCTGTGAAATCACATGGTGCAGTCTCTCTGCATAATCACATGGTGCAGTCTCTCTGTGAAATCACATGGTGCAGTCTCTCTGTGAAATCTCATGGTGCAGTCTCTCTGTATAATCAAATGGTGCAGTCTCTGTGTAATCACATGGTGCAGTCTCTCTGTGTAATCAAATGGTGCAGTCTCTGTGTAATCACATGGTGCAGTCTCTGTGTAATCACATGGTGCAGTCTCTGTGTAATCACATGGTGCAGTCTCTCTGTATAATCAAATGGTGCAGCCTCTGTGTAATCACATGGTGCATTCTCTGTGTAATCACATGGTGCAGCCTCTCTGTGTAATCACATTGTGCCGCCTCTGTGTAATCACATGCTGCAATCTCTCTGTGTAATCACATGGTGCAGTCTATCTGTTTAAAAACATGGTGCATCCTCTCTGTGTAATCACATGGTGCAGTCTCTGTGTAATCACATGGTGCAGTCTCTCTGTGTAATTACCTGGTGCAGTGTCTCTGTGTAATCACATGTTGCAGTCTCTCTGTGTAATCACATGGTGCAGTCTCTCCGTGTAATCACATGTTGCAGTCTCTCTGTGTAATCACATGTTGCAGTCTCTCTGTGTAATCACATGGTGCAGTCTCTCTGTGTAATCACCTGGTTCAATCTCTGAATAATCACAGGGTGCAGTCTCTGCGTAATCAATGGTGCAGTCTCTGTGTAATCACATGGTGCAGACTCTGTGTAATCACATCGATCAGTCTCTGTGTAATCACATGGTGCAGTCTCTGTGTAATCAAATGGTGCAGTCTCTGTGTAATCACATGGTGCAGTCTCGGTGTAATCACATGGTGCAATCTCTCTGTGTAATCACATGGTGCAGACTCTGTGTAATCACATGGTGCAGTCTCTCTGTGTAATCACATGGTGCAATCTCTCTGTGTAATCACATGTTGCAGTCTCTGTGTAACCAAATGGTGCAGTCTCTGTGTAATCACATGGTGCAGTCTCGGTGTAATCACATGGTGCAATCTCTCTGTGTAATCACATGGTGCAGACTCTGTGTAATCACATGGTGCAGTCTCTGTGTAATCACATGGTGCAATCTCTCTGTGTAATCACATGGTGCAGTCTCTCTGTGTAATCACATGGTGCAGTCTCTGTGTCATCACATGGTGCAATCTCTCTGTGTAATCACATGGTGCAGTCTCTGTGTAATCACATGGTGCAGCCGCTCTGTGTAAACACATGGTGCTGTCTCTGTGTAATCACATGGTGCAATCTCTCTGTGTAATCACATGGTGCAGTCTCTGTGTAATCACATGGTGCAATCTCTCTGTGTAATCACATGGTGCAGCCACTCTGTGCAATCACATGGTGCAGTCTCTGTGGAATCACATGGTGCAGCCTCTCTGTGTAATCACATGGTGCAGTCTCGGTGTAATCACATGGTGCAATCTCACTGTGTAATCACATGGTGCAGCCTCTCTGTGTAATCACATGGTGCAATCTCTCTGTGTAATCACATGGTGCAGTCTCTGTGTAATCACATGGAGCAATCTCTCTGTATAATCACATGGTGCGTTCTCTCTGTATAATCACATGGTGCAGTCTCACTGTGTAATCACATGGTGCAGTCTCTGTGTAATCACATGGCGCAGCCTCTCTGTGCAATCACATGGTGCCGCATCTGTGTAATCACATGCTGCAATCTCTCTCTGTAATCACATGGTGCAGTCTCTCAGTTTAAAAACATGGTGCATCCTCTCTGTGTAATCACATGGTGCAGTCTCTCTGTGTAATCACATGGTGCAGTCTCTGTGTAATCACATGGTGCAGTCTCTCTGTTTAATTACCTGGTGCAGTCTCTCTGTGTAATCACATGTTGCAGTTTCTGTGTAATCACATGGTGCAGACTCTTTGTGTAATCACATGGTGCAGTCTCTGTGTAATCACATGGTGCAATCTCTCTGTGTAATCACATGGTGCAGTCTCTGTGTAATCACATGGTGCAGTCTCTCTGTGTAATTACCTGGTGCAGTCTCTCTGTGTAATCACATGTTGCAGTCTCGCCGTGTAATCACATGGTGCAGTCTCTCTGTGTAATCACATGTTGCAGTCTCTCTGTGTAATCACATGGTGCAGTCTCTCTGTGTAATCACCTGGTGCAGTCTCTCTGTGTAATCACATGGTGCAGTCTCTCTGTGTATTCACATTGTGCAGTCTCTGTGTAATCACATGATGCAGTCTCAGTATAATCACATGGTGCCGTCTCTGTGTAATCACATGGTGCAATCTCTCTGTTCAATCACATGGTGTAGCCTCTCTGTGTAATCACATGGTGCAATCTCTCTGTGTAATCATATGGTGCAGTCTCTGTGTAATCACATGGTGCAGTCTTTGTGTCATCACATGGTGCAATCTCTCTGTTTAATCGATGGTGCAATCTCTGAATAATCACATTGTGCAGTTTCTCTGTGCAATCACATGGTGCAGTCTCTTTGTAATCACATGGTGCAGCCTCTCTGTGTATTCACATGGTGCAGTCTCTGTGTAATCACATGGTGCATCCTCTCTGTGTAATCACATGGTGCATCCTCTCTGTGTAATCACATGGTGCATCCTCTCTGTGTAATCACATGGTGCAATCTGTCTGTGTAATCACATGGTACAGTCTCTGTGTAGTCACATGGTGCAGCCTCTCTGTGTATTCACATGGTGCAGTCTCTGTGTAATCACATGGTGCATCCTCTCTGTGTAATCACATGGTGCATCCTCTCTGTGTAATCACATGGTGCAGTCTCTGCATAATCACATGGTGCAGTCTCTCTGTGTAATCACATGGTGCAATCTCTCTGTGTAATCACATGGTGCAATCTCTCTGTTTAATCACATGGTGCAGACTCTGTGTAATCACATGGTGCATCCTCTCTGTGTAATCACATGGTGCAGCCTCTCTGTGTAATCACATGTTGCAGTCTCTCTGTGTAATCACCTGGTGCAGTCTCTGAATAATCACATTGTGCAGTTTCTCTGTGTAATCACATGGTGCAATCTCTCTGTGTAATCACATGGTGCAGACTCTGTGTAATCACATGGTACATCCTCTCTGTGAAATCACATGGTGCAGCCTCTCTGTGTAATCACATGGTGCAGTCTCTCTGTGTAATCACATGGTGCAGTCTCTCTGTGTATTCACATGGTGCAGTCTCTGTGTAATCACATGATGCAGTCTCAGTATAATCACATGGTGCAGTCTCTATGTAATCACATGGTGCAATCTCTCTGTTCAATCACATGGTGTAGCCTCTCTGTGTAATCACATGGTGCAATCTCTCTGTGTAATCATATGGTGCAGTCTCTGTGTAATCACATGGTGCAGTCTCTGTGTCATCACATGGTGCAATCTCTCTGTTTAATCGATGGTGCAATCTCTGAATAATCACATTGTGCAGTTTCTCTGTGCAATCACATGGTGCAGTCTCTTTGTAATCACATGGTGCAATCTGTCTGTGTAATCACATGGTGCAGTCTCTGTGTAATCACATGGTGCAGCCTCTCTGTGTATTCACATGGTGCAGTCTCTGTGTAATCACATGGTGCATCCTCTCTGTGTAATCACATGGTGCATCCTCTCTGTGTAATCACATGGTGCAGTCTCTACATAATCACATGGTGCAATCTCTCTGTGTAATCACATGGTGCAATCTCTCTGTTTAATCACATGGTGCAGCCTCTCTGTGTCATCACATGGCGCAATCTCTCTGTGTAATCACATGGTGCAATCTCCCTGTGTAATCACATGGTGCAGTCTCTGTGTAATCACATGGTGCAGTCTCTCTGTGTAATCACACGGTGCAGTCTCTTTGTAATCACAACGTGCAGTCTCTCTGTAATCACATGGTGCAGTCTCTGTGCCATCACATGGTGCAGTCTCCCTGTGTAATCACATGGTGCAATCTCTCTGTGTAATCACATGGTGCAGTCACTGTGTAATCACATGGTGCAATCTCTCTGTGTAATCACCTGGTGCATCCTCTCTGTGTAATCACATGGTGCAGTCTCTCCGTGTAATCACACGATGCAGTCTCTGTGTAATCACATGGTGCAATCTCTCTGTGTAATCACATGGTGCATCCTCTCTGTGTAATCACATGGTGCAGCCTCTCTGTGTATTCACGTGGTGCATCCTCTCTGTGTAATAACATGGTGCAGTCTCTCTGTGTATTCACATGGTGCAGTCTCTGTGTAATCACATGGTGCATCCTCTCTGTGTAATCACATGGTGCATCCTCTCTGTGTAATCACATGGTGAAGTCTCTGTATAATCACATGGTGCAGTCTCTCTGTGTAATCACATGGCGCAGTCTCTCTGTGTCATCACATGGTGCAATCTCTCTGTGTAATCACATGGTGCATCCTCTCTGTGTAATCACATGGTGAAGTCTCTGTATAATCACATGGTGCAGTCTCTGTGTAATCACATGGTGCAGCCTCTCTGTGTCATCACATGGTGCAATCTCTCTGTGTAATCACATGGTGCAATCTCTCTGTGTAATCACATGGTGCAGTCTCTGTATAAACATAATGTGCAGTCTCTCTGTGTATTCACATGGTGCAGTCTCTGTGTAATCACATGGTGCAGTCTCTCTGTGTAATCACATGGTGCAGCCTCTCTGTGTAATCACATGGTGCAGTCTCTCTGTGTAATCACATGGTGCAGTCTCTCTGTGTATTCACATGGTGCAGTCTCTGTGTAATCACATGATGCAGTCTCAGTATAATCACATGGTGCAGTCTCTGTGTAATCACATGGTGCAGTCTCTGTGTAATCAAATGGTGCAGTCTCTGTGTAATCACATGGTGCAGTCTCGGTGTAATCACATGGTGCAATCTCTCTGTGTAATCACATGGTGCAGACTCTGTGTAATCACATGGTGCAGTCTCTCTGTGTAATCACATGGTGCAATCTCTCTGTGTAATCACATGTTGCAGTCTCTGTGTAACCAAATGGTGCAGTCTCTGTGTAATCACATGGTGCAGTCTCGGTGTAATCACATGGTGCAATCTCTCTGTGTAATCACATGGTGCAGACTCTGTGTAATCACATGGTGCAGTCTCTGTGTAATCACATGGTGCAATCTCTCTGTGTAATCACATGGTGCAGTCTCTCTGTGTAATCACATGGTGCAGTCTCTGTGTCATCACATGGTGCAATCTCTCTGTGTAATCACATGGTGCAGTCTCTGTGTAATCACATGGTGCAGCCGCTCTGTGTAAACACATGGTGCTGTCTCTGTGTAATCACATGGTGCAATCTCTCTGTGTAATCACATGGTGCAGACTCTGTGTAATCACATGGTGCAATCTCTCTGTGTAATCACATGGTGCAGCCACTCTGTGCAATCACATGGTGCAGTCTCTGTGGAATCACATGGTGCAGCCTCTCTGTGTAATCACATGGTGCAGTCTCGGTGTAATCACATGGTGCAATCTCACTGTGTAATCACATGGTGCAGCCTCTTTGTGTAATCACATGGTGCAATCTCTCTGTGTAATCACATGGTGCAGTCTCTGTGTAATCACATGGAGCAATCTCTCTGTATAATCACATGGTGCGTTCTCTCTGTATAATCACATGGTGCAGTCTCACTGTGTAATCACATGGTGCAGTCTCTGTGTAATCACATGGCGCAGCCTCTCTGTGTAATCACATGGTGCCGCATCTGTGTAATCACATGCTGCAATCTCTCTCTGTAATCACATGGTGCAGTCTCTCAGTTTAAAAACATGGTGCATCCTCTCTGTGTAATCACATGGTGCAGTCTCTCTGTGTAATCACATGGTGCAGTCTCTGTGTAATCACATGGTGCAGTCTCTCTGTTTAATTACCTGGTGCAGTCTCTCTGTGTAATCACAGGTTGCAGTTTCTGTGTAATCACATGGTGCAGACTCTTTGTGTAATCACATGGTGCAGTCTCTGTGTAATCACATGGTGCAATCTCTCTGTGTAATCACATGGTGCAGTCTCTGTGTAATCACATGGTGCAGTCTCTCTGTGTAATTACCTGGTGCAGTCTCTCTGTGTAATCACATGGTGCAGTCTCTCTGTGTAATCACATGTTGCAGTCTCTCTGTGTAATCACATGGTGCAGTCTCTCTGTGTAATCACCTGGTGCAGTCTCTCTGTGTAATCACATGGTGCAGTCTCTCTGTGTATTCACATGGTGCAGTCTCTGTGTAATCACATGATGCAGTCTCAGTATAATCACATGGTGCCGTCTCTGTGTAATCACATGGTGCAATCTCTCTGTTCAATCACATGGTGTAGCCTCTCTGTGTAATCACATGGTGCAATCTCTCTGTGTAATCATATGGTGCAGTCTCTGTGTAATCACATGGTGCAGTCTTTGTGTCATCACATGGTGCAATCTCTCTGTTTAATCGATGGTGCAATCTCTGAATAATCACATTGTGCAGTTTCTCTGTGCAATCACATGGTGCAGTCTCTTTGTAATCACATGGTGCAGCCTCTCTGTGTATTCACATGGTGCAGTCTCTGTGTAATCACATGGTGCATCCTCTCTGTGTAATCACATGGTGCATCCTCTCTGTGTAATCACATGGTGCATCCTCTCTGTGTAATCACATGGTGCAATCTGTCTGTGTAATCACATGGTACAGTCTCTGTGTAATCACATGGTGCAGCCTCTCTGTGTATTCACATGGTGCAGTCTCTGTGTAATCACATGGTGCATCCTCTCTGTGTAATCACATGGTGCATCCTCTCTGTGTAATCACATGGTGCAGTCTCTGCATAATCACATGGTGCAGTCTCTCTGTGTAATCACATGGTGCAATCTCTCTGTGTAATCACATGGTGCAATCTCTCTGTTTAATCACATGGTGCAGACTCTGTGTAATCACATGGTGCATCCTCTCTGTGTAATCACATGGTGCAGCCTCTCTGTGTAATCACATGTTGCAGTCTCTCTGTGTAATCACCTGGTGCAGTCTCTGAATAATCACATTGTGCAGTTTCTCTGTGTAATCACATGGTGCAATCTCTCTGTGTAATCACAGGTGCAGACTCTGTGTAATCACATGGTGCATCCTCTCTGTGAAATCACATGGTGCAGCCTCTCTGTGTATTCACATGGTGCAGTCTCTGTGTAATCACATGATGCAGTCTCAGTATAATCACATGGTGCAGTCTCTATGTAATCACATGGTGCAATCTCTCTGTTCAATCACATGGTGTAGCCTCTCTGTGTAATCACATGGTGCAATCTCTCTGTGTAATCATATGGTGCAGTCTCTGTGTAATCACATGGTGCAGTCTCTGTGTCATCACATGGTGCAATCTCTCTGTTTAATCGATGGTGCAATCTCTGAATAATCACATTGTGCAGTTTCTCTGTGCAATCACATGGTGCAGTCTCTTTGTAATCACATGGTGCAATCTGTCTGTGTAATCACATGGTGCAGTCTCTGTGTAATCACATGGTGCAGCCTCTCTGTGTATTCACATGGTGCAGTCTCTGTGTAATCACATGGTGCATCCTCTCTGTGTAATCACATGGTGCATCCTCTCTGTGTAATCACATGGTGCAGTCTCTACATAATCACATGGTGCAATCTCTCTGTGTAATCACATGGTGCAATCTCTCTGTTTAATCACATGGTGCAGCCTCTCTGTGTCATCACATGGCGCAATCTCTCTGTGTAATCACATGGTGCAATCTCCCTGTGTAATCACATGGTGCAGTCTCTGTGTAATCACATGGTGCAGTCTCTCTGTGTAATCACACGGTGCAGTCTCTTTGTAATCACAACGTGCAGTCTCTCTGTAATCACATGGTGCAGTCTCTGTGCCATCACATGGTGCAGTCTCCCTGTGTAATCACATGGTGCAATCTCTCTGTGTAATCACATGGTGCAGTCACTGTGTAATCACATGGTGCAATCTCTGTGTAATCACATGGTGCATCCTCTCTGTGTAATCACATGGTGCAGTCTCTCCGTGTAATCACACGATGCAGTCTCTGTGTAATCACATGGTGCAATCTCTCTGTGTAATCACATGGTGCATCCTCTCTGTGTAATCACATGGTGCAGCCTCTCTGTGTATTCACGTGGTGCATCCTCTCTGTGTAATAACATGGTGCAGTCTCTCTGTGTATTCACATGGTGCAGTCTCTGTGTAATCACATGGTGCATCCTCTCTGTGTAATCACATGGTGCATCCTCTCTGTGTAATCACATGGTGAAGTCTCTGTATAATCACATGGTGCAGTCTCTCTGTGTAATCACATGGCGCAGTCTCTCTGTGTCATCACATGGTGCAATCTCTCTGTGTAATCACATGGTGCATCCTCTCTGTGTAATCACATGGTGAAGTCTCTGTATAATCACATGGTGCAGTCTCTGTGTAATCACATGGTGCAGCCTCTCTGTGTCATCACATGGTGCAATCTCTCTGTGTAATCACATGGTGCAGTCTCTGTGTAATCACATGGTGCAATCTCTCTGTGTAATCACATGGTGCAGTCTCTGTATAATCAAAATGTGCAGTCTCTCTGTGTATTCACATGGTGCAGTCTCTGTGTAATCACATGGTGCAGTCTCTCTGTGTAATCACATGGTGCAGCCTCTCTGTGTAATCACATGGTGCAGTCTCTCTGTGTAATCACATGGTGCAGTCTCTCTGTGTATTCACATGGTGCAGTCTCTGTGTAATCACATGATGCAGTCTCAGTATAATCACATGGTGCAGTCTCTGTGTAATCACATGGTGCAATCTCTCTGTTCAATCACATGGTGTAGCCTCTCTGTGTAATCACATGGTGCAATCTCTCTGTGTAATCATGTGGTGCAGTCTCTGTGTAATCACATGGTGCAGTCTCTGTGTCATCACATGGTGCAATCTCTCTGTTTAATCAATGGTTCAGTCTCTGAATAATCACATTGTGCAGTTTCTCTGTGCAATCACATGGTGCAGTCTCTATGTAATCACATGGTGCAATCTGTCTGTGTAATCACATGGTGCAGTCTCTGTGTAATCACATGGTGCATCCGCTCTGTGTAATCACATGGTGCATCCTCTCTGTGTAATCACATGGTGCAGTCTCTGCATAATCACATGGTGCAGTCTCTCTGTGTAATCACATGGTGCAATCTCTCGGCGTAATCACATGGTGCAATCTCTCTGTTTAATCACATTGTGCAGCCTCTCTGTGTCATCACATGGTGCAATCTCTCTGTGTAATCACATGGTGCAATCTCCCTGTGTAATCAAATGGTGCAATCTCTGTGTAATCACATGGTGCAGTCTCTCTGTGTAATCACACGGTGCAGTCTCTTTGTAATCACAATGTGCAGTCTCTCTGTAATCACATGGTGCAGTCTCTGTGCCATCACATGGTGCAGTCACCCTGTGTAATCACATGGTGCAATCTCTCTGTGTAATCACATGGTGCAGTCTCCCTGTGTAATCACATGGTGCAATCTCTCTGTGTAATCACATGGTGCATCCTCTCTGTGTAATCGCATGGTGCAGTCTCTCCGTGTAATCACATGGTGCAGTCTCTGTGTAATCACATGGTGCAATCTCTCTGTGTAATCACATGGTGCATCCTCTCTGTGTAATCACATGGTGCAGCCTCTCTGTGTATTCACGTGGTGCATCCTCTCTGTGTAATTACATGGTGCAGTCTCTCTGTGTATTCACATGGTGCAGTCTCTGTGTAATCACATGGTGCATCCTCTCTGTGTAATCACATGGTGCATCCTCTCTGTGTAATCACATGGTGAAGTCTCTGTATAATCACATGGTGCAGACTCTCTGTGTAATCACATGGTGCAGTCTCTGTGTAATCACATGGTGCAA
Organism: Cetorhinus maximus; assembly: GCF_964194155.1. Taxonomy (NCBI): domain Eukaryota; kingdom Metazoa; phylum Chordata; class Chondrichthyes; order Lamniformes; family Cetorhinidae; genus Cetorhinus; species Cetorhinus maximus. The sequence continues at coordinate 42,113 of NW_027596305.1, read as the reverse complement.
TCTCTCTGTGTAATCACATGGTGCAGTCTCTGTGTAATCACAATGTGCAATCTCTCGGTATTCACATGGTGCAGTCTCTCTGTGTAATCACATGGTACAGGCTCTCTGTGTAATCACATGGTGCAGTCTCTGTGCAATCACATGGTACAGACTCTGTGTAATCACATGGTGCAGACTCTCTGTGTAATCACATGGTGCAGTCTCTCTGTGTCATCACATGGTGCAATCTCTCTGTGTAATTACATGGTGCAGTCTCTGTGTAATCACATGGTGCAGCCTCTCTGTGTCATCACATGGTGCAATCTCTCCGTGTAATCACATGGTGCAGTCTCTGTGTAATCACATGGTGCAATCTCTCTGTGTAATCACATGGTGCAGTCTCTGTGTAATCACAATGTGCAGTCTCTCTGTGTATTCACATGGTGCAGTCTCTGTGTAATCACATGGTGCACTCTCTCTGTGTAATCACATGATGCAGTCTCTGTGTAATCACATGGTGCAGTCTCTCTGTGAAATTACCTGGTGCAGTCTCTCTGTGTAATCACATGTTGCAGTCTCTCTGTGTAATGACATGGCACAGTCTCTCTGTGTAATCACCTGGTGCAGTCTCTGAATAATCACATTGTGCAGTTTCTCTGTGTAATCACATGGTTCAATCTCTGTGTAATCACATGGTGCAGTCTCTCTGTGTAATCACCTGGTGCAGTCTCTGAATAATCACATTGTGCAGTTTCTCTGTGTAATCACATGGTTCAATCTCTGTGTAATCACATGGTGCAGTCTCTTTCTAATCACATGGTGCAGTCTCTCTGTAATTACATGGCGCAGTCTCTCTATGTAATCACATGGTGCAGTCTCTGTGCCATCACATGGTGCAGTCTCCAAGTGTAATCACATGGTGCAATCTCTCTGTGTTATCACATGGTGTAGTCTCAGTGCCATCACATGGTGCAGTCACTGTGTAATCACATGGGGCAGCCTCTCTGAGTGATCACATGGTGCAATCTCTCTGTGTAATCACATGGTGCAGCCTCTCTGTGTAATCACATGGTGCAATCTCTCTGTGTAATCACATGGTGCAGTCTCTGTGTAATTACATGGTGCAATCTCTCTGTGCAATCACATGGTGCAATCTCTCTGTGTAATCACATGGTGAAGTCTCTGTGTAATCACATGGTGCAGCCTCTCTGTGTAATCACATGGTGCAATCTCTCTGTGTAATCACATGGTGCAATCTCTGTGTAATAACATGGTGCAGTCTCTCTGTGTAATCACATGGTGTTGTCTCTGTGTAATCACATGGTGCAGACTCTGTGTAATCACATGGTGCAATCTCTCTGTGTAATCACATGGTACAGTCTCTCTGTGTAATCACATGGTGCAGTCTCTGTGCAATCACATGGTGCAGACTCTGTGTAATCACATGTTGCAGAATCTGTGTAATCACATGGTGCAGACTCTGTGTAATCACATGGTGTAGTCTCTCTGTGTAATCACATGGTGCAGTCTCTCTGTGTAATCACATGGTGCAGTCTCTCTGTAATCACATGGTGCAGTCTCTGTGTAATCACATGGTGCAGACTCTGTGTAATCGCATGGTGCAATCTCTCTGTGTAATCACATGGTGCAGTCTCTCTGTAATCACAAGGTGCAGTCTCTGTGTAATCACATGGTGCAGACTCTGTGTAATCACATGGTGCAATCTCTCTGTGTAATCACATGGTGCAGTCTCTCTGTGTAATCACATGGTGCAGTCTCTGTGTGATCACATGGTGCAGTCTCTCTGTGTAATCGCATGGTGCAGTCTCTCAGTGTAATAACATGGTGCAGTCTCTCTGTGTAATCACATGGTGCAGCCTCTCTGTGTGATCACATGGTGCAATCTCTCTGTGTAATCACATGGTGCAGTCACTGTGTAATCACATGGTGCAATCTCTCTGTGTAATCACATGGTGCAGTCTCTGTGTAATCACATGGTGCAGTCTCTCTGTGTAATCACATGGTGCAGTCTCTGTGTAATCACATGGTGCAGTCTCTCTGTGTAATCACATGGTGCAGTCTCTGTGTAATCACATGGTGCAGTCTCGCTGCGTAATCACATGGTGCAGTCTCTGTGTAATCACATGGTACAATCTCTCTGTGTAATCACATGGTGCAGTCTCTGTATAATCACATGGTGCAGTCTCTGTATAATCACATACTGCAGTCTCTGTGTAATCACATGGTGCAATCTCTCTGTGTAATCACATGGTGCAGCCTCTCTGTGTAATCACATGGTGCAATCTCTCTGTGTAATCACATGGTGCAGTCTCTCTGTGTAATAACATGGTGCAGTCTCCCTGTGTAATCACATGGTACAATCTCTCTGTGTAATCACATGGTGCAGCCTCTCTTTGTAATCACATGGTGCAGTCTCAGTGTAATCACATGGTGCAGTCACTGTGTAATCACATGGTGCAATCTCTCTGTGTAATCACATGGTGCAATCTCTGTGTAATAACATGGTGCAGTCTCTGTGTAATCACATGGTGCTGTCTCTGTGTAATCACATGGTGCAGACTCTGTGTAATCACATGGTGCAATCTTTCTGTGTAATCACATGGTGCAGTCTCTCAGGGTAATCACATGGTGCAGTCTTTCTGTGTAATCACATGGTGCAGCCTCTCTGTGTGATCACATGGTGCAGTCTCTGTGTAATCACATGGTGCAGTCTCTGTGTAATCACATGGTGCAGTCTCTCTATGAATAATCACATGGTGCCGTCTCTCTGTTTAAAAACATTTTGCCTCCTCTCTGTGTAATCACATGGTTCAATCTCCTTGTGTAATCACATGATTCAGTCTCTGTGTAATCACATGGTGTAGTCTCTGTGTAATCACATGGTGCAGTCTCTCTGTGTAATCACATGGTGCAGTATCTGTGTAATCACATGGTGCAATCTCTCTGTGTAATCACATTGTGCAGTCTCCGTGTGACCACATGGTGCAGTCTCTCTGTGTGATTACATGGTGCAGTGTCTGTTTAATCACAAGGTGCAATCTCTCTGTGTAATCACATGGTACAGTCTCTGTGAAATCACATGGTGCAGTCTCTGTGTAATCACATTGTGCAGTCTCTCTGTCTAATTACCTGGTGCAGTCTCTCTGTGTAATCACATGTTGCAGTCTCTCTGTGTAATCACATGGCGCAGTCTTTCTGTGTAATCACCTGGTGCAATCTCTGAATAATCACATTGTGCAGTTTCTCTGTGTAATCACATGGTTCAATCTCTGTGTAATCAAATGGTGCAGTCTGTTTGTAATCACATGGTGCAGTCTCTCTGTAATTACATTGCGCAGTCTCTCTATGTAATCACATGGTGCAGTCTCTGTGCCATCACATGGTGCAGTCTCTCTATGTAATCACATGGTGCAGTCTCTGTGCCATCACATGGTGCAGTCTACCTGTGTAATCACATGGTGCAATCTCTCTGTGTAATCACATGGTGCAGTCACTGTGTAATCACATGGTGCAATCTCTCTGTGTAATCACATGGTGCATCCTCTCTGTGTACTCACACGGTGCAGTCTCTCCGTGTAATCACATGGTGCAGTCTCTGTGTAATCACATGGTGCAATCTCTCTGTGTAATCACATGGTGCATCCTCTCTGTGTAATCTCTTGGTGCATCCTCTCTGTGTAATCACATGTTGCAGTCCCTGTATAATCACATGGAGCAATCTCTGTGTAATCACATGGTGCAGTCTCTGTACAAGCACATGAAGCAATCTCTGTGTAATCACATGGTGCTGCCTCTCTGTGTAATCACATGGTGCAGTCTCTGTGTAATCACATGGTGCAGTCTCCGTGTAATCACATGGTGCAGTCTCGGTGTAATCACATGGTGCAATCTCTCTCTGTAATCACATGGTGCAGCCTCTCTGTGTAATCACATGGTGCAATCTCTCTGTGTAATCACATGGTGCAGTCTCTGTGTAATCACATGGTGCAATCTCTCTGTGTAATCACATGGTGCAATCTCTCTGTGTAATCACAATGTGCGGTCTCTCTGTGTAATCACATGGTGCAATCCCTCTGTGTAATCACATGGTGCAGTCTCTGTGTAATCACATGGTGCAGCCTCTCTGTGTAATAACATGGTGCAGTCTCTCTGTGTAATCACATGGTGCAGTCTCTGTGTTATCACATGTTGCAGTCTCTGTGTAATCACATGGTGCATACTCTCTGTGTAATCACATGGTGCAGTCTCTGTGTAATCACATGGTGCAGTCTCTGTGTAATCACATGGTGCAATCTCACTGTGTAATCACATGGTGCAGTCTCGCTGTATAATCACTTGGTGCAGTCTCCGTGTAATCACATGGTGCAGCCTCTCTGTGTAATCACATGGTGCAGTGTCTGTATAATGACATGGTGCAGCCTCTCTGTGTAATCACATGGTGCAGTCTCTGTGTAATCACATGGTGCAGTCTCGCTGTGTAATCACATGGTTCAGTCTCTGTGTAATCACATGGTGCAGCCTCTCTGTGTAATCACATGGTGCAGTCTCTGTATAATCACATAGTGCAGTCTCTGTGTAATCACATGGTGCAACCTCTCTGTGTAATCACATGGTGCAGTCTCTGTGTAATCACATGGCGCAATCTCACTGTGTAATCACATGGTGCAGTCTCTGTGTAATCACATGGTTCAATCTTTCTGTGTAATCACATGGTGCAGTCTCTGTGTAATCACAAAGTGCAGTCTCTGTGTAATCACATAGTGCAGTATCTGTATAATCACATGGTGCAACCTCGCTGTGTAATCACATGGTGCAATCTCGCTGTGTAATCACATGGTGCAGTCTCTGTATAATCACATAGTGCAGTCTCTGTGTAATCACATGGTGCAATCTCGCTGTGTAATCACATGGTGCAGTCTCTGTGTAATCACATAGTGCAGCCTCTCTGTGTAATCACATGGTGCAATCTCTCTGTGTAATAACATGGTGCAGTCTCTCTTTGTAATCACATGGTGCAGTCTCAGTGTAATCACATGGTTCAATCTCTCTGTGTAATCACATGGTGCAGCCTCTCTTTGTAATCACATGGTGCAGTCTCAGTGTAATCACATGGTGCAATCTCTCTGTGTAATCACATGATGCAATCTCTGTGTAATAACATGGTGCAGTCTCTGTATAATCACATGGTGCAATCTCACTGTTTAATCACATGGTGCAGCCTCTCTGTGTCATCACATGGTGCAATCTCTCTGTGTCATCACATGGTGCAATCTCTCTCTGTAATCACATGGTGCAGACTCTCTGTGTAATCACATGGTGCAGTCTCTGTATAATCACATGGTGCAATCTCTGTTTAATCACATGGTGCTGCCTCTCTGTGTAATCACATGGTGCAGTCTCTGTGTAATCACATGTTGCAGTCTCTGTGTAATCACATGGTGCAGTATCGGTGTAATCACATGATGCAATCTCTCTGTGTAATCACATGGTGAAGTCTCTGTGTAATCACAATGTGCAGTCCCTCTGTGTAATCACATGGTGCAGTCTCTGTGTAATCACATGGTGCAATCTCTCTGTGTAATCACATGGTGCAATCGCTCTGTGTAATCACATGGTGAAGTCTCTGTGTAATCACATGATGCAATCTCTCTGTGTAATCACATGGTGCAGTCTCTGTGTAATCACATGGTGCAATCTCTCTGTGTAATCACATGGTGCAATCTCTCTGTGTAATCACATGGTGAAGTCTCTGTGTAATCACATGATGCAATCTCTCTGTGTAATCACATGGTGCAGTCTCTGTGTAATCACAATGTGCAGTCTCTCTGTGTAATCACATGGTGCAATCTCTCTGTGTAATCACATGGTGCAGTCTCTCTGTGTAATCACATGGTGCAGTCTCTGTGTAATCACATGGGGCAGACTCTCTGTGTAATAACATTGTGCAGTCTCTCTGTGTAATCACATGGTGCAGTCTCCGTGTAATCACATGGTGCAGTCTCTGTGTAATCACATGGTGCATCCTCTCTGTGTAATCACATGGTGCAGTCTCACTGTGTAATCACATGGTGCATCCTCTCTGTGTAATCACATGGTGCAGTCTCTGTGCAATCACATGGTGCAATCTCTCTGTGTAATCACATGGTGCAGTTTCGCTGGGTAATCACATGGTGCAGTCTCTGTGTAATCACATGGTGCAGCCTCTCTGTGTAATCACATGATGCAGTCACTGTATAATCACATGGTGCAGCCTCTCTGTGTAATCACATGGTGCAGTCTCTCTGTGTAATCACATGGTGCAGTCTCTGTGTAATCACATGGTGCATTCTCTGTGTAATCACATGGTGCAGCCTCTCTGTGTAATCACATGGTGCAGTCTCTGTATAATCACATAGTGCAGTCTCTGTGTAATCACATGGTGCAATCTCTCTGTGTAATCACATGGTGCAGCCTCTCTGTGTAATCACATGGTGCAATCTCTCTGTGTAATAACATGGTGCAGTCCCTCTGTGTAATCACATGGTGCAGTCTCAGTGTAATCACATGGTGCAGTCTCTGTGTAATCACATGGTGCAATCTTTCTGTGTAATCACATGGTGCTGCCTCTGTGTAATCACATGGTGCAGACTCTGTGTAATTACATGGTGCAATCTCTCTGTGTAATCACATGGTGCAGTCTCTCTGTGTAATCACATGGTGCAGTCTCTGTGTAATCACATGGTGCAGACTCTGTGTAATCACATGGTGCAAACTCTGTGTAATCACATGGTGCAGGCTCTGTGTAATCATATGGTGCAGTCTCTCTGTGTAATCACATGGTGCAGTCTCTCTGTGTAATCACATGGTGCAGTCTCTCTGTAATCACATGGTGCAGTCTCTGTAATCACATGATGCAGACTCTGTGTAATCGCATGGTGCAATCTCTCTGTGTAATCACATGGTGCAGTCTCTCTGTAATCACAGGGTGCAGTCTCTGTGTAATCACATGGTGCAGACACTCTGCAATCACATGGTGCAATCTCTCTGTGTAATCACATGGTGCAGTTTCTCTGTGGAATCACATGGTGTAGTCTCTGTGTGATCACATGGTGCAGTCTCTCTGTGTAATCGCATGGTGCAGTCTCTCAGTGTAATAACATGGTGCAGTCTCTCTGTGTAATCACATGGTGCAGCCTCTCTGTGTGCTCACATGGTGCAATCTCTCTGTGTAATCACATGGTGCAGTCTCTGTGTGTAATCACATGGTGCAGTCTCTATGAATAATCGCATGGTGCAGTCTCTCTGTTTAAAAACATGTTGCATCCTCTCTGTGTAATCACATGGTTCAATCTCCTTGTGTAATCACATGATGCAGTCTCGGTGTAATCACATGGTGCAGTCTCTGTGTAATCACATGGTGCAATCTCTCTGTGTAATCACATGTTGCAGTATCTCTGTGTAATCACATTGTGCAGTCTCTCTGTATAATCACATGGTGCAGTCTCTGTGTGATCATATGGTGCAGTCTCTGTTTAATCACATGGTGCAGTCTCTCTGTGAAATCACATGGTGAAGTCTCTGTGTAATCACATGGTGCAGTCTCTGTGTAATCACACGGTGCAGTCTCTGTTTAATCATATGGTGCAGTCTCTGTGTGTAATCACATGGTGCAGCCTCTGTGTAACCACATGGTGTAGTCTCTGTGTAATCACATGGTGCAATCTCTCTCTTCAATCACATGGTGCAGCCTCTGTGTAATCACATGGTGCAGTCTCTCTCTTTAATCACATGGTGCAATCTCTGTGTAATCACATGTTGCAATCTCTCTGTGTAATCACATGGTGCAGTCTCTGTGTAATCACATGGTGCAATCTCTCTGTGTAATCACATGGTGCAGTCTCTGTGTAATCACATGGTTCAAACTCCATGTGTAATCACATGGTGCAGTCTCATTGAATTCACATGGTGAAGTCTCTCTGTGTAATCACATGGTGCAGTCTCAGTGTAATCACATGGTGCAGTCTCTGTGTAATCACATGGTGCAATCTTTCTGTGTAATCACATGGTGCTGTCACTGTGTAATCATATGGTGCAGACTCTGTGTAATTACATGGTGCAATCTCTCTGTGTAATCACATGGTGCAGGCTCTGTGTAATCATATGGTGCAGTCTCTCTGTGTAATCACATGGTGCAGTCTCTCTGTGTAATCACATGGTGCAGTCTCTCTGTAATCACATGGTGCAGTCTCTGTGTAATCACATGGTGCAGACTCTGTGTAATCGCATGGTGCAATCTCTCTGTGTAATCACATGGTGCAGTATCTCTGTAATCACATGGTGCAGTCTCTGTGTAATCACATGGTGCAGAATCTGTGTAATCACATGGTGCAATCTCTCTGTGTAATCACATGGTGCAGTCTCTCTGTGGAATCACATGGTGTAGTCTCTGTGTGATCACATGGTGCAGTCTCTCTGTGTAATCGCATGGTGCAGTCTCTCTGTAAACACATGGTGCAGTCTCTGTGCCATCACATGGTGCAGTATCCCTGTGTAATCACATGGTGCAATCTCTCTGTGTAATCACATGGTGCAATCACTGTGTAATCACATGGTGCAATCTCTCTGTGTAATCACATGGTGCAGTCTCTGTGTAATCACATGGTGCAGTCTCTCCGTGTAATCACATGGTGCAGTCTCTGTGTAATCACATGGTGCAATCTCTCTGTGTAATCACATGGTGCATCCTCTCTGTGTAATCACATGGTGCAGCCTCTCTGTGTATTCACATGGTGCATCCTCTCTGTGTAATCACATCGTGCAGTCTCTCTGTGTATTCACATGGTGCAGTCTCTGTGTAATCACATGGTGCATCCTCTCTGTGTAATCACATGGTGCATCCTCTCTGTGTAATCACATGGTGCAGTCTCTCTGTGTCATCACATGGTGCAAATTGTGTCATTACATGGTGCAGTCTCTGTGTAATCACATGGTGCAGCCTCTCTGTGTCATCACATGGTGCAATCTCTCTGTGTAATCACATGGTGCAGTCTCAGTGTAATCACATGGTGCAATCTCTCTGTGCAATCACATGGTGCAACCTCTCTGTGTAATCACATGGTGCAATCTCTCTGTGTAATAACATGGTGCAGTCTCTGTGTAATCACAATGTACAGTCTCTCTGTGTATTCACATGGTGCAGTCTCTGTGTAATCACATGGTGCAGTCTCTCTGTGTAATCACATGTTGCAGTCTCTCTGTCTAATCACATGGCGCAGTCTCTCTGTGTAATCACCTGGTGCAGTCTCTGAATAATCACATTGTGCAGTTTCTCTGTGTAATCACATGGTTCAATCTCTGTGTAATCACATGGTGCAGTCTCTCTGTAATTACATGGCGCAGGCTCTCAATGTAATCTCATGGTGTAGTCTCTGTGCCATCACATGGTGCAGTCTCCCTGTGTAATCACATGGTGCAATATCTCTGTATAATCACATGGTGCTGTCTCTGTACAATCACATGGTGCAGTCACTGTGTAATCACATGGTGCAATCTCTCTGTGTAATCACATGGTGCAGTCTCTGTGTAATCACACGGTGCAGTCTCTCTGTGTAATCACATGGTGCAATCTCTCTGTGTAATCACATGGTGCAGTCTCTGTGTAATCACATGGTGCAGTCTCTCTGTGTAATCACATGTTGCAGTCTCTGTGTAAGCACATGGTGCAGTCTCTCTGTGTAATCACATGGTGCATTCTCTGTGTAATCACATGGTGCAGTATCTGTGTAATCACATGGTGCATCCTCTCTGTGTAATCACATGGTGCAATCTCTCTGTGTAATCACATGGTGCAGTCTCTGTGTAATCAGATGGTGCATCCTCTCTGTGTAATCTCTTGGTGCATCCTCGCTGTGTAATCACATGGTGCAATCTCTCTGTGTAATCACATGGTGCAGTCTCTCTGTGTAATCACATGGTGCAGTCTCTCTCTGTATTCGCATGATGCAGTCTCTGTGTAATCACATGGTGCATCCTCTCTGTGTAATCTCTTGGTGCATCCTCTCTCTGTAATCACATGGTGCAGTCCCTGTATAATCACATGGTGCATTCTATGTATAATCACATGGTGCAATCTCTCTGTTTAATCACATGGTGCAGCCTCTCTGTGTCATCACATGATGCAATATCTCTGTGTCATCACATGGTGCAATCTCTCTGTGTAATCACATGGTGCAGTCTCTGTATAATCACATGGTGCAATCTCTGTGTAATCACATGGTGCTGCCTCTCTGTGTAATCACATGGTGCAGTCTCTGTGTAAGCACATGGTGCAGTCTCTGTGTAATCACATGGTGCAGTCTCGGTGTAACCACATAGTGCAATCTCTCTGTGTAATCACATGGTGCAGCCTCTCTGTGTAATCACATGGTGCAATCTCTCTGTGTAATCACATGGTGCAGTCTCTGTGTAATTACATGGTGCAATCTCTCTGTGTAATCACATGGTGCAGCCTCTCTGTGTAATCACATGGTGCAATCTCTGTGTAATAACATGGTGCAGTCTCTCTGTGTAATCACATGGTGTTGTCTCTGTGTAATCACATGGTCCAGACTCTGTGTAATCACATGGTGCAATCTCTCTGTGTAATCACATGGTGCAGTCTCTGTGCAATCACATGGTGCAGACTCTGTGTAATCACATGGTGCAGAATCTGTGTAATCACATGGTGCAGACTCTGTGTAATCACATGGTGCAGTCTCTCTGTGTAATCACATGGTGCAGTCTCTCTGTGTAATCACATGGTGCAGTCTCTCTGTAATCACATGGTGCAGTCTCTCTGTAATCACAAGGTGCAGTCTCTGTGTAATCACATGGTGCAGACTCTGTGTAATCACATGGTGCAATCTCTCTGTGTAATCACATGGTGCAGTCTCTCTGTGTAATCACATGGTGCAGTCTCTGTGTGATCACATGGTGCAGTCTCTCTGTGTAATCGCATGGTGCAGTCTCTCAGTGTAATAACATGGTGCAGTCTGTCTGTGTAATCACATGGTGCAGCCTCTCTGTGTGATCACATGGTGCAATCTCTCTGTGTAATCACATGGTGCAGTCTCTCTGTGTAATCACATGGTGCATTCTCTGTGTAATCACATGGTGCAGTCTCTCTGTGTAATCACATGGTGCAGTCTCTGTGTAATCACATGGTGCAGTCTCTCTGTGTAATCACATGGTGCAGTCTCGCTGCGTAATCACATGGTGCAGTCTTGCTGCGTAATCACATGGTGCAGTCTCTGAGTAATCACATGGTACAATCTCTCTGTGTAATCACATGGTGCAGTCTCTGTACAATCACATAGTGCAGTCTCTGTGTAATCAAATGGTGCAATCTCTCTGTGTAATCACATGGTGCAGCCTCTCTGTGTAATCACATGGTGCAATCTCTCTTTGTAATAACATGGTGCAGTCTCTCTGTATAATCACATGGTACAATCTCTCTGTGTAATCACATGGTGCAGCCTCTCTTTGTAATCACATGGTGCAGTCTCAGTGTAATCACATGGTGCAGTCCCTGTGTAATCACATGGTGCAATCTCTCTGTGTAATCACATGGTGCAATCTCTGTGTAATAACATGGTGCAGTCTCTCTGTGTAATCACATGGTGCAGTCTCAGTGTAATCACATGGTGTAGTCCCTGTGTAATCACATGGTGCAATATCTCTGTGTAATCACATGGTTCCATCTCTGTGTAATCACATGGTGCAGTCTCTGTGTAATCACATGATGCAGTCTCTGTGTAATCACATGGTGTAGTCTCTGTGTAATCACATGGTGCAGTCTCTCTGTGTAATCACATGGTGCAGTCTCTGTGTAATCACATGGTGCAATCTCTCTGTGTAATCACATTGTGCAGTCTCTGTGTAATCACATGATTCCATCTCTCTGTGTAATCACATTGTGCTGTCTCCGTGTGATCACATGGTGCAGTCTCTCTGTGTGATTACATGGTGCAGCATCTGTTTAATCACAAGGTGCAATCTCTCTGTGTAATCACATGGTGCAGTCTCTGTGTGATCACATGGTGCAGTCTCTCTGTGTAATCACATGGGGCAGTCTCTGTGTAATCACATGGTGCAGTCTCTCTGTCTAATTACCTGGTGCAGTCTCTCTGTGTAATCACATGGCGCAGTCTCTCTGTGTAATCACCTGGTGCAGTCTCTGAATAATCACATTGTGCAGTTTCTCTGTGTAATCACATGGTTCAATCTCTGTGTAATCAAATGGTGCAGTCTCTTTGTAATCACATGGTGCAGTCTCTCTGTAATTACATTGCGCAGTCTCTCTATGTAATCACATGGTGCAGTCTCTGTGCCATCACATGGTGCAGTCTCCCTGTGTAATCACATGGTGAAATCTCTCTGTGTAATCACATGGTGCAGTCAGTGTGTAATCACATGGTGCAATCTCTCTGTGTAATCACATGGTGCATCCTCTCTGTGTAATCACATGGTGCAGTCTCAGTGTAATCACATGGTGCAATCTCTCTGTGTAATCACATGGTGCAAACTCTCTGTGTAATCACATGGTGAAGTCCTTGTATAATCACATGGAGCAATCTCTGTGCAATCACATGGTGCAGTCTCTCTGTGTATTCACATGGTGCAGTCTCTGTGTAATCACATGGTGCATCCTCTCTGTGTAATCACATGGTGCATCCTCTCTGTGTAATCACATGGTGAAGTCTCTGTATAATCACATGGTGCAGTCTCTCTGTGTAATCACATGGCGCAGTCTCTCTGTGTCATCACATGGTGCAATCTCTCTGTGTAATTACATGGTGCAGTCTCTGTGTAATCACATGGTGCAGCCTCTCTGTGTCATCACATGGTGCAATCTCTCTGTGTAATCACATGGTGCAGTCTCTGTGTAATCACATGGTGCAATCTCTCTGTGTAATCACATGGTGCAGTCTCTGTATAATCATAATGTGCAGTCTCTCTGTGTATTCACATGGTGCAGTCTCTGTGTAATCACATGGTGCAGTCTCTCTGTGTAATCACATGGTGCAGCCTCTCTGTGTAATCACATGGTGCAGTCTCTCTGTGTAATCACATGGTGCAGTCTCTCTGTGTATTCACATGGTGCAGTCTCTGTGTAATCACATGATGCAGTCTCAGTATAATCACATGGTGCAGTCTCTGTGTAATCACATGGTGCAATCTCTCTGTTCAATCACATGGTGTAGCCTCTCTGTGTAATCACATGGTGCAATCTCTCTGTGTAATCATGTGGTGCAGTCTCTGTGTAATCACATGGTGCAGTCTCTGTGTCATCACATGGTGCAATCTCTCTGTTTAATCAATGGTTCAGTCTCTGAATAATCACATTGTGCAGTTTCTCTGTGCAATCACATGGTGCAGTCTCTATGTAATCACATGGTGCAATCTGTCTGTGTAATCACATGGTGCAGTCTCTGTGTAATCACATGGTGCATCCTCTCTGTGTAATCACATGGTGCATCCTCTCTGTGTAATCACATGGTGCAGTCTCTGCATAATCACATGGTGCAGTCTCTCTGTGTAATCACATGGTGCAATCTCTCGGTGTAATCACATGGTGCAATCTCCCTGTGTAATCAAATGGTGCAATCTCTGTGTAATCACATGGTGCAATCTCTCTGTGTAATCACATGGTGCATCCTCTCTGTGTAATCACATGGTGCAGCCTCTCTGTGTATTCACGTGGTGCATCCTCTCTGTGTAATCACATGGTGCAGTCTCTCTGTGTATTCACACGGTGCAGTCTCTTTGTAATCACAATGTGCAGTCTCTCTGTAATCACATGGTGCAGTCTCTGTGCCATCACATGGTGCAGTCACCCTGTGTAATCACATGGTGCAATCTCTCTGTGTAATCACATGGTGCAGTCACTGTGTAATCACATGGTGCAATCTCTCTGTGTAATCACATGGTGCATCCTCTCTGTGTAATCGCATGGTGCAGTCTCTCCGTGTAATCACATGGTGCAGTCTCTGTGTAATCACATGGTGCAATCTCTCTGTGTAATCACATGGTGCATCCTCTCTGTGTAATCACATGGTGCAGCCTCTCTGTGTATTCACGTGGTGCATCCTCTCTGTGTAATCACATGGTGCAGTCTCTCTGTGTATTCACATGGTGCAGTCTCTGTGTAATCACATGGTGCATCCTCTCTGTGTAATCACATGGTGCATCCTCTCTGTGTAATCACATGGTGAAGTCTCTGTATAATCACATGGTGCAGACTCTCTGTGTAATCACATGGTGCAGTCTCTCTGTGTCATCACATGGTGCAATCTCTCTGTGTAATTACATGTTGCAGTCTCTGTGTAATCACATGGTGCAGCCTCTCTGTGTCATCACATGGTGCAATCTCTCTGTGTAATCACATGGTGCAGTCTCTGTGTAATCACATGGTGCAATCTCTCTGTGTAATCACATGGTGCAGTCTCTGTGTAATCACAATGTGCAATTTCTCTGTGTATTCACATGGTGCAGTCTCTCTGTGTAATCACATGGTGCAATCTCTCTGTGTAATCAAATGGTGCAATCTCTGTGTAATAACATGGTGCAGTCTCTCTGTGTAATCACATGGTGTTGTCTCTGTGTAATCACATGGTGCAGACTCTGTGTAATCACATGGTGCAATCTCTCTGTGTAATCACATGGTACAGTCTCTCTGTGTAATCACATGGTGCAGTCTCAGTGCAATCACATGGTGCAGACTCTGTGTAATCACATGGTGCAGACTCTCTGTGTAATCACATGGTGCAGTCTCTCTGTGTCATCACATGGTGCAATCTCTCTGTGTAATTACATGGTGCAGTCTCTGTGTAATCACATGGTGCAGCCTCTCTGTGTCATCACATGGTGCAATCTCTCTGTGTAATCACATGGTGCAGTCTCTGTGTAATCACATGGTGCAATCTCTCTGTGTAATCACATGGTGCAGTCTCTGTGTAATCACAATGTGCAGTCTCTCTGTGTATTCACATGGTGCAGTCTCTGTGTAATCACATGGTGCAGTCTCTCTGTGTAATCACATGATGCAGTCTCTGTGTAATCACATGGTGCAGTCTCTCTGTGAAATTACCTGGTGCAGTCTCTCTGTGTAATCACATGTTGCAGTCTCTCTGTGTAATGACATGGCACAGTCTCTCTGTGTAATCACCTGGTGCAGTCTCCGAATAATCACATTGTGCAGTTTCTCTGTGTAATCACATGGTTCAATCTCTGTGTAATCACATGTTGCAGTCTCTCTGTGTAATCACATGGCGCAGTCTCTCTGTGTAATCACCTGGTGCAGTCTCTGAATAATCACATTGTGCAGTTTCTCTGTGTAATCACATGGTTCAATCTCTGTGTAATCACATGGTGCAGTCTCTTTCTAATCACATGGTGCAGTCTCTCTGTAATTACATGGCGCAGTCTCTCTATGTAATCACATGGTGCAGTCTCTGTGCCATCACATGGTGCAGTCTCCAAGTGTAATCACATGGTGCAATCTCTCTGTGTTATCACATGGTGCAGTCTCAGTGCCATCACATGGTGCAGTCACTGTGTAATCACATGGTGCAGCCTCTCTGAGTGATCACATGGTGCAATCTCTCTGTGTAATCACATGGTGCAGCCTCTCTGTGTAATCACATGGTGCAATCTCTCTGTGTAATCACATGGTGCAGTCTCTGTGTAATTACATGGTGCAATCTCTCTGTGCAATCACATGGTGCAATCTCTCTGTGTAATCACATGGTGAAGTCTCTGTGTAATCACATGGTGCAGCCTCTCTGTGTAATCACATGGTGCAATCTCTCTGTGTAATCACATGGTGCAATCTCTGTGTAATAACATGGTGCAGTCTCTCTGTGTAATCACATGGTGTTGTCTCTGTGTAATCACATGGTGCAGACTCTGTGTAATCACATGGTGCAATCTCTCTGTGTAATCACATGGTACAGTCTCTCTGTGTAATCACATGGTGCAGTCTCTGTGCAATCACATGGTGCAGACTCTGTGTAATCACATGTTGCAGAATCTGTGTAATCACATGGTGCAGACTCTGTGTAATCACATGGTGCAGTCTCTCTGTGTAATCACATGGTGCAGTCTCTCTGTGTAATCACATGGTGCAGTCTCTCTGTAATCACATGGTGCAGTCTCTGTGTAATCACATGGTGCAGACTCTGTGTAATCGCATGGTGCAATCTCTCTGTGTAATCACATGGTGCAGTCTCTCTGTAATCACAAGGTGCAGTCTCTGTGTAATCACATGGTGCAGACTCTGTGTAATCACATGGTGCAATCTCTCTGTGTAATCACATGGTGCAGTCTCTCTGTGTAATCACATGGTGCAGTCTCTGTGTGATCACATGGTGCAGTCTCTCTGTGTAATCGCATGGTGCAGTCTCTCAGTGTAATAACATGGTGCAGTCTCTCTGTGTAATCACATGGTGCAGCCTCTCTGTGTGATCACATGGTGCAATCTCTCTGTGTAATCACATGGTGCAGTCTCTCTGTGTAATCACATGGTGCAGTCTCTGTGTAATCACATGGTGCAGTCTCTCTGTGTAATCACATGGTGCAGTCTCTGTGTAATCACATGGTGCAGTCTCTCTGTGTAATCACATGGTGCAGTCTCTGTGTAATCACATGGTGCAGTCTCGCTGCGTAATCACATGGTGCAGTCTCTGTGTAATCACATGGTACAATCTCTCTGTGTAATCACATGGTGCAGTCTCTCTGTAATCACATGGTGCAGTCTCTGTGTAATCACATGGTGCAGACTCTGTGTAATCGCATGGTGCAATCTCTCTGTGTAATCACATGGTGCAGTCTCTCTGTAATCACAAGGTGCAGTCTCTGTGTAATCACATGGTGCAGACTCTGTGTAATCACATGGTGCAATCTCTCTGTGTAATCACATGGTGCAGTCTCTCTGTGTAATCACATGGTGCAGTCTCTGTGTGATCACATGGTGCATCCTCTCTGTGTAATCACATGGTGCAGTCTCAGTGTAATCACATGGTGCAATCTCTCTGTGTAATCACATGGTGCAAACTCTCTGTGTAATCACATGGTGAAGTCCTTGTATAATCACATGGAGCAATCTCTGTGCAATCACATGGTGCAGTCTCTCTGTGTATTCACATGGTGCAGTCTCTGTGTAATCACATGGTGCATCCTCTCTGTGTAATCACATGGTGCATCCTCTCTGTGTAATCACATGGTGAAGTCTCTGTATAATCACATGGTGCAGTCTCTCTGTGTAATCACATGGCGCAGTCTCTCTGTGTCATCACATGGTGCAATCTCTCTGTGTAATTACATGGTGCAGTCTCTGTGTAATCACATGGTGCAGCCTCTCTGTGTCATCACATGGTGCAATCTCTCTGTGTAATCACATGGTGCAGTCTCTGTGTAATCACATGGTGCAATCTCTCTGTGTAATCACATGGTGCAGTCTCTGTATAATCATAATGTGCAGTCTCTCTGTGTATTCACATGGTGCAGTCTCTGTGTAATCACATGGTGCAGTCTCTCTGTGTAATCACATGGTGCAGTCTCTCTGTGTAATCACATGGTGCAGTCTCTGTGTAATCACATGGTGCAGCCTCTCTGTGTAATCACATGGTGCAGTCTCTCTGTGTAATCACATGGTGCAGTCTCTCTGTGTATTCACATGGTGCAGTCTCTGTGTAATCACATGATGCAGTCTCAGTATAATCACATGGTGCAGTCTCTGTGTAATCACATGGTGCAATCTCTCTGTTCAATCACATGGTGTAGCCTCTCTGTGTAATCACATGGTGCAATCTCTCTGTGTAATCATGTGGTGCAGTCTCTGTGTAATCACATGGTGCAGTCTCTGTGTCATCACATGGTGCAATCTCTCTGTTTAATCAATGGTTCAGTCTCTGAATAATCACATTGTGCAGTTTCTCTGTGCAATCACATGGTGCAGTCTCTATGTAATCACATGGTGCAATCTGTCTGTGTAATCACATGGTGCAGTCTCTGTGTAATCACATGGTGCATCCTCTCTGTGTAATCACATGGTGCATCCTCTCTGTGTAATCACATGGTGCAGTCTCTGCATAATCACATGGTGCAGTCTCTCTGTGTAATCACATGGTGCAATCTCTCGGTGTAATCACATGGTGCAATCTCTCTGTTTAATCACATTGTGCAGCCTCTCTGTGTCCTCACATGGTGCAATCTCTCTGTGTAATCACATGGTGCAATCTCCCTGTGTAATCAAATGGTGCAATCTCTGTGTAATCACATGGTGCAATCTCTCTGTGTAATCACATGGTGCATCCTCTCTGTGTAATCACATGGTGCAGCCTCTCTGTGTATTCACGTGGTGCATCCTCTCTGTGTAATCACATGGTGCAGTCTCTCTGTGTATTCACACGGTGCAGTCTCTTTGTAATCACAATGTGCAGTCTCTCTGTAATCACATGGTGCAGTCTCTGTGCCATCACATGGTGCAATCTCTCTGTGTAATCACATGGTGCATCCTCTCTGTGTAATCGCATGGTGCAGTCTCTCCGTGTAATCACATGGTGCAGTCTCTGTGTAATCACATGGTGCAATCTCTCTGTGTAATCACATGGTGCATCCTCTCTGTGTAATCACATGGTGCAGCCTCTCTGTGTATTCACGTGGTGCATCCTCTCTGTGTAATCACATGGTGCAGTCTCTCTGTGTATTCACATGGTGCAGTCTCTGTGTAATCACATGGTGCATCCTCTCTGTGTAATCACATGGTGCATCCTCTCTGTGTAATCACATGGTGAAGTCTCTGTATAATCACATGGTGCAGACTCTCTGTGTAATCACATGGTGCAGTCTCTCTGTGTCATCACATGGTGCAATCTCTCTGTGTAATTACATGTTGCAGTCTCTGTGTAATCACATGGTGCAGCCTCTCTGTGTCATCACATGGTGCAGTCTCTGTGTAATCACATGGTGCAATCTCTCTGTGTAATCACATGGTGCAATCTCTCTGTGTAATCACATGGTGAAGTCTCTGTGTAATCACATGATGCAATCTCTCTGTGTAATCACATGGTGCAGTCTCTGTGTAATCACAATGTGCAGTCTCTCTGTGTAATCACATGGTGCAATCTCTCTGTGTAATCACATGGTGCAGTCTCTCTGTGTAATCACATGGTGCAGTCTCTGTGTAATCACATGGGGCAGACTCTCTGTGTAATAACATTGTGCAGTCTCTCTGTGTAATCACATGGTGCAGTCTCCGTGTAATCACATGGTGCAGTCTCTGTGTAATCACATGGTGCATCCTCTCTGTGTAATCACATGGTGCAGTCTCACTGTGTAATCACATGGTGCATCCTCTCTGTGTAATCACATGGTGCAGTCTCTGTGCAATCACATGGTGCAATCTCTCTGTGTAATCACATGGTGCAGTTTCGCTGGGTAATCACATGGTGCAGTCTCTGTGTAATCACATGGTGCAGCCTCTCTGTGTAATCACATGATGCAGTCACTGTATAATCACATGGTGCAGCCTCTCTGTGTAATCACATGCTGCAGTCTCTCTGTGTAATCACATGGTGCAGTCTCTGTGTAATCACATGGTGCATTCTCTGTGTAATCACATGGTGCAGCCTCTCTGTGTAATCACATGGTGCAGTCTCTGTATAATCACATAGTGCAGTCTCTGTGTAATCACATGGTGCAATCTCTCTGTGTAATCACATGGTGCAGCCTCTCTGTGTAATCACATGGTGCAATCTCTCTGTGTAATAACATGGTGCAGTCCCTCTGTGTAATCACATGGTGCAGTCTCAGTGTAATCACATGGTGCAGTCTCTGTGTAATCACATGGTGCAATCTTTCTGTGTAATCACATGGTGCTGCCTCTGTGTAATCACATGGTGCAGACTCTGTGTAATTACATGGTGCAATCTCTCTGTGTAATCACATGGTGCAGTCTCTCTGTGTAATCACATGGTGCAGTCTCTGTGTAATCACATGGTGCAGACTCTGTGTAATCACATGGTGCAAACTCTGTGTAATCACATGGTGCAGGCTCTGTGTAATCATATGGTGCAGTCTCTCTGTGTAATCACATGGTGCAGTCTCTCTGTGTAATCACATGGTGCAGTCTCTCTGTAATCACATGGTGCAGTCTCTGTAATCACATGATGCAGACTCTGTGTAATCGCATGGTGCAATCTCTCTGTGTAATCACATGGTGCAGTCTCTCTGTAATCACAGGGTGCAGTCTCTGTGTAATCACATGGTGCAGACACTCTGCAATCACATGGTGCAATCTCTCTGTGTAATCACATGGTGCAGTTTCTCTGTGGAATCACATGGTGTAGTCTCTGTGTGATCACATGGTGCAGTCTCTCTGTGTAATCGCATGGTGCAGTCTCTCAGTGTAATAACATGGTGCAGTCTCTCTGTGTAATCACATGGTGCAGCCTCTCTGTGTGCTCACATGGTGCAATCTCTCTGTGTAATCACATGGTGCAGTCTCTGTGTGTAATCACATGGTGCAGTCTCTATGAATAATCGCATGGTGCAGTCTCTCTGTTTAAAAACATGTTGCATCCTCTCTGTGTAATCACATGGTTCAATCTCCTTGTGTAATCACATGATGCAGTCTCGGTGTAATCACATGGTGCAGTCTCTGTGTAATCACATGGTGCAATCTCTCTGTGTAATCACATGTTGCAGTATCTCTGTGTAATCACATTGTGCAGTCTCTCTGTATAATCACATGGTGCAGTCTCTGTGTGATCATATGGTGCAGTCTCTGTTTAATCACATGGTGCAGTCTCTCTGTGAAATCACATGGTGAAGTCTCTGTGTAATCACATGGTGCAGTCTCTGTGTAATCACACGGTGCAGTCTCTGTTTAATCATATGGTGCAGTCTCTGTGTGTAATCACATGGTGCAGCCTCAGTGTAACCACATGGTGTAGTCTCTGTGTAATCACATGGTGCAATCTCTCTCTTCAATCACATGGTGCAGCCTCTGTGTAATCACATGGTGCAGTCTCTCTCTTTAATCACATGGTGCAATCTCTGTGTAATCACATGTTGCAATCTCTCTGTGTAATCACATGGTGCAGTCTCTGTGTAATCACATGGTGCAATCTCTCTGTGTAATCACATGGTGCAGTCTCTGTGTAATCACATGGTTCAAACTCCATGTGTAATCACATGGTGCAGTCTCATTGAAATCACATGGTGAAGTCTCTCTGTGTAATCACATGGTGCAGTCTCAGTGTAATCACATGGTGCAGTCTCTGTGTAATCACATGGTGCAATCTTTCTGTGTAATCACATGGTGCTGTCACTGTGTAATCATATGGTGCAGACTCTGTGTAATTACATGGTGCAATCTCTCTGTGTAATCACATGGTGCAGGCTCTGTGTAATCATATGGTGCAGTCTCTCTGTGTAATCACATGGTGCAGTCTCTCTGTGTAATCACATGGTGCAGTCTCTCTGTAATCACATGGTGCAGTCTCTGTGTAATCACATGGTGCAGACTCTGTGTAATCGCATGGTGCAATCTCTCTGTGTAATCACATGGTGCAGTATCTCTGTAATCACATGGTGCAGTCTCTGTGTAATCACATGGTGCAGAATCTGTGTAATCACATGGTGCAATCTCTCTGTGTAATCACATGGTGCAGTCTCTCTGTGGAATCACATGGTGTAGTCTCTGTGTGATCACATGGTGCAGTCTCTCTGTGTAATCGCATGGTGCAGTCTCTCTGTAAACACATGGTGCAGTCTCTGTGCCATCACATGGTGCAGTATCCCTGTGTAATCACATGGTGCAATCTCTCTGTGTAATCACATGGTGCAATCACTGTGTAATCACATGGTGCAATCTCTCTGTGTAATCACATGGTGCAGTCTCTGTGTAATCACATGGTGCAGTCTCTCCGTGTAATCACATGGTGCAGTCTCTGTGTAATCACATGGTGCAATCTCTCTGTGTAATCACATGGTGCATCCTCTCTGTGTAATCACATGGTGCAGCCTCTCTGTGTATTCACATGGTGCATCCTCTCTGTGTAATCACATCGTGCAGTCTCTCTGTGTATTCACATGGTGCAGTCTCTGTGTAATCACATGGTGCATCCTCTCTGTGTAATCACATGGTGCATCCTCTCTGTGTAATCACATGGTGCAGTCTCTCTGTGTCATCACATGGTGCAAATTGCGTCATTACATGGTGCAGTCTCTGTGTAATCACATGGTGCAGCCTCTCTGTGTCATCACATGGTGCAATCTCTCTGTGTAATCACATGGTGCAGTCTCAGTGTAATCACATGGTGCAATCTCTCTGTGCAATCACATGGTGCAACCTCTCTGTGTAATCACATGGTGCAATCTCTCTGTGTAATAACATGGTGCAGTCTCTGTGTAATCACAATGTACAGTCTCTCTGTGTATTCACATGGTGCAGTCTCTGTGTAATCACATGGTGCAGTCTCTCTGTGTAATCACATGTTGCAGTCTCTCTGTCTAATCACATGGCGCAGTCTCTCTGTGTAATCACCTGGTGCAGTCTCTGAATAATCACATTGTGCAGTTTCTCTGTGTAATCACATGGTTCAATCTCTGTGTAATCACATGGTGCAGTCTCTCTGTAATTACATGGCGCAGGCTCTCAATGTAATCTCATGGTGTAGTCTCTGTGCCATCACATGGTGCAGTCTCCCTGTGTAATCACATGGTGCAATATCTCTGTATAATCACATGGTGCTGTCTCTGTACAATCACATGGTGCAGTCACTGTGTAATCACATGGTGCAATCTCTCTGTGTAATCACATGGTGCAGTCTCTGTGTAATCACACGGTGCAGTCTCTCTGTGTAATCACATGGTGCAATCTCTCTGTGTAATCACATGGTGCAGTCTCTGTGTAATCACATGGTGCAGTCTCTCTGTGTAATCACATGTTGCAGTCTCTGTGTAAGCACATGGTGCAGTCTCTCTGTGTAATCACATGGTGCATTCTCTGTGTAATCACATGGTGCAGTATCTGTGTAATCACATGGTGCATCCTCTCTGTGTAATCACATGGTGCAATCTCTCTGTGTAATCACATGGTGCAGTCTCTGTGTAATCAGATGGTGCATCCTCTCTGTGTAATCTCTTGGTGCATCCTCGCTGTGTAATCACATGGTGCAATCTCTCTGTGTAATCACATGGTGCAGTCTCTCTGTGTAATCACATGGTGCAGTCTCTCTCTGTATTCGCATGGTGCAGTCTCTGTGTAATCACATGGTGCATCCTCTCTGTGTAATCTCTTGGTGCATCCTCTCTCTGTAATCACATGGTGCAGTCCCTGTATAATCACATGGTGCATTCTATGTATAATCACATGGTGCAATCTCTCTGTTTAATCACATGGTGCAGCCTCTCTGTGTCATCACATGATGCAATATCTCTGTGTCATCACATGGTGCAATCTCTCTGTGTAATCACATGGTGCAGTCTCTGTATAATCACATGGTGCAATCTCTGTGTAATCACATGGTGCTGCCTCTCTGTGTAATCACATGGTGCAGTCTCTGTGTAAGCACATGGTGCAGTCTCTGTGTAATCACATGGTGCAGTCTCGGTGTAACCACATAGTGCAATCTCTCTGTGTAATCACATGGTCCAGCCTCTCTGTGTAATCACATGGTGCAATCTCTCTGTGTAATCACATGGTGCAGTCTCTGTGTAATTACATGGTGCAATCTCTCTGTGTAATCACATGGTGCAATCTCTCTGTGTAATCACATGGTGAAGTCTCTGTGTAATCACATGGTGCAGCCTCTCTGTGTAATCACATGGTGCAATCTCTGTGTAATAACATGGTGCAGTCTCTCTGTGTAATCACATGGTGTTGTCTCTGTGTAATCACATGGTCCAGACTCTGTGTAATCACATGGTGCAATCTCTCTGTGTAATCACATGGTGCAGTCTCTGTGCAATCACATGGTGCAGACTCTGTGTAATCACATGGTGCAGAATCTGTGTAATCACATGGTGCAGACTCTGTGTAATCACATGGTGCAGTCTCTCTGTGTAATCACATGGTGCAGTCTCTCTGTGTAATCACATGGTGCAGTCTCTCTGTAATCACATGGTGCAGTCTCTCTGTAATCACAAGGTGCAGTCTCTGTGTAATCACATGGTGCAGACTCTGTGTAATCACATGGTGCAATCTCTCTGTGTAATCACATGGTGCAGTCTCTCTGTGTAATCACATGGTGCAGTCTCTGTGTGATCACATGGTGCAGTCTCTCTGTGTAATCGCATGGTGCAGTCTCTCAGTGTAATAACATGGTGCAGTCTGTCTGTGTAATCACATGGTGCAGCCTCTCTGTGTGATCACATGGTGCAATCTCTCTGTGTAATCACATGGTGCAGTCTCTCTGTGTAATCACATGGTGCATTCTCTGTGTAATCACATGGTGCAGTCTCTCTGTGTAATCACATGGTGCAGTCTCTGTGTAATCACATGGTGCAGTCTCTCTGTGTAATCACATGGTGCAGTCTCGCTGCGTAATCACATGGTGCAGTCTTGCTGCGTAATCACATGGTGCAGACTCTGAGTAATCACATGGTACAATCTCTCTGTGTAATCACATGGTGCAGTCTCTGTACAATCACATAGTGCAGTCTCTGTGTAATCAAATGGTGCAATCTCTCTGTCTAATCACATGGTGCAGCCTCTCTGTGTAATCACATGGTGCAATCTCTCTTTGTAATAACATGGTGCAGTCTCTCTGTATAATCACATGGTACAATCTCTCTGTGTAATCACATGGTGCAGCCTCTCTTTGTAATCACATGGTGCAGTCTCAGTGTAATCACATGGTGCAGTCCCTGTGTAATCACATGGTGCAATCTCTCTGTGTAATCACATGGTGCAATCTCTGTGTAATAACATGGTGCAGTCTCTCTGTGTAATCACATGGTGCAGTCTCAGTGTAATCACATGGTGCAGTCCCTGTGTAATCACATGGTGCAATATCTCTGTGTAATCACATGGTTCCATCTCTGTGTAATCACATGGTGCAGTCTCTGTGTAATCACATGATGCAGTCTCTGTGTAATCACATGGTGTAGTCTCTGTGTAATCACATGGTGCAGTCTCTCTGTGTAATCACATGGTGCAGTCTCTGTGTAATCACATGGTGCAATCTCTCTGTGTAATCACATTGTGCAGTCTCTGTGTAATCACATGATTCCATCTCTCTGTGTAATCACATTGTGCTGTCTCCGTGTGATCACATGGTGCAGTCTCTCTGTGTGATTACATGGTGCAGCATCTGTTTAATCACAAGGTGCAATCTCTCTGTGTAATCACATGGTGCAGTCTCTGTGTGATCACATGGTGCAGTCTCTCTGTGTAATCACATGGGGCAGTCTCTGTGTAATCACATGGTGCAGTCTCTCTGTCTAATTACCTGGTGCAGTCTCTCTGTGTAATCACATGGCGCAGTCTCTCTGTGTAATCACCTGGTGCAGTCTCTGAATAATCACATTGTGCAGTTTCTCTGTGTAATCACATGGTTCAATCTCTGTGTAATCAAATGGTGCAGTCTCTTTGTAATCACATGGTGCAGTCTCTCTGTAATTACATTGCGCAGTCTCTCTATGTAATCACATGGTGCAGTCTCTGTGCCATCACATGGTGCAGTCTCCCTGTGTAATCACATGGTGAAATCTCTCTGTGTAATCACATGGTGCAGTCAGTGTGTAATCACATGGTGCAATCTCTCTGTGTAATCACATGGTGCATCCTCTCTGTGTAATCACATGGTGCAGTCTCAGTGTAATCACATGGTGCAATCTCTCTGTGTAATCACATGGTGCAAACTCTCTGTGTAATCACATGGTGAAGTCCTTGTATAATCACATGGAGCAATCTCTGTGCAATCACATGGTACAGTCTCTCTGTGTATTCACATGGTGCAGTCTCTGTGTAATCACATGGTGCATCCTCTCTGTGTAATCACATGGTGCATCCTCTCTGTGTAATCACATGGTGAAGTCTCTGTATAATCACATGGTGCAGTCTCTCTGTGTAATCACATGGCGCAGTCTCTCTGTGTCATCACATGGTGCAATCTCTCTGTGTAATTACATGGTGCAGTCTCTGTGTAATCACATGGTGCAGCCTCTCTGTGTCATCACATGGTGCAATCTCTCTGTGTAATCACATGGTGCAGTCTCTGTGTAATCACATGGTGCAATCTCTCTGTGTAATCACATGGTGCAGTCTCTGTATAATCATAATGTGCAGTCTCTCTGTGAATTCACATGGTGCAGTCTCTGTGTAATCACATGGTGCAGTCTCTCTGTGTAATCACATGGTGCAGCCTCTCTGTGTAATCACATGGTGCAGTCTCTCTGTGTAATCACATGGTGCAGTCTCTCTGTGTATTCACATGGTGCAGTCTCTGTGTAATCACATGATGCAGTCTCAGTATAATCACATGGTGCAGTCTCTGTGTAATCACATGGTGCAATCTCTCTGTTCAATCACATGGTGTAGCCTCTCTGTGTAATCACATGGTGCAATCTCTCTGTGTAATCATGTGGTGCAGTCTCTGTGTAATCACATGGTGCAGTCTCTGTGTCATCACATGGTGCAATCTCTCTGTTTAATCAATGGTTCAGTCTCTGAATAATCACATTGTGCAGTTTCTCTGTGCAATCACATGGTGCAGTCTCTATGTAATCACATGGTGCAATCTGTCTGTGTAATCACATGGTGCAGTCTCTGTGTAATCACATGGTGCATCCTCTCTGTGTAATCACATGGTGCATCCTCTCTGTGTAATCACATGGTGCAGTCTCTGCATAATCACATGGTGCAGTCTCTCTGTGTAATCACATGGTGCAATCTCTCGGTGTAATCACATGGTGCAATCTCCCTGTGTAATCAAATGGTGCAATCTCTGTGTAATCACATGGTGCAATCTCTCTGTGTAATCACATGGTGCATCCTTTCTGTGTAATCACATGGTGCAGCCTCTCTGTGTATTCACGTGGTGCATCCTCTCTGTGTAATCACATGGTGCAGTCTCTCTGTGTATTCACACGGTGCAGTCTCTTTGTAATCACAATGTGCAGTTTCTCTGTAATCACATGGTGCAGTCTCTGTGCCATCACATGGTGCAGTCACCCTGTGTAATCACATGGTGCAATCTCTCTGTGTAATCACATGGTGCAGTCACTGTGTAATCACATGGTGCAATCTCTCTGTGTAATCACATGGTGCATCCTCTCTGTGTAATCGCATGGTGCAGTCTCTCCGTGTAATCACATGGTGCAGTCTCTGTGTAATCACATGGTGCAATCTCTCTGTGTAATCACATGGTGCATCCTCTCTGTGTAATCACATGGTGCAGCCTCTCTGTGTATTCACGTGGTGCATCCTCTCTGTGTAATCACATGGTGCAGTCTCTCTGTGTATTCACATGGTGCAGTCTCTGTGTAATCACATGGTGCATCCTCTCTGTGTAATCACATGGTGCATCCTCTCTGTGTAATCACATGGTGAAGTCTCTGTATAATCACATGGTGCAGACTCTCTGTGTAATCACATGGTGCAGTCTCTCTGTGTCATCACATGGTGCAATCTCTCTGTGTAATTACATGTTGCAGTCTCTGTGTAATCACATGGTGCAGCCTCTCTGTGTCATCACATGGTGCAATCTCTCTGTGTAATCACATGGTGCAGTCTCTGTGTAATCACATGGTGCAATCTCTCTCTGTAATCACATGGTGCAGTCTCTGTGTAATCACAATGTGCAATTTCTCTGTGTATTCACATGGTGCAGTCTCTCTGTGTAATCACATGGTGCAATCTCTCTGTGTAATCAAATGGTGCAATCTCTGTGTAATAACATGGTGCAGTCTCTCTGTGTAATCACATGGTGTTGTCTCTGTGTAATCACATGGTGCAGACTCTGTGTAATCACATGGTGCAATCTCTCTGTGTAATCACATGGTACAGTCTCTCTGTGTAATCACATGGTGCAGTCTCAGTGCAATCACATGGTGCAGACTCTGTGTAATCACATGGTGCAGACTCTCTGTGTAATCACATGGTGCAGTCTCTCTGTGTCATCACATGGTGCAATCTCTCTGTGTAATTACATGGTGCAGTCTCTGTGTAATCACATGGTGCAGCCTCTCTGTGTCATCACATGGTGCAATCTCTCTGTGTAATCACATGGTGCAGTCTCTGTGTAATCACATGGTGCAATCTCTCTGTGTAATCACATGGTGCAGTCTCTGTGTAATCACAATGTGCAGTCTCTCTGTGTATTCACATGGTGCAGTCTCTGTGTAATCACATGGTGCAGTCTCTCTGTGTAATCACATGATGCAGTCTCTGTGTAATCACATGGTGCAGTCTCTCTGTGAAATTACCTGGTGCAGTCTCTCTGTGTAATCACATGTTGCAGTCTCTCTGTGTAATGACATGGCACAGTCTCTCTGTGTAATCACCTGGTGCAGTCTCCGAATAATCACATTGTGCAGTTTCTCTGTGTAATCACATGGTTCAATCTCTGTGTAATCACATGTTGCAGTCTCTCTGTGTAATCACATGGCGCAGTCTCTCTGTGTAATCACCTGGTGCAGTCTCTGAATAATCACATTGTGCAGTTTCTCTGTGTAATCACATGGTTCAATCTCTGTGTAATCACATGGTGCAGTCTCTTTCTAATCACATGGTGCAGTCTCTCTGTAATTACATGGCGCAGTCTCTCTATGTAATCACATGGTGCAGTCTCTGTGCCATCACATGGTGCAGTCTCCAAGTGTAATCACATGGTGCAATCTCTCTGTGTTATCACATGGTGCAGTCTCAGTGCCATCACATGGTGCAGTCACTGTGTAATCACATGGTGCAGCCTCTCTGAGTGATCACATGGTGCAATCTCTCTGTGTAATCACATGGTGCAGCCTCTCTGTGTAATCACATGGTGCAATCTCTCTGTGTAATCACATGGTGCAGTCTCTGTGTAATTACATGGTGCAATCTCTCTGTGCAATCACATGGTGCAATCTCTCTGTGTAATCACATGGTGAAGTCTCTGTGTAATCACATGGTGCAGCCTCTCTGTGTAATCACATGGTGCAATCTCTCTGTGTAATCACATGGTGCAATCTCTGTGTAATAACATGGTGCAGTCTCTCTGTGTAATCACATGGTGTTGTCTCTGTGTAATCACATGGTGCAGACTCTGTGTAATCACATGGTGCAATCTCTCTGTGTAATCACATGGTACAGTCTCTCTGTGTAATCACATGGTGCAGTCTCTGTGCAATCACATGGTGCAGACTCTGTGTAATCACATGTTGCAGAATCTGTGTAATCACATGGTGCAGACTCTGTGTAATCACATGGTGCAGTCTCTCTGTGTAATCACATGGTGCAGTCTCTCTGTGTAATCACATGGTGCAGTCTCTCTGTAATCACATGGTGCAGTCTCTGTGTAATCACATGGTGCAGACTCTGTGTAATCGCATGGTGCAATCTCTCTGTGTAATCACATGGTGCAGTCTCTCTGTAATCACAAGGTGCAGTCTCTGTGTAATCACATGGTGCAGACTCTGTGTAATCACATGGTGCAATCTCTCTGTGTAATCACATGGTGCAGTCTCTCTGTGTAATCACATGGTGCAGTCTCTGTGTGATCACATGGTGCAGTCTCTCTGTGTAATCGCATGGTGCAGTCTCTCAGTGTAATAACATGGTGCAGTCTCTCTGTGTAATCACATGGTGCAGCCTCTCTGTGTGATCACATGGTGCAATCTCTCTGTGTAATCACATGGTGCAGTCTCTCTGTGTAATCACATGGTGCAGTCTCTGTGTAATCACATGGTGCAGTCTCTCTGTGTAATCACATGGTGCAGTCTCTGTGTAATCACATGGTGCAGTCTCTCTGTGTAATCACATGGTGCAGTCTCTGTGTAATCACATGGTGCAGTCTCTCTGTGTAATCACATGGTGCAGTCTCTCTGTAATCACATGGTGCAGTCTCTGTGTAATCACATGGTGCAGACTCTGTGTAATCGCATGGTGCAATCTCTCTGTGTAATCACATGGTGCAGTCTCTCTGTAATCACAAGGTGCAGTCTCTGTGTAATCACATGGTGTAGACTCTGTGTAATCACATGGTGCAATCTCTCTGTGTAATCACATGGTGCAGTCTCTCTGTGTAATCACATGGTGCAGTCTCTGTGTGATCACATGGTGCATCCTCTCTGTGTAATCACATGGTGCAGTCTCAGTGTAATCACATGGTGCAATCTCTCTGTGTAATCACATGGTGCAAACTCTCTGTGTAATCACATGGTGAAGTCCTTGTATAATCACATGGAGCAATCTCTGTGCAATCACATGGTGCAGTCTCTCTGTGTATTCACATGGTGCAGTCTCTGTGTAATCACATGGTGCATCCTCTCTGTGTAATCACATGGTGCATCCTCTCTGTGTAATCACATGGTGAAGTCTCTCTGTGTCATCACATGGTGCAGTCTCTCTGTGTAATCACATGGCGCAGTCTCTCTGTGTCATCACATGGTGCAATCTCTCTGTGTAATTACATGGTGCAGTCTCTGTGTAATCACATGGTGCAGCCTCTCTGTGTCATCACATGGTGCAATCTCTCTGTGTAATCACATGGTGCAGTCTCTGTGTCATCACATGGTGCAATCTCTCTGTGTAATCACATGGTGCAGTCTCTGTATAATCATAATGTGCAGTCTCTCTGTGTATTCACATGGTGCAGTCTCTGTGTAATCACATGGTGCAGTCTCTCTGTGTAATCACATGGTGCAGCCTCTCTGTGTAATCACATGGTGCAGTCTCTCTGTGTAATCACATGGTGCAGTCTCTCTGTGTATTCACATGGTGCAGTCTCTGTGTAATCACATGATGCAGTCTCAGTATAATCACATGGTGCAGTCTCTGTGTAATCACATGGTGCAATCTCTCTGTTCAATCACATGGTGTAGCCTCTCTGTGTAATCACATGGTGCAATCTCTCTGTGTAATCATGTGGTGCAGTCTCTGTGTAATCACATGGTGCAGTCTCTGTGTCATCACATGGTGCAATCTCTCTGTTTAATCAATGGTTCAGTCTCTGAATAATCACATTGTGCAGTTTCTCTGTGCAATCACATGGTGCAGTCTCTATGTAATCACATGGTGCAATCTGTCTGTGTAATCACATGGTGCAGTCTCTGTGTAATCACATGGTGCATCCTCTCTGTGTAATCACATGGTGCAGTCTCTGCATAATCACATGGTGCAGTCTCTCTGTGTAATCACATGGTGCAATCTCTCGGTGTAATCACATGGTGCAATCTCTCTGTTTAATCACATTGTGCAGCCTCTCTGTGTCCTCACATGGTGCAATCTCTCTGTGTAATCACATGGTGCAATCTCCCTGTGTAATCAAATGGTGCAATCTCTGTGTAATCACATGGTGCAATCTCTCTGTGTAATCACATGGTGCATCCTCTCTGTGTAATCACATGGTGCAGCCTCTCTGTGTATTCACGTGGTGCATCCTCTCTGTGTAATCACATGGTGCAGTCTCTCTGTGTATTCACACGGTGCAGTCTCTTTGTAATCACAATGTGCAGTCTCTCTGTAATCACATGGTGCAGTCTCTGTGCCATCACATGGTGCAATCTCTCTGTGTAATCACATGGTGCATCCTCTCTGTGTAATCGCATGGTGCAGTCTCTCCGTGTAATCACATGGTGCAGTCTCTGTGTAATCACATGGTGCAATCTCTCTGTGTAATCACATGGTGCATCCTCTCTGTGTAATCACATGGTGCAGCCTCTCTGTGTATTCACGTGGTGCATCCTCTCTGTGTAATCACATGGTGCAGTCTCTCTGTGTATTCACATGGTGCAGTCTCTGTGTAATCACATGTGCATCCTCTCTGTGTAATCACATGGTGAAGTCTCTGTATAATCACATGGTGCAGACTCTCTGTGTAATCACATGGTGCAGTCTCTCTGTGTCATCACATGGTGCAATCTCTCTGTGTAATTACATGTTGCAGTCTCTGTGAAATCACATGGTGCAGCCTCTCTGTGTCATCACATGGTGCAATCTCTCTGTGTAATCACATGGTGCAGTCTCTGTGTAATCACATGGTGCAATCTCTCTGTGTAATCACATGGTGCAGTCTCTGTGTAATCACAATGTGCAATTTCTCTGTGTATTCACATGGTGCAGTCTCTCTGTGTAATCACATGGTGCAATCTCTCTGTGTAATCACATGGTGCATCCTCTCTGTGTAATCGCATGGTGCAGTCTCTCCGTGTAATCACATGGTGCAGTCTCTGTGTAATCACATGGTGCAATCTCTCTGTGTAATCACATGGTGCATCCTCTCTGTGTAATCACATGGTGCAGCCTCTCTGTGTATTCACGTGGTGCATCCTCTCTGTGTAATCACATGGTGCAGTCTCTCTGTGTATTCACATGGTGCAGTCTCTGTGTAATCACATGGTGCATCCTCTCTGTGTAATCACATGGTGCATCCTCTCTGTGTAATCACATGGTGAAGTCTCTGTATAATCACATGGTGCAGACTCTCTGTGTAATCACATGGTGCAGTCTCTCTGTGTCATCACATGGTGCAATCTCTCTGTGTAATTACATGTTGCAGTCTCTGTGTAATCACATGGTGCAGCCTCTCTGTGTCATCACATGGTGCAATCTCTCTGTGTAATCACATGGTGCAGTCTCTGTGTAATCACATGGTGCAATCTCTCTCTGTAATCACATGGTGCAGTCTCTGTGTAATCACAATGTGCAATTTCTCTGTGTATTCACATGGTGCAGTCTCTCTGTGTAATCACATGGTGCAATCTCTCTGTGTAATCAAATGGTGCAATCTCTGTGTAATAACATGGTGCAGTCTCTCTGTGTAATCACATGGTGTTGTCTCTGTGTAATCACATGGTGCAGACTCTGTGTAATCACATGGTGCAATCTCTCTGTGTAATCACATGGTACAGTCTCTCTGTGTAATCACATGGTGCAGTCTCAGTGCAATCACATGGTGCAGACTCTGTGTAATCACATGGTGCAGACTCTCTGTGTAATCACATGGTGCAGTCTCTCTGTGTCATCACATGGTGCAATCTCTCTGTGTAATTACATGGTGCAGTCTCTGTGTAATCACATGGTGCAGCCTCTCTGTGTCATCACATGGTGCAATCTCTCTGTGTAATCACATGGTGCAGTCTCTGTGTAATCACATGGTGCAATCTCTCTGTGTAATCACATGGTGCAGTCTCTGTGTAATCACAATGTGCAGTCTCTCTGTGTATTCACATGGTGCAGTCTCTGTGTAATCACATGGTGCAGTCTCTCTGTGTAATCACATGATGCAGTCTCTGTGTAATCACATGGTGCAGTCTCTCTGTGAAATTACCTGGTGCAGTCTCTCTGTGTAATCACATGTTGCAGTCTCTCTGTGTAATGACATGGCACAGTCTCTCTGTGTAATCACCTGGTGCAGTCTCCGAATAATCACATTGTGCAGTTTCTCTGTGTAATCACATGGTTCAATCTCTGTGTAATCACATGTTGCAGTCTCTCTGTGTAATCACATGGCGCAGTCTCTCTGTGTAATCACCTGGTGCAGTCTCTGAATGATCACATTGTGCAGTTTCTCTGTGTAATCACATGGTTCAATCTCTGTGTAATCACATGGTGCAGTCTCTTTCTAATCACATGGTGCAGTCTCTCTGTAATTACATGGCGCAGTCTCTCTATGTAATCACATGGTGCAGTCTCTGTGCCATCACATGGTGCAGTCTCCAAGTGTAATCACATGGTGCAATCTCTCTGTGTTATCACATGGTGCAGTCTCAGTGCCATCACATGGTGCAGTCACTGTGTAATCACATGGTGCAGCCTCTCTGAGTGATCACATGGTGCAATCTCTCTGTGTAATCACATGGTGCAGCCTCTCTGTGTAATCACATGGTGCAATCTCTCTGTGTAATCACATGGTGCAGTCTCTGTGTAATTACATGGTGCAATCTCTCTGTGCAATCACATGGTGCAATCTCTCTGTGTAATCACATGGTGAAGTCTCTGTGTAATCACATGGTGCAGCCTCTCTGTGTAATCACATGGTGCAATCTCTCTGTGTAATCACATGGTGCAATCTCTGTGTAATAACATGGTGCAGTCTCTCTGTGTAATCACATGGTGTTGTCTCTGTGTAATCACATGGTGCAGACTCTGTGTAATCACATGGTGCAATCTCTCTGTGTAATCACATGGTACAGTCTCTCTGTGTAATCACATGGTGCAGTCTCTGTGCAATCACATGGTGCAGACTCTGTGTAATCACATGTTGCAGAATCTGTGTAATCACATGGTGCAGACTCTGTGTAATCACATGGTGCAGTCTCTCTGTGTAATCACATGGTGCAGTCTCTCTGTGTAATCACATGGTGCAGTCTCTCTGTAATCACATGGTGCAGTCTCTGTGTAATCACATGGTGCAGACTCTGTGTAATCGCATGGTGCAATCTCTCTGTGTAATCACATGGTGCAGTCTCTCTGTAATCACAAGGTGCAGTCTCTGTGTAATCACATGGTGCAGACTCTGTGTAATCACATGGTGCAATCTCTCTGTGTAATCACATGGTGCAGTCTCTCTGTGTAATCACATGGTGCAGTCTCTGTGTGATCACATGGTGCAGTCTCTCTGTGTAATCGCATGGTGCAGTCTCTCAGTGTAATAACATGGTGCAGTCTCTCTGTGTAATCACATGGTGCAGCCTCTCTGTGTGATCACATGGTGCAATCTCTCTGTGTAATCACATGGTGCAGTCTCTCTGTGTAATCACATGGTGCAGTCTCTGTGTAATCACATGGTGCAGTCTCTCTGTGTAATCACATGGTGCAGTCTCTGTGTAATCACATGGTGCAGTCTCTCTGTGTAATCACATGGTGCAGTCTCTGTGTAATCACATGGTGCAGTCTCGCTGCGTAATCACATGGTGCAGTCTCTGTGTAATCACATGGTACAATCTCTCTGTGTAATCACATGGTGCAGTCTCTCTGTAATCACATGGTGCAGTCTCTGTGTAATCACATGGTGCAGACTCTGTGTAATCGCATGGTGCAATCTCTCTGTGTAATCACATGGTGCAGTCTCTCTGTAATCACAAGGTGCAGTCTCTGTGTAATCACATGGTGCAGACTCTGTGTAATCACATGGTGCAATCTCTCTGTGTAATCACATGGTGCAGTCTCTCTGCGTAATCACATGGTGCAGTCTCTGTGTGATCACATGGTGCAGTCTCTCTGTGTAATCGCATGGTGCAGTCTCTCAGTGTAATAACATGGTGCAGTCTCTCTGTGTAATCACATGGTGCAGCCTCTCTGTGTGATCACATGGTGCAATCTCTCTGTGTAATCACATGGTGCAGTCTCTCTGTGTAATCACATGGTGCAGTCTCTGTGTAATCACATGGTGCAGTCTCTCTGTGTAATCACATGGTGCAGTCTCTGTGTAATCACATGGTGCAGTCTCTCTGTGTAATCACATGGTGCAGTCTCTGTGTAATCACATGGTGCAGTCTCGCTGCGTAATCACATGGTGCAGTCTCTGTGTAATCACATGGTACAATCTCTCTGTGTAATCACATGGTGCAGTCTCTGTATAATCGCATGGTGCAGTCTCTGTATAATCACATACTGCAGTCTCTGTGTAATCACATGGTGCAATCTCTCTGTGTAATCACATGGTGCAGCCTCTCTGTGTAATCACATGGTGCAATCTCTCTGTGTAATAACATGGTGCAGTCTCCCTGTGTAATCACATGGTACAATCTCTCTGTGTAATCACATGGTGCAGCCTCTCGTTGTAATCACATGGTGCAGTCTCAGTGTAATCACATGGTGCAGTCACTGTGTAATCACATGGTGCAATCTCTCTGTGTAATCACATGGTGCAGTCTCTCAGGGTAATCACATGGTGCAGTCTCAGTGTAATCACATGATGAAGTCTCTGTGTAATCACATGGTGCAGTCTCTCTATGAATAATCACATGGTGCCGTCTCTCTGTTTAAAAACATTTTGCCTCCTCTCTGTGTAATCACATGGTTCAATCTCCTTGTGTAATCACATGATTCAGTCTCTGTGTAATCACATGGTGTAGTCTCTGTGTAATCACATGGTGCAGTCTCTCTGTGTAATCACATGGTGCAGTATCTGTGTAATCACATGGTGCAATCTCTCTGTGTAATCACATTGTGCAGTCTCCGTGTGACCACATGGTGCAGTCTCTCTGTGTGATTACATGGTGCAGTGTCTGTTTAATCACAAGGTGCAATCTCTCTGTGTAATCACATGGTGCAGTCTCTCTGTGTAATCACATGGTGCAGTCTCTGTGTGATCACATGGTGCAGTCTCTCTGTGTAATCGCATGGTGCAGTCTCTCAGTGTAATAACATGGTGCAGTCTCTCTGTGTAATCACATGGTGCAGCCTCTCTGTGTGATCACATGGTGCAATCTCTCTGTGTAATCACATGGTGCAGTCTCTCTGTGTAATCATATGGTGCAGTCTCTGTGTAATCACATGGTGCAGTCTCTCTATGTAATCACATGGTGCAGTCTCTGTGTAATCACATGGTGCAGTCTCTCTGTGTAATCACATGGTGCAGTCTCTGTGTAATCACATGGTGCAGTCTCGCTGCGTAATCACATGGTGCAGTCTCTGTGTAATCACATGGTACAATCTCTCTGTGTAATCACATGGTGCAGTCTCTGTATAATCACATGGTGCAGTCTCTGTATAATCACATACTGCAGTCTCTGTGTAATCACATGGTGCAATCTCTCTGTGTAATCACATGGTGCAGCCTCTCTGTGTAATCACATGGTGCAATCTCTCTGTGTAATAACATGGTGCAGTCTCCCTGTGTAATCACATGGTACAATCTCTCTGTGTAATCACATGGTGCAGCCTCTCTTTGTAATCACATGGTGCAGTCTCAGTGTAATCACATGGTGCAGTCACTGTGTAATCACATGGTGCAATCTCTCTGTGTAATCACATGGTGCAATCTCTGTGTAATAACATGGTGCAGTCTCTGTGTAATCACATGGTGCTGTCTCTGTGTAATCACATGGTGCAGACTCTGTGTAATCACATGGTGCAATCTTTCTGTGTAATCACATGGTGCAGTCTCTCAGGGTAATCACATGGTGCAGTCTTTCTGTGTAATCACATGGTGCAGCCTCTCTGTGTGATCACATGGTGCAGTCTCTGTGTAATCACATGGTGCAGTCTCTGTGTAATCACATGGTGCAGTCTCTGTGTAATCACATGGTGCAGTCTCTCTATGAATAATCACATGGTGCCGTCTCTCTGTTTAAAAACATTTTGCCTCCTCTCTGTGTAATCACATGGTTCAATCTCCTTGTGTAATCACATGATTCAGTCTCTGTGTAATCACATGGTGTAGTCTCTGTGTAATCACATGGTGCAGTCTCTCTGTGTAATCACATGGTGCAGTATCTGTGTAATCACATGGTGCAATCTCTCTGTGTAATCACATTGTGCAGTCTCCGTGTGACCACATGGTGCAGTCTCTCTGTGTGATTACATGGTGCAGTGTCTGTTTAATCACAAGGTGCAATCTCTCTGTGTAATCACATGGTACAGTCTCTGTGTGATCACATGGTGCAGTCTCTCTGTGTAATCACATGTTGCAGTCTCTCTGTGTAATCACATGGCGCAGTCTTTCTGTGTAATCACCTGGTGCAATCTCTGAATAATCACATTGTGCAGTTTCTCTGTGTAATCACATGGTTCAATCTCTGTGTAATCAAATGGTGCAGTCTCTTTGTAATCACATGGTGCAGTCTCTCTGTAATTACATTGCGCAGTCTCTCTATGTAATCACATGGTGCAGTCTCTGTGCCATCACATGGTGCAGTCTACCTGTGTAATCACATGGTGCAGTCTCTCTGTAATTACATTGCGCAGTCTCTCTATGTAATCACATGGTGCAGTCTCTGTGCCATCACATGGTGCAGTCTACCTGTGTAATCACATGGTGCAATCTCTCTGTGTAATCACATGGTGCAGTCACTGTGTAATCACATGGTGCAATCTCTCTGTGTAATCACATGGTGCATCCTCTCTGTGTAATCACACGGTGCAGTCTCTCCGTGTAATCACATGGTGCAGTCTCTGTGTAATCACATGGTGCAATCTCTCTGTGTAATCACATGGTGCATCCTCTCTGTGTAATCTCTTGGTGCATCCTCTCTGTGTAATCACATGTTGCAGTCCCTGTATAATCACATGGAGCAATCTCTGTGTAATCACATGGTGCAGTCTCTGTACAATCACATGAAGCAATCTCTGTGTAATCACATGGTGCTGCCTCTCTGTGTAATCACATGGTGCAGTCTCTGTGTAATCACATGGTGCAGTCTCCGTGTAATCACATGGTGCAGTCTCGGTGTAATCACATGGTGCAATCTCTCTCTGTAATCACATGGTGCAGCCTCTCTGTGTAATCACATGGTGCAATCTCTCTGTGTAATCACATGGTGCAGTCTCTGTGTAATCACATGGTGCAATCTCTCTGTGTAATCACATGGTGCAATCTCTCTGTGTAATCACATGGTGAAGTCTCTGTGTAATCACATGGTGCAATCTCTCTGTGTAATCACATGGTGCACTCTCTGTGTAATCACAATGTGCGGTCTCTCTGTGTAATCACATGGTGCAATCCCTCTGTGTAATCACATGGTGCAGTCTCTGTGTAATCACATGGTGCAGCCTCTCTGTGTAATAACATGGTGCAGTCTTTCTGTGTAATCACATGGTGCAGTGTCTGTATAATCACATGGTGCAGCCTCTCTGTGTAATCACATGGTGCAGTCTCTGTGTAATCACATGGTGCAGTCACGCTGTGTAATCACATGGTTCAGTCTCTGTGTAATCACATGGTGCAGCCTCTCTGTGTAATCACATGGTGCAGTCTCTGTGTAATCACATGGTGCAACCTCTCTGTGTAATCACATGGTGCAGTCTCTGTGTAATCACATGGCGCAATCTCACTGTGTAATCACATGGTGCAGTCTCTGTGTAATCACATGGTTCAATCTTTCTGTGTAATCACATGGTGCAGTCTCTGTGTAATCACATGGTGCAGCCTCTCTGTGTAATCACATGGTGCAATCTCGCTGTGTAATCACATGGTGCAGTCTCTGTGTAATCACATAGTGCAGTCTCTGTGTAATCACATAGTGCAGTATCTGTATAATCACATGGTGCAACCTCGCTGTGTAATCACATGGTGCAATCTCGCTGTGTAATCACATGGTGCAGTCTCTGTATAATCACATAGTGCAGTCTCTGTGTAATCACATGGTGCAATCTCGCTGTGTAATCACATGGTGCAGTCTCTGTGTAATCACATAGTGCAGCCTCTCTGTGTAATCACATGGTGCAATCTCTCTGTGTAATAACATGGTGCAGTCTCTCTTTGTAATCACATGGTGCAGTCTCAGTGTAATCACATGGTGCAATCTCTCTGTGTAATCACATGGTGCAGCCTCTCTTTGTAATCACATGGTGCAGTCTCAGTGTAATCACATGGTGCAATCTCTCTGTGTAATCACATGATGCAATCTCTGTGTAATAACATGGTGCAGTCTCTGTATAATCACATGGTGCAATCTCACTGTTTAATCACATGGTGCAGCCTCTCTGTGTCATCACATGGTGCAATCTCTCTGTGTCATCACATGGTGCAATCTCTCTCTGTAATCACATGGTGCAGACTCTCTGTGTAATCACATGGTGCAGTCTCTGTATAATCACATGGTGCAATCTCTGTTTAATCACATGCTGCTGCCTCTCTGTGTAATCACATGGTGCAGTCTCTGTGTAATCACATGTTGCAGTCTCTGTGTAATCACATGGTGCAGTATCGGTGTAATCACATGATGCAATCTCTCTGTGTAATCACATGGTGCAGTCTCTGTGTAATCACAATGTGCAGTCCCTCTGTGTAATCACATGGTGCAGTCTCTGTGTAATCACATGGTGCAATCTCTCTGTGTAATCACATGGTGCAGTATCTGTGTAATCACATGGTGCATCCTCTCTGTGTAATCACATGGTGCAGTCTCTCTGTGTAATCACATGGTGCAGTCTCTGTGTAATCACATGGTGCAGTCTCTCTGTGTAATCACATGGTGCAGTCTCTGTGTAATCACATGGTGCAGTCTCTCTGTGTAATCACATGGTGCAGTCTCTGTGTAATCACATGGTGCAGTCTCGCTGCGTAATCACATGGTGCAGTCTCTGTGTAATCACATGGTACAATCTCTCTGTGTAATCACATGGTGCAGTCTCTGTATAATCGCATGGTGCAGTCTCTGTATAATCACATACTGCAGTCTCTGTGTAATCACATGGTGCAATCTCTCTGTGTAATCACATGGTGCAGCCTCTCTGTGTAATCACATGGTGCAATCTCTCTGTGTAATAACATGGTGCAGTCTCCCTGTGTAATCACATGGTACAATCTCTCTGTGTAATCACATGGTGCAGCCTCTCTTTGTAATCACATGGTGCAGTCTCAGTGTAATCACATGGTGCAGTCACTGTGTAATCACATGGTGCAATCTCTCTGTGTAATCACATGGTGCAGTCTCTCAGGGTAATCACATGGTGCAGTCTCAGTGTAATCACATGATGAAGTCTCTGTGTAATCACATGGTGCAGTCTCTCTATGAATAATCACATGGTGCCGTCTCTCTGTTTAAAAACATTTTGCCTCCTCTCTGTGTAATCACATGGTTCAATCTCCTTGTGTAATCACATGATTCAGTCTCTGTGTAATCACATGGTGTAGTCTCTGTGTAATCACATGGTGCAGTCTCTCTGTGTAATCACATGGTGCAGTATCTGTGTAATCACATGGTGCAATCTCTCTGTGTAATCACATTGTGCAGTCTCCGTGTGACCACATGGTGCAGTCTCTCTGTGTGATTACATGGTGCAGTGTCTGTTTAATCACAAGGTGCAATGTCTCTGTGTAATCACATGGTGCAGTCTCTCTGTGTAATCACATGGTGCAGTCTCTGTGTGATCACATGGTGCAGTCTCTCTGTGTAATCGCATGGTGCAGTCTCTCAGTGTAATAACATGGTGCAGTCTCTCTGTGTAATCACATGGTGCAGCCTCTCTGTGTGATCACATGGTGCAATCTCTCTGTGTAATCACATGGTGCAGTCTCTCTGTGTAATCACATGGTGCAGTCTCTGTGTAATCACATGGTGCAGTCTCTCTATGTAATCACATGGTGCAGTCTCTGTGTAATCACATGGTGCAGTCTCTCTGTGTAATCACATGGTGCAGTCTCTGTGTAATCACATGGTGCAGTCTCGCTGCGTAATCACATGGTGCAGTCTCTGTGTAATCACATGGTACAATCTCTCTGTGTAATCACATGGTGCAGTCTCTGTATAATCACATGGTGCAGTCTCTGTATAATCACATACTGCAGTCTCTGTGTAATCACATGGTGCAATCTCTCTGTGTAATCACATGGTGCAGCCTCTCTGTGTAATCACATGGTGCAATCTCTCTGTGTAATAACATGGTGCAGTCTCCCTGTGTAATCACATGGTACAATCTCTCTGTGTAATCACATGGTGCAGCCTCTCTTTGTAATCACATGGTGCAGTCTCAGTGTAATCACATGGTGCAGTCACTGTGTAATCACATGGTGCAATCTCTCTGTGTAATCACATGGTGCAATCTCTGTGTAATAACATGGTGCAGTCTCTGTGTAATCACATGGTGCTGTCTCTGTGTAATCACATGGTGCAGACTCTGTGTAATCACATGGTGCAATCTTTCTGTGTAATCACATGGTGCAGTCTCTCAGGGTAATCACATGGTGCAGTCTTTCTGTGTAATCACATGGTGCAGCCTCTCTGTGTGATCACATGGTGCAGTCTCTGTGTAATCACATGGTGCAGTCTCTGTGTAATCA